>NC_058368.1:172725342-173036592 GCF_018350175.1 Felis catus
TACCCTGGTTTGGGGACCACATCTGGAATCCTATACTCTTTTCTTTTGTTCTTTCATTCTTTCTCTTTCTTTCTTGAGAGAGAAAGAGCACGAACCAGAGAAAAGGCAGAGAGAAGGAGAGAGAGAATCTTAAACAGGCTCCACACTCAGCACGGAGCCTGATGCAGGGCTTGATCCCATGACCCTGGGATCATGACCTGAGCCAAAACCAGGAGTCAGACGCTCAACCAACTGAGTCACATAGGTGCCCTTGGAAACCTATACTCTTTAGGCTCACCTCTCATCACTAGCCCCTCTCCAGTGCTCCAGTCATGTGGGCCCTTTCATTTTGCCAGTGTGCTGTTTCCCTTACCACAGGACCTTTGCACATTCTGTCCTCTCCACCAGGAATACTAGTTTAGCACCCTTTTTATCTTGTTCCTTCTCATCTTGGACTCATATCATTTCCTTAGGAACACCTCCCATGAGATGTAATCCTTCTACCAGGCTAGGGCTCCCACAGTTTGCTCATTACTTCCCAGTCCTTTTGCCCCATCTTTTCCCCAGGTGTGAACTCCATGGGCTGGGACCAGGGCTGTTTTGCTCTTGCTTTAGATTGGGCTCTGTGTACAGGAGGTGGTCAGTAAATGGTTGAAGGAATGGATGGAAGTGGCCTCTAAGCTGAACTTTAAAAATGAGTAGGAATTAGCTTGAAGAAGGGTCAGGAAAGAGCACTCCAAGCAGAAGGAATAGCTTGTATCACAAGGTAACACCTGGGAAGGGTGTGAGATGAGGCAGAAGAGGTGAGCGGGGGCCGTGTTAGGAGATTGGAGCTGGGGCTGATGAGGTCAGCTGTGCTGCAGCAAGCTTCCTCTGGGAAGGGGGAAACAGAGCTAGGGAAGGGAACAGGCTGCTGGGGCCTGGGTCAGGGCAGTGGGGATGGGAGAGGCAGACAGATTTAGGAACTAGGGCGTAAAATAAACACTGGTAACTGACTTACAGGTTCTTCTGGATACCAGCAGAAATCTGCCTCCCTGCTCACACATCCACTGGACCCAGCTCTGGGCTGCCCATGCTCTTGCCCGAGCCCCCTGTCCTGCCAGCTTGCCAGCTTGCAGCCAAGTTCCTTCCCTTGGACCCTTGGTCCGCTCCTTGAAAAGAGGCAACACCAGACAGTGGGAAGAGCCAGCTTTGAAGCTAGCCAGACTTGGGCACAAAACCCATTTCTACCATCTCTTGACTATGTGACCTGGTGCAAGTCACTGTCTCTGGGCCTCACTAAAATGGTGGCAGTAACTTCCTGGCCAGGATGGTTGTGAGGTATATGTGAGATGTGACATAGATGCAGAGGGCACAGATAGGCCGTCTGAGAGCTAGGTGCCGCCCACATGTCTTGCTTGGTCTACATTGTCCTTTTAAATTAATGGGCAATAGGGGCGCCTGGGTAGCTTAATTGGTTGAGTGTCCAATTTTGGCTCAGGTCATGATCTTGCAGTTTGTGAGTTCAAGCCCTCCATTGGGCTCGCTGCTGTCAGCACAGAGCCCGTTTCGAATCCTCTGTCCACCCCCTCCCCCTGCTCCTCCCCTGCTCACACTCTCACACACACTCTCTCAAAAATAAATAAACAACAACAAAAATAATAATAAATTAGTGGGCACCATTTGAAAATCAGATTTCACTTTAACACCTAGATTTCAACCTGACCCTTCCAGGCATTTCTGCACAAACTGGTCTTCACCATCCCTACAGGCAGAAATAGGTGCTCCCCCAATGACACCTTGGCAGGCACAGGGTCTGGGACCCCCAACATAAATGTAGGAGTATTCTTTTTTTTTTTTTTTTTTAACGTTTATTTGTTTTTGAGACATAGAGAGACAGAGCATGAACGGGGGAGGGTCAGAGAGAGAGAGAGGGAGACACAGAATCTGAAACAGGCTCCAGGTTCTGAGCTGTCAGCACAGAGCCCGACGCGGGGCTTGAACTCACGAACCGTGAGATCATGACCTGAGCCGAAGTCGGACACTTAACCGACTGAGCCACCCAGGCGCCCCTGTTAGGAGCATTCTTACAACAACCTGCAAGGCTGGGATTAGGTTCCCAGATCACAAGGGAAGGAACCAACTGTCAAGAGGAGGTAACTTGGCCAAGTTACCCAGCTAAGAAGCAAGGTCTGGTTGGAGCCACAGATCCGACCCCCTCAAAGCCCCACACTGCCCTCTGCCTGCTCTAGATCTGAATGCTGCTGACCCTGGTTGGCCCAAGGGTCCTCAGGATTGACAGCCGAGGCCAGTGAGAGCACAGACTCTCCCTGAGCCTCTGCTTCCTCCCACTCCAGTAGTGCAGGTTAACTCGCAAATATTTGCTGATGAGCACCCACAGAGACAGGCACTGTTACAGTACATCCACTAATAGAATAGTCACAACTCGCTCCCTCCTTGACTTTACATCTGAGCAGGAAGAAGGGAGGAAAGGCAGATGATAAGCCATAGACACAATAAGTAAATTACTTGGTGGTGTGTTAGTAAAAATGTTCAGGGATAAAGAGAACAGAGTTAAAAGTATTGGGAACATGGCATTGGAAAGGCAGATTGGGGGCACATGGGTGGCTTAAGTCGGTTAAGCATCCGACTTCAGCTCAGGTCATGATTTCATAGTTCGTGAGTTCAAGCCCAGCATCAGGCTCTGTGCTGACAGCTTGAAGCCTGGAGTCTGCTTCGGATTCTGTGTCTCCCTCTCTCTCTGCCCCTCTCTTGCTCGTGCTCGGTCTCTCTCTTTTTCAAAAGTAAATAAACATTTAAAAAAATTTTTTTTAATTAAAAAAAAAAAGGAAAGGCAGACTAGGAAGTATTAACTGGTGTTGTCAGAACGGGCCTCATGGAGAAAGGGATATTGAAGCAGAAACTTGAAGGCAGTGAGGGGTGAGACGTGGAGATACCTGGGGTAGAGCAGTCCAGGCAGAGGGGACAGCCAGCGTGAAGCCCCAAGACTGGCAGGCCCGGTGCATCAACCATAGGCAAGAGGCCATGTGGGGAGCTCAGAGGATACAGAGGCCAGAGGGAAAGGCAGGGAGGCATTCGAGCAGAGGGGAATGTGGTCTCACTCAGGTTGGTATCAGTCTGTAGGGGCAGAAGGAGGAGCTCAGAAGTCAGTGTTACTGTGCATCACCAAGGCCAGGGGTGCCTGAGGTTCACACCCCACGTCAGATAGGAAGTAAGAAGTGGGCAAGATCTGGATTCACCTTGAAGGCGGACCCAGCAGGAGTTCCTGGAGGATCCGATGTGGTGCATGAGAGAAAGCAGGGCATATGGCCTGAGCAGATGGAAGGATGGAGTTGCTGTCAACTGAGATAGGGACAGCTGTCAGGGAGGCAGGTTTGGGATACAGAGGTTAGGAGCTGAGATTTGGACACGGCAAATCTCAGAAACATAGTGGACATCCGCGGGGAGACCTCAGGGCCCGAGGCAGAGTGAGAATGGTGTATGTGCAGATGTAACATTTACCACAGGAAGGAAGAGGGCCCAAGGCCAGCCTTCCTGTGTCCCCAGCTCTGGAGAGGAGGGGCTGAGCTGCCTGGTGACTGTAGCATCCTCCTAGGAGATCATGCATGCCCTAAAGATGACCTGGCATGTGCACTGCTTTACCTGCGCGGCCTGCAAGACGCCCATTCGGAACAGGGCCTTTTACATGGAGGAAGGCGCACCCTACTGCGAGCGAGGTAGGGGGGTGGCAAAGGGGGGGCACGGGTAAGGGATGGGGGTGGGGCAGGCCAGAACCCAGTGCCCCCTTCCTCTCTGCCTCCATCCTCAGACTATGAGAAGATGTTTGGCACGAAATGCCGGGGCTGTGACTTCAAGATCGATGCAGGGGACCGCTTCCTGGAGGCGCTGGGCTTCAGCTGGCATGACACTTGCTTCGTGTGTGCGGTGAGTGCCCCCCTCCCTGGACTTGGGTCTCACCCCTGTGCCATGTTCTTTACCAGCCTCCCTCCCACCCCCTGCCTCTGGAATTCCTGAGAGGTTGGGATGGGGACTCTCCTGCCACCCCCAACCGCATGTGACTTGACCTTGGCTGTCCTCAGATATGCCAGATCAACCTGGAAGGAAAGACTTTCTACTCCAAGAAGGACAAGCCCCTCTGCAAGAGCCACGCCTTTTCCCATGTGTGAGCCCCTCCCATCCACTGCTGCCTCATCCAGCCCAGCCAGAGGGATTGCCAGTTCTTGAGTCATCACCCCAGATTTCTGGATAGGGTTGGCAAAGGTCACCCCAACCCCAATTCCTGGCCTGAGCCTGGGGTTCCCTGGGCCCTGCCCTACCCCCTCCATTTCCCCCCACTCCCTCCACCACCACCACACATCGGTGCTGGCCACACCAGTCCCTGTTCACATTCAGTGCCACAATAAACCTATATCCAGCTATGCCCCATGTGTGCTGCCTATGCATTAGGAAAGGTGTGGTTTGAGGCACAGCAGGGTGGAGATTAAGATGGTTTTCCCAGGGCTAGCCATCCTGGTTATCCTTGTGATGGGGACTTGGACAGCTCATGGTCTGCAGGAGGAGGTAAATGGGGATCGCATGTGTGGGCCCCAGCACCTACAGAAGTGGGGGGCGCCTAATCTGGACTGGCTTGGAGGTCAGAAAGGAGGAGTTGGAGGTACATCTGCAGAAATGGGGTATGGAAAACAGTGACAGCCAGAGTGAAGGCCCAGAGGTGTCAGCCCTGTGCTGCAACAGAGGGTAAGGCTGGAGAGTGCAGCCCTCAGGTCCTGGGAAGCCACAAGTGCCAGGCCAAGGATCTGGGACTTCATCTTGAGGGTGGGGTAGGGGTGTCAGGGCACAGAAGAGTGTGAAATAGGAAGCAACCAGTTCAGATTTGTGTTGTAAAAGAGTTCCGAGAACTGTGAGCAAGGTGGACAGAAGGAGAGGGACGAGGAGGAGGGGCAGGAGCCACAGGAAGGGAGGAGCAGAGAGTGATTTGGCAGAGATGGGACCCGATGACAGACCCCATGGAGCCTAGAGTGGGGGCCTGAAGGATGAGAGGTCAGGAGAGGCAAGAAGGCAATTCTGATACGCATCTGGAATATACCAGCCACTGCTTACACTGTCCCGTGCCATCCTCCCAGCCACCCTGTGAGGTGTTTACTCTCATTGTAGACATGAGAGGTTAGGAGACCTGACGAAGGTTTCATAGCTCCTGAGCCCTGAGCCACACTAGACACCAGGCCTGAAGCTGGGCACACAGTCCCGGGATGGGCTGGCACTAAGCACCTTCACCAGCGAGTGTCCCTTAAAAGCTCCCTTCTGCCTGCTATTACAAAACCTGGAGGCTCTGGTGGTGGCCCCATGTTTCTCTGGGGACCCTTGCTTACCACTGATGCCCTCCACCACCCTGGGAGGACTGTCTTCTCTCCTATCTCACCTGCACTAGAGAGGGACCGAGGAGAGGAGCCCAAACTAGGGCTAGGATAACTCAGCCTGCCCATGGCCACCTGTCCTTCAGGGCTCCCTGGCATGAGGACCTTTAGCACATCTGAAGTTGCTGACAATCTCAACAGGTCCTTGGGCCCATCCTTTTTAAGAGAAGAAACGGCCACTCTGTTGTGTTCTCCTGAGGACCCCTGGAGCATAAGTGCAGCGCTTCCTGTGTTATTTTCAGAGCCTAGAACAGTGCCTGGCACATAGTGGATGCCCAATGAATGTTAAATGACTGGATGACATGCCTGTGGGACATTTAGGTGACAAATTCAGAAAGTGGATGAAGAGTCAAGTCCGTATTCACCTCAGATTCAATTCAGGAATGAGTTTGGGACAGGGATGGGGAGGTCACAGATGCTTGTAATTGATGGCCGGAGAGAGGGCTGAGGAGCAGGACCCAGGTAGGCCACAGCAGGAGTAAAGCAGGTGAGATGCGGTTTCCTTTGGAACTAAGACATCCCTAGCATATTAAACACAGTATCTTTCACTTCCACAAAGAAATGCACTCTCTCCCACTTCTCTTGAACCGTGAAGCCCTCTCAGTCCATCCTTGGTTTCCATGGATACAAGCGAGCAAGAACACAGGGAAGGATGCTGAGTGCTGCTGGGAGCAGTCTGGGGGGAGCTTCTGGGGGCAGCCACTCTCGGCCTGAAGCAAGGGCCGCCATGTGTGAACGCTGAGCTGTGGCCACATCTGACAGTTTACCAAGGGCACCCAGAGATTCAGACTTTAATATGAAATCTGGTTTTTGGATGTTGGCAACTAAGTTAGATTCTTTTTTAACCTGTTTAAAAAAATAATAATAAACATGGAACAAATCCAGCATGAGGACAGCCACGGAAGAAATGAGAGGGCAGGAAGCAGCAACATCACAGCGCTAGGCAGAGAAAGCAGAAGGAGCCTCCAGAGGCAGAGGACAGATGACAGCCTCTGGAGAGCTAAGGGCAGGGAGGCGAGGGCAGGGAAGGAGTGTTTCCAGAAGTTGCCAACAGTGTCATCCAGGCAGATAAGGCCAAGGAGTCCCCATCACATTTCGCAACAAAGTGATGATGTTTGCCAGATCAGTTTAGCAGAGAGCTGGGGCAGCAGCCAGGGTTAGAGGAACTAGGCGGGGGAGGGCCGGTGAGATGTAGAATGAGAGTAGATGAGAGAGTGTAGACAACTCTCTTAAGAGGCTTGGCTGTGGTGGGCCAGGAGGAAGTCTGACCACTAGCAGCTACAGTCAGCTGGGCAGCCAAGATGGGTGGAGGGAGGAAGATCGGCGGTATCTGCCCAGGGAAGGTGGCAGAAGAAAGGGAAGTTGGGGTGGGAGTGGGGTGGGGGCTGAGGCAGGGTTGGGGGAACAGTGGGGACAGAAGGGTGAAGAACAGAGAGTTGGAGACTGAATCTCAGGAAAGAGGAGCTAGCCTAGATGGAAATAAACGCAAGCATGGAGCACCTGCTCTGAACATTGCCTCTCTCTACCTGGAACCACAGGGCAATAGCTTATATATAATTTAATCCTAGAAAATCACTTAAGAGAGATGTCACTAAAGGCATGTTTCATATGAGGGAACTGAGGCTCAGAGAGTGAAAACGACCTGTCCAAAGCCACTCAGCCAGAACATCTTGGGTATGTTCCTCCAAAGATCAAAAGCTGAGGTGCTCCCCACTGTACCTCCCAACTGTCCCCTCCAAACCTTAGAGCTGCAAGGATCACAGTGTTCCAAAGCTGGGGTGTGAGGCTGTGCGGGTGGAGGCCATGGGAACTGGGAAATGTCCTTGTGCCAGGCAGGGGAGGCCATTAGCGCCCTTGGAGAGTGCAATCTCCAACCGAGGGGGCAGAGCCCACAGCGGGGGCATGAGTGGGCAACCAGAGAGGCAGCAGGCAAAGGAGGGGCTTTTGCCTGCTCTGAGCAGTTTGAGCTCATTTGAAGTCAGCAGGAAGAGAGGCAGTGCAGGGTGAGGGACTGGAGTACAGAGGACAGAGAACTGATGATTCTGGTCCTGCCTCCTCAGTGCCGGCTCTGATGTAGTCTTGGAACATGCACAGTCCCGTGGACCCCTCCAAGCAGTCCTACTAGGGGAAGGCAGCTGAGAGCATGGGGGAAAGGGCTGGGCCCCTCGGTGCACAGATTCCAACAACCCTGTGAGTGGAGGAAGGGCCCCTCCTCAATGGAGCCTAAAGGGGGGAGGAGGACTAGGGCTCCAGGGGCTGTAGTGGAGCAAGAAGCTTGCTGGGAGTCTGGGAAGAACTCATGGGGCCAGGCCAGCCCTGGGAGATTGTGTGGTGAGGTCACTGCGAATGGCCAGGGAAGGCCCCAGGACAGGACTGGGTCCTTCCACTCAGGGCTGGGGCGGGGTGGGGCACTAAAAGGCCAACTCAGCTTTCACCCATTTCCCTGTCACTGACAAAAGTGACTACTACTTGGGTAGATTAGGAGGGACTCCTGCCACTCAAACGAGTTTAAGCTAAAACAGGAATAATTTGGCTCATTTAACTAGAAAAGTTAATGGCAGTAGGAGTCTCTCTGAGCTTGCTTTCTTGCTTACTTTCCATGTCTCAGCTCTGTTTTCCTCATGCTGGCTGTATTGTCAGGTGGCTCTCCCCATTATTGGTAAAAATGCCCCTCAACCAGCCCCAGGCCCACATCCTGCCAGCTCAGTAGCCCAGGTAGAAGCTTTCTCAGCGGTTCCAGCAATAGGCTCAGAGCTAACACCCATTGGACCGACTTGGGAAACATGTCCATCCCTGAAGCAGTCCCTGCAGCTGACCACCAGCGTGGACTACATGCTCCCCTCTGGAGCCTGTAGTGGAAAAGCAGCCAGAAAACAGGGATAGGGATGGCACTGGGCACACCTCCTCCCCTCCACACCCAGAACCCCGGCCCCCTGACTCTCACCCTAGTCTCCACAGCTATAGCCTCAAGAACTACTTCTGACCGAATTCTAGCCAGGCCACACCCCTGGAAATGGGGGTGACAGGAGGGGAAGCAGGGAGAGCATATGGTTGTGAAGTGACATGGGATAGACCTGGGTTCCCATCCAGGCTTTGTTCCTCACTAGCTGCATGCCTCTGGGCAAGTCACTGCCCCTCACTGAGCCTCAGTTTTCCCATCTGTAAAACAGTAATAACAGCTGACACATCAATAGCACCTACTGTATGCAGTTGTCATTTTAAGCACTTTCTAGATACTTTTTTATCTTTATTTTTTAAAGAACTTTATTACTTTTTTTATTTGAGAGACAGAGTGCACACAAGCAAGGGGGAGGGGCAGAGAGAGAGGGAGAGAGAGAGAATCTTGAGCAGGCTCCACGCTCAGCACTCAACTCGGAGTCTGATGCAGGGCTCAATCCCATGATCCTGGGATCATGACCTGAGCTGAAATCAAGAGTTGGATGCTCAATCAACTGAGCCACCCAGGCAACCCCCTAGAAATGTTTTAAAAATCTTCAAACAGACCCTGTGAGTAGGTACCATCATGATCATCCCCATTTTATAGGTGAAGATGAATGAGACAAGAAAGGTCCAGCAATGAGTCTAAGGACACATGGTTAGCAAAGTCTGTGCGGTGACAGCAATGGACTTATCAGGAACAGAGCTAATGTGGTGAAGTGGCTGAGCACTCCCACCCCCTAGGGGCAGATGCCTGGGAAATGCTGTAAGCACTGTAATGATGACAGGCACTCTTGAAGTTTTGCTTGGTTGGAACCTGGCAGAGGCAGGATAAGGACAGAGAAGACTCTACCAGCTGATTCTGAAAAAGTCCTGAGGCCAACATATCAGCCCTAAAACCTTCCCTGAGAGATGCTGAGAAGCACAGAACCCTAGGGCGCCTGGGTGGCTCAGGCAGTTAAGCATCCGACTTTGGCTCAGGTCATGATCTCACAGTTTGTGGGTTCAAGCCCCGCATCTGGCTCCGTGCTGACAGCCTGGAGCCTGCTCCGGATTCTGTCTCCGTCTCTCTCTGCCCCTCCCCTACTCATGCTCTGTCTCTGTCTCTCAATAATAAATAAACATGCAAAAAATTTAAAAAAAAAAAAAAGGGAGAGAGAGAGAGAGAGAGAGAGAGAGAGAGGCACGGAACAGAAAGATGGGCATGGGGAACAGCCAAGCTTCAAGGAGAAAGGAAGGGGTTTCTCACCTTCAAGTCTCCATCTAGTCACATTTCATCCTTACACCTCATCAAAGAGGAAACTCAGAGAGGGGAAGCCTTTTAGCCAAGGTCACACACACCATGGCCACCTTCTGGATCTGAATCCTCCCTCTTTTTTGTTTTTTCTACTCTGGGGACCCAGAAGCCACTGGACCAGCCTACCAGTGTGGAGGGGAGCTTGTGCTTTGAGGATGGGAGAGACCTGATATGTTAGTGACCTGAAGGGTGATCAGTGCTGGGAGTGGTAGACAGGAAAGCCTGGTGGCAGGACCTCCAAGGAGGCACTCAGCACCCACCCAGCCACCAGGTGGGCTTCTGGGTTCATTTCAGGGGCAGCAGGTGGCTGAAGGAAGGCGGATGCACAGAGGAGAGAGTGATCAGTGTGACCTTCCTCTCACTGGTCAAGAAAACTGAAGATGACAATGGTGCCACTGAATTTGGGCAACTTAAGGGTCACTAGTGACCTTGGCTGGAATGATACCAGGGACAACAGGAGCAGGAGGAGACAGATTGCAGATATATAAATTATACGATGATGATGATGATGATGCAGAGGGATGAAGGGTGAGAAGATCAGAAAGAGTGGGCTCCAGGGCATGTAAGCAGGGAACCCTCTTTCTCTCCTGAAAATAGAGAAAACGGGGCATGGGACATGTGAGGACTCTGTACTATCTTTGTAATTTCTCTGTAAATTTAAAACTGTTCTAAAATTAAAAGTTTATTTAAAAATAAGGATGGCAAAGAGGTGAGAATGGGGTGGCTGGAGAGAGTTTGTAGGTGGCTGGGGGGAGGCAGGAATTTGAGGAAGGGAGAGCATGCTCATTGGACTTCTGTTTTTTGCATGTGAAACTGACTGAGCAGGAGGCTGGTGATGAGGAAGTGGTGGGGAGTCCTGGGCTAGGACATGTCAAAGGAAGCAGGAGGGGCATGAGGCCTGAGATCCCTCTACCTACCCTTCCCAGGCATCCTTCAAACCCTGCTGTGGTCTCCTCCCTAGAGAAATCCCAGGGACTCCCTAGAATCCCAGGGACTCTGCCTGGGCCTTGTTCCAAGTGGGGGCTATGGAGAAACTGCCAGGGCCAGGGGTCCATGGGCATAGTAGGTGCAGAGTTCCCCAGGCAGGTGTCTGTGAAATGTTTGGGGTTTTATTCCTACTCCAAAGTACCAGGATTCACTGCTGATCCACTCAAACTGTTCTCCTTCTCAGAATAATTGATTGCCCAACTCAGAACTCAGAGGCCCAGCTGGGGACCACCTCTCTACTTCCTGGATTGGACCGAGTAAAGTTGGCTTGTTTCTGTCACCTTCCCGCAGAAGATGGGGGTGGGAGGCTTTGTAGGAGATGGAAAAGGCTTCTTAGAGCCGAGGAGGGTTTCAGGGTCTCACCTCAGCAAGGAGTGGAGATGTTCCAGGAGGCCCTGGCAATGGTGCTCACCCCCACACAGGGGACTTCTGTGCTCAGAGCTCTGGGAAACAAAGGTGCCAGGGGGACTGGCCCTGGAGTGTCCTTGGAGGAGCCCTGCCCTGGGAGTCTGGGGTTAGACGCTGCTTCCCTGCTTCCGGAACTCTATTTGGGATTCCTCTGAGAGGCCTGAGGCTTGGGAGAGAAGGCAAAGGAATTCCTAGGCTGGCCCTATTTGGAGGCAGCAAGTAAGGGAGGGGTGCTCAGAATAGAGGTGGAGCAGGGATGGGGAAGAAGATCAGAATGCTGGGGTAATGAGCTGGGTTGGGGCTGGGCATGGTCAAGGAAGCAGGGATGGAGGGGTGTGGTTAGGAACTGAGATCCCAATGGGAATAGGGTAGGCTGGACTGAGTAAGGTGCTGCTAGCGATGGCTGACTGTGAATGTTTGGAGGTGTGGGCTGAGTATGGGGTGGGAGTAGGCAGGGAAAGAAATTGGATTTGGGGTGGAGACACAAGTGACAGTGGATAGTGATGGGGATGGACTAGGAATGGGCCCTTCGGAGGTGGGGATGAGCTGCAGATGGGCCAGGGTGGCTGGTCCAATTGGGTTGGGTTAGGGGGTTGGGACAGAAATGGGTTTAAACTGGTTTGGGATGACGGTGAGGCTGGGACGAAGAGAAATGAAGCACGGAGTGGGGCTGAGTGGGGCTGGGCCCGAATGGAATGAAGTGGGTTTGGAACTGGGACAAGGGAGCTGGAAAGAAGAGGGGTGAAGCTGGGCCTGGGTAGTGGTTGCATACGGTAAGTGTGGTGAGGTAGGGTCTCGGCTGGGTAAAGGGCTGGAGAAGTGGGTGAGCGCCTACGTTGGGAACACTGTAGGCGAGGTTTTAGGACGTGGGTGGGACGCGCCTTGAGAGCTGAAGGGCAGACCCGCTCCCGGGCGAAGAGTGCAGGGGCTGTGGGTGAGGGGCGTGGGGGCGCCCCGGGGCAGGCCGGGAAGGGGGGGCGGGCCTCCCCCTGCGCCGGGCCAGGGCGGCGCTAGGACCGAGCGCGCGGAGGGAGCGAGCCGGGCGGAGCCTGCGCCCCCCGCCCCCCGCCGGCCGGCTCCCCTCCCCCCGGCCGCTGGCTCGCTCGGCTCGCAACGCTGCAGAGGCTCCGAGGCGGCAGCGGCGGCGACTCCTTCTTTCCTTCCCTGCTCCTCTGGCCGTCCGTCCGTCTGTGCGTCTGTCCGTTCGGTCTCGGTCCGGCCAGCAGCATGGCTGGCGTCAGCTTCAGCGGCCACCGCCTGGAGCTGCTGGCGGCGTACGAGGAGGTGATTCGGGAGGAGAGCGCGGCCGACTGGTGAGCCCCCCGCCCCCGCCCCCCCGGCCCCTTTGTCCCCGCGCCGCCGCCGCCGCGCCTTTGTTTCCACCCGGCTCCGCCGCCTTGCAGCCGGGAAGGGAGGGGGAGACCCCGAAATGGTGCAGCGGCCCGGGAGGGCCAGGGAGGGGCTGCCTTTGTGCGTGCCGGGGGAGGGGCCGGGCCGGGCCAGGCGGGGCACTGCCGGGCCCGAGCTCCCACAGGCGGCCCCAGTCTCGCGGTGGGAGCGGTGGCCCGACGCAGGTCAGGGAGAGGCAGGGTCCCAGATGTGTGGTCCGGGGCCGCATGGCCCTGCGGTAGCCCATCCCCCGCCCTCTGCCCTTCCGCCCCGGGCCCGGGGGACAGGTGTGCACGGGGCGGCCAAGGGCACCTTCGCCACCTTCGAGCGGGCGAAGACCGGGCGGGGACGAGGCGGGGACCGAGCTAGCGGAGCCAGCGCAGCCTGCCTTGCCCAGCCCGGCCCGGCCACAGCACAAAGGAAAGCTAGGGCGGGGGAGGAGCAGGGCGGGCTGGGGGCCGGGGCGCCCCGCCCACCGGGGGGCCTCTCGGAGTTGGGGTGTGATGGAAAGACGTTCTTTGCCACATAGCAATCACCCAGTGACTCCTGTTCCCCTCAGGGGTCGTGGAGGAGGCAGAGATGAGTCCTCTTCGACCCGACCCGACCCAGAGGGGATTGTGGGGACTAGGCATCAGGGCTGGGAGATGCAACGGGGACTGAACTGCCTGGCTAGGTGGCCATCTGGGGTTCCTGGGAGGAAGCCCTCAGGCGCACAAGTGTGGAGGGAACCCCCAAAGAGGGATGAGAGGGCGAGTAGATCCACCGAGCCCCTAAGCCTCATGGCCCAGTGGCCAGGGACTCTCAGCTCCCTGGTGGGGGAAAGCTGAACTACCCTCTCCCGCTTCCCCAGCTGTTGTCTTCCCCTGAGCTGTATGAGGGGATGGGCCACCTGCTCTCCCTCTGGAGTCCCCTGGGTGGCAGGAAAGCAAACTGCCCCATTCAGGAATCATCTTGCCCCAAAATACTCTCTCCTGGGACAGGTACCCATTCTGTTCTCTAGGCCTGTTCTTCTCCTGACAGGCAGGAAACTGAGGCACAGAGAGAGGATAGGCGTGAGGGACCTCACCTGGGCTGGCTTCACCCTCACCTTAGGAGGGCAGTTGGGTAGGGACACTGACCTGGGGGCTGGAGGAGGGGCAAGATGGCCAGGCGCCCATGCCATGGTACTGCAGCACTGGCTGGCAGCCAGGCCTGGAGGGATGGACGCGGGAGACAAGCTCTCATGTCCTGCAGGTCAGTCACAGGAGAGGCCAGCACAGGCTAAGTGGGCAGGCGGCCCACCTATTGTCCCAGCCCTGCCTCAAGGGGGCTGAGATCATGGGAGGAGTTCAGGGCAAGTGGCCGGCTTGGCCTGGTGGAGAAGTTAGCCTTGGGATATGGGCCCTGTCTGCAGAGAGGCACAGCCCACCCTAAGACATCCCCCTCACCCCCCGGTCTGGTGGTTAGTGTCTGCCATCACCCCATTTCCCCCTTAACCTCCCAGAAATTGGGCTCTGGCGGCCTAGTACAGGGCCACACAACCACTGCTGGCCCACATCCCGCTTAGCAGAGGCCTGGGCTCCCAACGCCCAGCAGCATCCATGTGGCCAAAGCAAGTTATTCATCACTGGCATGCGTCACCCCCCCATCTGGGTTGTGTGTGGGACACACACACACACACACACACACGCAGACACGCACCCTCGCACATGCACACATTTGCTCACTCCCAAGGGCCCAGATAGCATTTTGTAAAAAGAGTGTGAGAATCATATCCTGCGGAGTGGGCCATGAATTCCCCCAAGGCCCAATACAGAGCCAGGGGTCCAGTGGGGTCTCAAGACTCATGGGCAGACCCTGCACTGGGAGGCCAGAGGAGGGCATCTTGGGTACAGTTGCTGTCTTGGTCAAGGGACTTGGCACTGCCTTCACTTCCCTTGCCTCTGAGTGGGAGGGAAGGGGATGGGGGAGCTCACTCCTAAGTGGCAGAGCCTCTGAAATGGACCACTGCCCTGGCACTGGGCCCAGGAAGTCAGGTTATGTAGTGGGAAGAGCAAGTGTTGTCCTGGGTGTGACACTACTCACTGTGTGACCACACACAAAGTGTCTGCTCCCCTCTGGTCTTTTTGAAAAGATGAAGAGGCGACAGGACTCCACCATATCTGGGACCCCCAAGGCCCTTCCAGCTGCAACATCCTGAGAGTGGGATTGTCCTGAAGAGTCCACCTGCCTTTGGTCCCCCACCTCAGCTGAACTCAGGATCTCCCTGGAGTGGCTACACTCCAGTCCCCACCCCACCCTAGTCCAGTGTCTCTGGCCTAGGTGGTTTCTCAAAGTTTGTGTCAGTATCACAGGTACCTACTGTTGCTGCCCTATGCTGGTCTTGGAACCCAGGGAGTGATAAGTGTGGATTGACCAAATCAAATGCTCAGCTTCACAAAGCTTACAGCTAGGGCATTGTCTGTCTTCAGGGGTTGGAGCTGGTAAGACAGGTAGATTTCCTGGGCCTCCCTTCCTGATACCTTGTGGTGTCACCAGCTCCCACCCATGCAGGCCCAGGCTGCCTCTGATGTGTTGGAGGAGCTCAGGTCTAGTGAAAGCTAGGATGGGTTCAGATGCCTCTTGCTGTCCCTGCTGGGGTGTGGTAAGTGCTCTGGGAAGGTGCAGCTTAGGGCAGGGCTTTCTTGGGAGCTGGCACTGGGGGCCCTGAAGGATTTCAGCCAAGGGTGGGCAGTGGGGTAGAGAACTAAGTCTGGCCTTCCTGTGGAGGGAACCACATATGCGGAGGCTCCAGGGTGGGAAATATCCAGAATTGTGTTTGGGATAAGGGAGCCATCCAGCACACCCCAAGTGTTTGGTGTGGATATGGATGTCTGGCTGGAAAGACAGGTGGGGCGGAGCTCAGGGTTGAAGGCCTGCAACTTAGGCATGGTTTCTGCCAGGCAAGGGCTGTGGCCATAGCAGGAAAAGATGGCCAGAGGTGGGTAGGCAAGGGTTGGGGCGGAAGGGGTCCTTGGCAGGCAGGTGTTCTTGCGGGGAGCAAGGGCCCCCAGAGAGGCTGACAAGTTGTTCCAGTGAGATGTGATATCTAGAGCAGTGTCTGGCAGCCAGGGTCTTTGAGTTCTGCCTCCATTTCTGGTCTGCAGAATGGAGACAGACAGACTCTCCCTGCTTCTCTGAGGGCCCTTTGTTCCCAGTGGTGGGTTAGGGTAGCCAGACAGGTGGTGGGACAGCTGTGCTGGGAAGCAGCTGCCAGGGTTGGGGCCCAGGCAACAGTTGGACCAGGAGCTCCCAGCCCCACAGCCCACCTGTGTCCCTTTCTGGAGGGGGCGGATCCCAAGAAGCAGGGGGCTAGGGATCTTGACTTGTGCTGACCCCTTGAGACTGGGCCAGGCCCTCCTTCCTTCCCTGGGCCCTCCTCCTTCCTTCCTCCCTCCCTCCCCCTCCTTCTCTCCCCCTCCTTCTCTCCCCCTCCTTCCTCTTCCCGCTCTCCCTCCCCCTTTCTTCCCTCGCTCCCTCTGTCTTTCGTTTTCTCTTCATCCCTTCACTTCCTTTCTTTTCTCTTTCTTCCTCCTTTCTTTCTGTTTCCCCCTCCCTTTCTCTTCTCCATCACCTTGCCTCCCCTTCTTCTAGCTCCTAGCCTCCTCCACTTGTTCTGGGAGTAGAGAAAGGAAAGCGTGGAGAAGGAGCTTGAGACCTCCTGAGCCTCTGGGACAAGGCTCTTCCTCGCTCCAGCGGGTTCTCAGGAAACGTCTCTGCCTTCCCTTGCGTGAAATGGATGCTGTGCCGCTGCTGCTTGGGGAGAAAGAGCCAGGGCAGAAAAAGCTAAGGAGGGGGAAGGAAGAAGGCTGCTACAGTCAGCTTTCTGGTGAAGCTAAGGCAGAAGGAAAGGCCAGCATTCCCGGGAGGCCAGGGCCTCAGCTCTGGCAGAGGCCTAGGGGCTGGAAGGCCAGGAGAACATGCCAGGGGTCTGAGTCTGGGCAAGAGTGACAAGAGTGGCCACGTTGACCTCATCCCCATTTCTGAGAGGCCAAGATTGAGGCTAAAGCCATGTCCCCAGGGTCCTTTGTGTTCAGGAGAATGTGGGTAGGGTGGGCCAGTCATGTGCCAATTGCCAGGTTGCCATGGTTACCCAGGGATGCCCATCGAAGAGAGCACCAGGTTCTCTCTCCTCCCCCTCCCTTGCCATGGGAGGAGGGGCCGTGGGTACTGAAGAACACGCCAGGTAGGTTCCTGGCGACAGCCAATGGAGGATGAGGATCATGGTAGCCAGGGAACAGTAACCAAGGAACCGTCGCCTTGGAATCTCCCATCTCACACCCGCTCACTGGGTTGTAGGCTGCCAGGGCCCAGGCTCTGAGCATGGGACACATAGGCTCCCTCAAAGCCAGCGACCAGGCAGCGAATACTGCCCCCATTGCCTACTCCCCGGCTGACCCAGGCCTTCCTGTCCCAGGTCCCAGGCTGCCTCCCACTGGGCTTCAGCCAGAATTGGTGCCTAGCCCTGCTGTTGTGATGACATGGCAGTGCTGGGCCAGAATCCCTACTCTTGGCCTGCCCCCTCTGTGTTCCTCCTCCTCCCCAGAGCCATCCCCACCCAAAATTGGCAGCCTGGGCCCTGACAGTACTCTGAGCCACCCCTCCCTTTCCCCAGGGCTCTGTACACATATGAGGATGGCTCAGATGACCTCAAGCTTGCAGCATCAGGAGGTAAGAATTCCAGCCATTCCTTTGCCTTCCTCTCCGCCCCCAACTCTGGTTGTTTTCTTCCCCACCCGCCTGGCTGCAAGCCATCTCCTTGCCTGCAGCCAGTCGACCCACACTTGTCTGCCTGTGTCCTTCCTCCAGCCATCCCTAAGATCCCCAGGGTGGGGAGGGAGGGAGCCTTGCTTGCTATTTGATTATTAGAAGAGTGAGCCTCAGAAAGGGAGAGTGACTGCCCAAAGTCACTCAGCTAGGAGAGAAGGGGCCTGGCAGGTATGGCCCGGATCACTTCCACTTTCTCGGGAACCCAGGGGTTTTAAATTTTACCTCAGCGGGCATTAGCACGGTGTAAGAGATGGTGTGCGAACAGTGAGACAAGGGATGTGTGAAGAACAAACACTTCCTCAGTTCTACCCTAAGTCAGGCCCCAGGGGTTTCAGAGACAAAGCTCGCTCCTGCCTGCTGGCCCTGTCACACCAGCACGGAACTGCCGGGCCTCCAGATCTCTGGGTGTGCCTGCAGAGCCCACGAGAGGAGTCTTTCCTTCGGGCTCCAGGCCCTTTGCAGGGTAAGGGTTCAGGAGATGGAGAGTCCTGATACCCTCCTGATTCCCCCAGATGGGGGTTTGCAGGAGCTCTCCGGCCACTTTGAGAACCAGAAGGTGATGTACGGCTTCTGCAGCGTCAAGGACTCCCAGGCTGCTCTGCCAAAATATGTGCTCATCAACTGGGTATGCAGCTATGGGCTGGGAAGGGAGTAAAGGCCCCACTTCACCCACTGACACCACCAGAGAGCGCCCCACTAGCCCCCTGGAAAGAGAGCCCGGGGCCTCAGGCTGCTGACCCCTCTTGTCCTTTCCCGACCTCCTCTTCCCTGGGTACTTTGCAGGTTGGTGAAGATGTGCCTGATGCCCGCAAATGCGCTTGTGCCAGCCACGTGGCTAAGGTGGCTGAATTCTTCCAGGTGCGAGTGGGGTTGGGGCTTGTGGGAGCAGGGTCTCTGCACTGGCTGGTGGTAGTGATGGGACAGAGCCATGCTGCCTGAACACGACTTCTTGCTGCAGGGTGTTGACGTGATTGTGAACGCCAGCAGCGTGGAAGACATAGATGCGGGTGCCATCGGGCAGCGACTCTCCAATGGGCTAGCGCGGCTCTCCAGCCCCGTGCTGCACCGACTGCGGCTACGTGAGGATGAGAACGCCGAGCCGGTGGTCAGTGTGCCTGGGGCGGGCTGGCCCTGCCAGGGCTGCACCTGCCCCACCTCTCTCGGTCCTCACCCTTTGTGTATGGCAGCTCCCGGAGCACTCGGCCCATTCTCCCCACTCATGCCAAGCCATTTGACTTTGCAGGGCACCACCTATCAGAAAACTGATGCAGCTGTGGAAATGAAGCGGATTAACCGCGAGCAGTTCTGGGAGCAAGCCAAGGTGTGGACCTTGGCCCCAGCTTTCAGGCTGAGCTGCCCCTCCCTGACCCTATCCCAAGGCATAGCTCTGGCTTCTATCCCCAGGTCCCTCCCTTAAACAATGTGTTCCATCTTGTTTGCTACCCCAGCTGAAAGAGGGAGCCCTTTTGGCTTTATGCCTATAGGGCATAAATCCCAGAACTGGTACCTCCCCAATCCTGGGTTGGGGATGGGCTGGAGGGGCAGAGGCGGGCCCCAGCTCAGGGCCTGCACTGCCTTGGCGTGGGGGGTTGCAGAAGGAGGAAGAGCTGAGGAAGGAGGAAGAGCGGAAGAAGGCTCTGGATGAGAGACTCCGGTTTGAGCAAGAGCGGATGGAGCAGGAACGGCAGGAGCAGGAGGAGCGGGAACGGCGCTACCGAGAGCGGGAACAGCAGATAGAGGAGCACAGGTCGGCCCTGCCCCACCCCAGGCCACATGCTCCAGGCCTTCGGTGGACCCACCCTCAGGTGTGCATGCTGGCTTATCGTTCCAGGAGGAAACAGCAGACGTTAGAAGCTGAGGAGGCCAAGCGGAGGTTGAAAGAGCAGTCTATCTTTGTAAGTTTTTAGCCAGGGCTCCCAATCTCCTAGTGAGGGGAAGTGAGAATGGTCCTTGTGTTCCTGGGCTTCGCGGGAGGGGCGGGGGGATATCCGTGGCTTGGGGACAGTTCCAGGTGTTCAGGGTACCTTTGCATGGACATGGAGTATCACAGTGATCCACAGAGTATCAGGCCTGCCACCTGATCATGTGGGCCTCTGTTCCTTGGCTGTGGAAAGAAACCTCCTTGGAAGAAGCTTCTTTTATTGAATAGAAGAGAAAATCTACCATGACCTTCACTGACCAGCCTCCCTCTACCCCTCCCAGTGGAGCCTAAAAGGCTTGGGGTGGATTGGGCACACTTCCTGCACTTTGGGGTCTGGCGGCATGGTCCCCACCACAGTTGTGCTGCAGAGCCACATGAATGAGCCCGGGCCAGTGCTCTGAGCATCTGTAGTATCTCCTTTAGAGTAGCCCCTGTTCCGAGGGTGCCGTCTGACATCCAAACATTGGGATGGGCCTTGGGACCTGACCCTTTGAAAATCATAGTGGAGTTGAGTCTTCATGCTTTGAATTGAATTTTATATTTCAGCAATAGCTAAAGTCGTTCAGGGCTGAACATGGTATAGTTCAGGATGGGAGGTGGGTACTACTTATCTGGATTGGGACTATGATGGCCATTTGTGCTGCGAGGACACAGGGTCATACTCACAGGAGGCTGGGAGGGAGGAGACCGGTCAGCCCTGCAGAGGCCCTGGCATGAAGTGGCTGTCATAGTTCACTCTAATCACAGTAGCCCCTCGGGGCGGAGATGATGTGTGGTTAGTAAGCTCCACCTGCAATCGTTCATTCAGCAAACGTTTGTCACCTGCCATGTGCCAGGTGTTCGAAACAATGGAGAACAAGGTGGGCAAGATTTTTTTCAAAATTAATCAGTGAATCCGCTTATTTTGAATTGTGCCGAAACGTACATAACATAAAATGTGCCACCTTAACCATTTTTTAAGCGTACAGCTTAGTGGCATTAAGATTGCCAATATATTCGTATTGTACAACTGTCATCACTATTTATCCTCAAAAATTTCATCTTCCCATACTGAAACTCTGTCTGCATTAAACATTAAACTCCCCATTCTCTGTTTCCCCAGACCTCAGGCAACTGCCTTTCTACTTTGTATGAATTTGACGCCTCTGAAGTACCTCATTTGAATGGAATCATGTAATATTTTTTCCTTTTGTGACTAGGTTATTTCACTTCGCAGTGTTTTCAAGGTTCATCCATGTGTCAGAATGTCTTCCTTTTTAAGGCTGATAATACTCCATTGTATGTATACACCACATTTTGTTTACCCATTCAGAGCAAGGTCATTTTGAAAAAGTTGATTTTGTCAGAAAATTTCACACACACGCACTCAGAAGTAGAAACAGTAGTAGAGTGAATCCCCTGATCACTCATCTTCACCAGTTGTCAGCATTTTAGTCAGTCTTAGAAGTCTTAACACCATTACCATTACATTAGAGTCTCGTCTGGCCCTTCAAGTGTGGCTCATGTGACAGTGACAGTGGATGCTCTAGCAGGTCAGTGTGGTGACCCTACAACTGCAGGACTTTAAAGACAGTCCCGTGTGTGAATTTTGGAATTTAGGATCATAAAATGCTTTCTCCTTGCTTAAGCTGTTTTGCTTTCTGTCCTCTGTTAAGAATTGCATTCCTTACACTGAGTTCCGTTTTTGCCTGGGCTGCCAGGGAGCTCCCCATGTATCTGAAGCTGCTCAGGCACAGCAGTGCTTTTGACCCTGTGATTAGTGTATTGATCTCACTTTCCTACCCAGAGCCCTAATTTGTTTCAGTGTTTTGCACGTTGTTGGTAGTTAAGGCTTTTGTGATGAGCTTGCCTCTAGTCCTTTTTTTGAATCTGGCAAAGGACTCTAGTGAGGTTACACTAGCCAGTGCTGGAACATCATCAAAGGCTGGTGGCATGTAATTTATAGGAAGGCAAGGACCCTGCCTGGAGCCAAGTGAGCTGAGGAGCAAGGGAGATATGAATGGAAATAGAGAGAGGTAGGTCAGAGGAGGACTTTAGATTTCATTCTGGAAGACACAAAGCTGTGGTTGGAGTGACCTCCATCTTGAGGGGTACTTTGGAGGGCCATTTTCTTAATGTATCCTGAGGGGAAAATTTAAGTTTTAGATTATGTGCTCAAAACAAAGAAGCTCTGTAACTTCACCACCTTACCTGCAGCTTATTCTCTCTGCATCAGTCCCCTCCCCCAACCTACCCCATTTGCCACAATAGTAGCAGGAGCAGCATTGATTAAAAATCTTTGATGTAGTGAGTTCAGTTGTGCAAATGTGTGCCAACTGAACCATGTGCTGGCCGCTCACACACAGATCTGACTTCTCAGCCTGTGTCACCCACAGGGGGCAGGGGTGATGATCCCAGAAAAAGGAAATTATGATATAGTGTCATCTGTGGTGTATGCCTGGAACACCTCATGGAGACCCAAAAATGACCTGAATGGGCGAGGGTCCTTTTGTTCAGGAGGCAGTGCCAAACTGAGGCTGAAAGCAGGAAGAGTTGAACCTGGGGTGGGAGTTGGGCATTTGGGGCAAGAAGGATTGATCTCCCGTGTGAAGGCATGGAGGTGGGAAATGGTGTGCGTGTTCCAGGAACTGTGACTACATTGTGCTGAGGACTTTGTGTTTCATCTTACAGGTAGTGTGGGTGAGTCACGGAGGGAGGAGGGTGTGAGAGAGGTGACAGGCTAGATCAGGCAAGCGAAAGGGAATGTAGGATAAACAAGGAGCCCCATCTGCCTTTACTCCTGGGGTTGCGGCCTCAAAACTGTCCAGTGCAGGTAGCTAGTGAAGTGCAGTAAGGGATGGTCTGCAGCAAGCTGGGGTGAGGGTTCCAGCAGTACAGCTCTGGCCAAGAGCACACGGGCCATTGCTGCCAGGGCTTCTGGCATTTCAGGAGAAACTAGAGATCCTGATTTCGGTCTGATACTCCTGACTTTTAAGTGGTAGCAACTAATGTTTTAAAAACATCATACTGGGGGTGCCTGGGTGACTCAGTTGGTTAAGTGTCCGACTCCTCTAACTTTAGCTCAGGTCGTGGATGGAGCCCCATATCGGGCTCTACACCAAGAGTGGAGCCTCCTTGGGATTCTCTCTCTCCCTCCCTCTCTGCCTCTACCTCATGTGTATACATGCACTTTCTCTCTAAATAAATGAATAAAGGGGCGCCTGGGTGGCGCAGTCGGTTAAGCGTCCAACTTCAGCCAGGTCACGATCTCGCGGTCCGTGGGTTCGAGCCCCGCGTCAGGCTCTGGGCTGATGGCTCGGAGCCTGGAGCCTGTTTCCGATTCTGTGTCTCCCTCTCTCTCTGCCCCTCCCCCGTTCATGCTCTGTCTCTCTCTGCCCCAAAAATAAATAAACGTTTAAAAATAAATAAATAAATAAATGAATAAACATTAAAAAAAATAATAAAAACATCATACTGGCAAAACAAAAGCTGTCTGTGGGCCATACTCAGCTAGTACTCACTCCGGCTCATGAGAAGCTCCCCGAAGGATGTTAAGCTAGGAGAAATCATGGTCTGATTTGGATTTTGGAAAAAATCTTTTTATGGGAAGAGAGCAAGGATATGGGAGTAATGAGAAGCCTCCTGTCATAATGCCAAGATCCGGGCATCAGTGATGGGGGTGTGGTTGGCTAGGTACTGAGGTAGGAGGTCCAGGAAAAGTTAGCTACAAAGCAGGGAGCACTCCTGAATGACCCTGGATGCCTGTTCGATCTCGGGGTGATGGTGCAGGAGTCCCTGAGCTGGGTACCCAGGGCCTGTCTGAGCTGGAGATGAGGTGGCTGAGGGCCTTGTAGATAAAAGGACTATGTGACTGGGTAGTGAAGGGAGCAGGGGTGCCGCCCCCAAGCTGCTTCCTGCCAGGTTGTGGAGAAAACATGAGGCCTGTAAGAAGGCCAAGAGCTCCTGGGAGAGTGGGATGACCAGGACACTGTCTTTTTGGTTTCAGGGTGACCAGCGGGATGAAGAAGAGACCCAGATGAAGAAGTCAGAATCGGAGGTAGAGGTGAGAGTTGGGGGAGCAGGACAAAGTGAGGTGGGCAGGGCTTGCCTTAGCTGGGCCTGGCTCTCACCCTTTCTTTGTGCCCCTAGGAGGCAGCAGCCATTATTGCCCAGCGGCCTGACAACCCACGGGAGTTCTTCAAGCAGCAGGAACGAGTTGCGTCGGCCTCTGCGGGCAGCTGTGATGCACCCTCACCCTTCAACCACCGACCAGGTAGTCCCAGGTCTAACCCCGCCCCCCACCTGACCCCCTCTCCTCAGGTTTTGGGCCTGAGCCTCTCTGCGACTCTTTCTTGGAAGGGAAGCCTTCCTTGCCCAAGGACCCCTTTGGAGAAGGCAAGGCCATCCATTCATCAAGTGTGCTTTCACCCACTGGCTCCCAGGTGGCAGGACTGAGAGGGGCTCAGGTGGGGGGGGGGGGGGTTGGTGTTGGCCTTGGCTGAGCAACAGGTAGTGCTAGAGGTCATCTGGGCAGCTCTGGCATGGGCTGAAACCACCCCCTCCCGCCCCCTCCCCCCGCCCTTGAGTGTGGGGAGTGGCCCTCCTGGGGTTGAACTAGGTCTTGCCTGAAGGGCTGTGGGTGCATGTGCGGTGGACTCTTACTCTGGCCCTGAGTTTGAGCAGCCTGGAGCCTGTACCCAGTGCTCACCGTTGGGATTCTCCCTGTGCAGCTTCCACCTCCCTCCACAAAGCACCCTCCTGCTCTGTCTGCTGATCTGAGTGTTTGCCCCTGCTGTGTGCTTGGCCTTGTGCTGGGGTTCCAGGGGTGGGGCAGGCTGTCCTTGTACTGCTTTGAGTCTGGCTTTGTATGGCAAGCTCATTGCTCTGCTTGTCTGGTGCTGGTGGGAATCATCTGATGGTTTGAGGCTGTGGCCTAGTATGGCTGATTGTGTGCCCTAGCGGAAGGCAGTTTGGACTTCTAGGGCCAGCCCTGGGGGCGGGTAAGGCCTCATGGGGGTGGGGGGGAGACTGACCCTCTCTTGTCCTCTGTCTCTCTCTGTCTGTCTCTCTCGGCAGGTCGTCCGTACTGCCCTTTCATAAAGGCATCGGACAGTGGGCCTTCCTCCTCCTCCTCTTCCTCCTCCTCCCCTCCACGGACTCCCTTTCCCTATATCACCTGTCACCGCACCCCAAACCTCTCTTCCTCCCTCCCATGTAGGTAGCAGCCCCAGGCCTCAGTGGGGTGGGGTAAGGAGGGCCCCGCTTCCCAGCAGTGCCCCTGCCCTCCCCCATCCTGACCGCTGATCTCTGGTGTTTGTCCCCAGAGCAGGTATTACCTGCCTCTTTCCCCTGGCCCTGAAGGGGCTCTTGTCCCAAGGGACCTGGCTTCTAGGGTCTGGAGCTGTGGTCTGGCCCCTGAAGGGCTGGGGGGCTCCTAGCCCCTACCCAGACTCCAGACAGGAGGTGATGGCCAGGCCCCCAAGGTGGACAATCCTGGTCCCACCTGGCTCCCTTGGCCCTTACTGACCAGCCTGGGGGTTTGTTCCATAGGCAGCCACCTGGACAGCCACCGGAGGATGGCACCCACCCCCATCCCCACCCGGAGCCCATCTGACTCCAGCACGGCTTCTACCCCTGTCGCTGAACAGATTGAGCGGGCTCTGGATGAGGTCACGTCCTCGCAGCCTCCACCACTGCCTCCGCCACCCCCTCAAGGTGAATGGAGGGGCTGCACCCTAGCTGCACCAGGCCTCTCCCCAGTCCCCAGGCTGGGAACCCCACGTGGCCATAGTAACAACTCCTTAGGGATCTGGGCCACCCATCACTGGGCCTCCCAGTAGCTATGGCAGGGAGGAAGCTTGGTGTTGCAGGCAGACCTGCTATCTCTGAATCTCAGTATCTCTCACTGGAATGTGGATGGGGCCTTCCTCCCAGGGCTGCCGAGCAGTTTAAAGACACTAGGAGATAAAGGGGCAGCAGGGCCCAGTGGGTGTTCTGGAAGGTGCTCTGTATGGAGCTCTTAGTGGAAGCCTTCTGTCCTGGAAGTCAGGGGGTAGGCAGAGTACAGTAGGGTGGCTGTCCCAGGCCTGCTTCTTTCCCTGAGGGAGCTGACCACATCTCTCTCCTGCATTTGTGCTATTGCAGAGACCCAGGAGCCCGAGCCTGGCCTGGATAGTGAAGAGACCAGCAAAGAGGCCAGAGCAACAGCCCCTCAGGCCTGGGCAGGCCCCATGGAGGAGCCCCCACAGGCACCAGAACCTCCCCAGGGGCAAGGCAGCCCCACGGAGGACTTGATGTTCATGGCATCTCCAGAGCAGGCTGTCCTGGCTGCCCCTCTGGAGCCTGCCATGGCCAACACCACCACAGCTGACATCCCGGTAGCTGATGCCATTGAAACCGACACTGCCACTGCCGATACCGCTGTTGCCAACACCATTTCCCCTGCCGCTGCCAGCCTCATTGACCTATGGCCTGGCAACGGGGAAGAGGCCTCCACATCCCAGGCTGAGCCTAGGGTCCCTACACCACCTTCAGGTGCCGAGGTCACTCTGGCAGAGGTACCCCTGCTAGATGAGGTGGTTGAGGAGCCACTGCCACTGGCAGGCAAAGGCTGTGCCAACCTTCTCAATTTTGATGAGCTGCCTGAGCCGCCAGCTACCTTCTGTGACCCAGAAGAGGAAATAGAAGGGGAGCCTCTGGCCACCTCCCAGGTCCCAACTCTGCCCTCTGCTCTAGAGGAGCTGGATCAGGAGCCAGAGCTGGAGCCAGAGCCAGAGCCCCACCTGCTGACCAATGGCGAGACCACCCAGAAGGAGGGGACCCAGGTGGGGCAGGGACAGCCTGGTGGTAGGGGTGGTGGTCAGGGTTCTAGCAGGCAGTACCTCCATTCTCTGAGACCCATATTATTGGAGGGAGGCTCCATTTCATTCTCCCTCCTTGGGCCATCTCTGCTTTTGTGCCCAAGGCAGGCATATGTTTCCCTGGAAACCACTGATAGAATCACTGGTTGCTGGGGAAACGCTCAGGCCTGGTAGGTCAGCCCTAGCCCTCCTGGGTGGGGCCCAGTGACCTGGAGCTTTCCTCCTGCAGGCCAGTGAGGGGTACTTCAGCCAATCACAGGAGGAGGAGTTCGCCCAATCCGAAGAGCTGTGCGCAAAGGCCCCGCCTCCTGTGTTCTACAACAAACCTCCAGGTAGTGCTGGGGTGCGTGATAGGGAGGAGTTCCGGTAGGGGTGCTGGGTTCAAGTGTGAAGATGCGCGCGCGCGCACACACACACACACACACACACACACACACGATCACTTGGGGGTGTTGCGTTCAAGTGTGGATACAGCCACAGCTCCCAGGGGTTTGGGGAAACAGCCATGGATGTGCTGGGCCATCTCCTTATCTTCCCTCCTTTCCCAACACCATAGAAATCGACATCACCTGCTGGGACGCAGACCCAGTACCAGAAGAGGAGGAGGGCTTCGAGGGCGGTGATTAGCGGTGGCGCCCGCCCTCAGGCTGCCCTCGCCAAGGCCGCCCACCTGTGCCGGCCTCTGGCCAGACGGCCCGCCGTGCCTGCACTCGCAGCAGCTCCGCCTGGCACCCACTCCGGATTCCGGCCCTGGCCCGGGACTTGGCCGCTTCCCCACCCACAGGGCCTGACTTTTACAGCTTTTCTCTTTTTTTTAAAGTTGATAGGAGACTTGTACAGTTGACTGGTTTTCCTCCCGTTGGTAGTTGAGACGCTGTTGCAAATTCTACCCCCTCCCCGCCCGGACCAGATTGTAGCTCTTAGTCCTCCCTGCTCACTCAGCTGGACGGGGTGGAGGCCTCGCCCTTCGTGGGAGCCTGGCGTCGGGGGAGCTCTGGTGGGAAAATGCCCCACCTCTTTTCCTAGTTTTATGTTTCTTGGAAAAATATCACTTTGTATTCTCTGTCCAGGGCTTCAGATATTTTGCACGAATTTTAAAACATGGCAATAAATGGCTCGTGGGCTCTGGCTCCCTGGGACCCCCTCCCCGCCCTTCTCTTGACCCCTCCCCGCCTGGCCCAAAGGAAGTAGGCCCAGCTGGGGCCCCTCGGCTTCCAGGCCCTTTCCTGCCCCCCTCCTGCTGGGCAGGTCCCAAGCTGGAGGCCCTAGGCGCGGATCAGGTTAGGGCTATCGGTGGGGCCCGGGGCTTAAATGGCCCCTCCCTAACTCCTCCCTCTTTGCTTGGGTTCCTTTTTCACGTTCAGTAACTGTTTTTGGAAAGCACAAACTTCTGTAACGGGTCGTGCTCATGTCTGTTAATAAAGAAATCCAGATCCCTTCAGGCCTGCTGCTCCGGGCCTCCAGGGGCGGATCTGTGGTGTGCCGCCTCCCCTGACCCCCATTCCCAACTCTTCCCACTTCCAAGGCCACAGGGAGCACCCTCACCGTGATCTCACGGGCAGGGAAGGTAGGGTCTGAAGCTCCCAGAGGAATCAGCCTGTGAAGTTTAGTTCCTCAACCTCAGGTCAGTTTTTAGCCAGAAGACGCGTTCAGGTTCTGGGTCGCCAAGGCCCAGGCACGCCTGGCTACCAAAACCTTGGGCGCAAGCAGTGGGTGCCCCCTCCGCTTGTACCAAACCAGATCACACACCTTTATTATCCTCAAAATGTAACAAACGGGGTAAGAAATCCCTCCCTCCCCACCCCTCCCCGCAGTCCAAGGGAAGCGTTTAAAAAGCCCCGCAGTCAGGCCACGAGTTCGCGGGTGAGGCCCGGAACGCCGGACGCCCCTCTATACGGCTGTAGTCCTCCCGAACAAGGGGATGGAGACCGGCAGGCGCCAAGCTCCGTGCTCCAGCGGCTCGCGGCTGCTGAGTTCCGAGTCGGTCCAGCTGGGGAAGACCCGGCGGCCACGGTCCGCCTGCAGACAGAGTGCAGGGCAGGGGGCCGCAGGCCGCGGAGCGCTGGGCAGGTGCAGCGCTGACGTGTAGCCCCGGTCCAGGAAGAGCGGCTTGTAACTGGGCGGCGGCTGCTCCTGTTTCTCCGAGCTGTCGCGGCGGCTCAGAAAGGGTGTGACGATCTTGCGGTAGAGGCCGCGCGTGTCCGTGAGCACCTCACTGTAGGGCGGCGGCGGCTCGGCCATCAGCACCGCCTCTTCATAGCACGGTGGCTTGGACATGTCCGATTCCGCTGCGGAGTGGGAAATGTTCCGAGGGTGAGGCCACCCGTCCCTGGCCTCCGGCCAGCTGCCAACCCCAGGCCCAGCCCGCTACCTCCTAGGTTCTCTGGGAGGCTGTCCCATGGAAGGCTCGCCTGTTAGTAGTGATCCCGCCCACCTCTCAGTGGCCCTCGTTGCCCACGGCAGAGGTCTGGGCTTACCTTGACGCGGATAACTCCAAGGCCGCGGCGGCACTGAGAGGTGCGGGGGCGGCGGATGAGGAAGCGCGTGGTGGTGTGCGTGCGGGTGTGCGTGTGGCTGCGCCGGCCCGTGGTGCAGCAGCGGGTGGACGTGCACGTGCTGATGCGCGTGCGCCGGCGCCTCGAGGCGGCCGCGCTGCGGTGGTGGTGGCGGCGCTAGGCCTGGGGGGCTTCCGGCCAGGCTGCCCTCGAGCTCGAGGGGCTCCAGCTCGAGGGCGCGGAGGTTCTGCTCACGTAGTCGTTCCTCCTGGCGCCGTTTGAGGCGGCGGCGCAGGAAGCTGCAGAAGCAGCAGAGTAGGACGATGAGACCCCAGATGAGCCAGAAACCGGCGAAGCACGTGAGGAACGTGTAGGTGCCCTGGGACATAACCATGGCGGCGGCGGGGCGGCGGGTCCTCGGCTGCTTCACTGGACACTGGGTTCCTCTACGTGGCCCCGGGCCCGCGCCACGCTCCCAGGCGCCGCCAGCGTCACTCGGGGACCTGCGGCCGGGGGCTGCTCGCGGCGGGGCTCAAGTCGTGCGCGCGCCGGCGGGGGGCAAAAGCAGCGGCGCCCGCTCCTTCCCATGGCGCCGGTGGGAGCGCGGGTGGGCCTCACCCGGGGCCGCGCGGGACCTGTAGAACAGACACAGGGCGCGGTGAAGGCGCGTTGCAGCCCCGACGACTTCCCTGACTGCGCCCGTGCCCTGCGCAGTTCTGGGGAAGCCTCCTCTGCGGGAACCCCCGCACTCCCCCCCGGGGCGGTGACGTCACCATGGGGATGACGTCATACCTCGAGGTTTCCCCGCTAGGGCTTTCCCGGATCTGAGACCCGGCCGCCGCCGCAGCTGAGCCGAGGGGACTCCAGGCAGGCCAGCAGAGGGCGCGCGAAGGCCAGTCTCGGCCTCTGTACTCAAGGGAGGTTCGCTACCCCACGGGGTACCCCAGCTCGGAAAGGGTTTCAGAGGCCCGTGGACAGACCCTCAGGGCACTGAAGAGGAGTTTCTGCGCGGTTGCTTTGCGGCGGGGAAAGGGTGGCCCACCTCCTATAGCCCCACAAGCAGCCCACCGACGCCCAGCTTTAGCCCTAGGCATCCGCGGCTCTAGGCCTTGTACCCGCTCCTACCCATGGCCGCGCAAAGCATGGAACATCTAGGTCCGCACTGCGGGCCTCCTGGTCGTCGCCGCTCTTGTAGAAGAGGCTCAGGAGGGGTCGTTCCGGCTGTTACTGCGTGCCACTGGCCTGCTTTTGTCTGCACGTCCGGGCGTGGGCTGTTCCCTTTTTTCCTTTCCTCTAGGCGCCTCCGCCTGTCAGATCCCAGCTCTGTTTCCCCAGCCTCCTACCAATTCGCAGCCTCATTGGCCCTACCCTCCTAGCACCAGTAGGCCTTATCAATTCCTTTACGTTTCTGCAGAGGGTAGGAAAAGTAGCTCGTTTGCACGTGTATCACCTGGCCCATGGGCGCCTCTAGTTCTGCCTCCTTCTTCCTCTCTACAGCCAGGGTTTAGAGAGGAACCTTGCATCCTGAGGTATGTAGGATGGAGCCCTGACTGTGGAGTGACGGGTAGCAGGTGATTGTTCACCACCCCCGCAGAACAGAAGGGTGCCCTTCTTGAATGCCTTATACCCAGGGTTTTCACATATAACCCTTTAGGGTAACTGCGGTTATTCCTATTTTGCAGACGGAGGGGATGGGGAGGTGGCAATTAGCTGTGTAGAGGGCAGATGGCAGTGCCTTAATTTGAACCCAAGCCTGGCCACAAAACCCTAGCCAGGGGTGGGAGAGTGCTGCTGCTTGAGCTACTTTGTGGGCCCCTCTTCCAGGAGCCCCATGGACAGCCCCCCATCCTCAACATATCCAAGGCACACACACACACATTTAGCTCTGGGGGCCGTGGTGGCCCTGAGCTCCAAGCAGGAGGTCCACATCAAGCTGTCTCAGACTGTTCTGGCAGCAAGCTGGGGGGAAGCCAGGCCACGGGCCACCCCACACTTCTCCCAGATGGATCCTGTCTGATTCTCTGGCTGCCTTATGCCATGTGCCACTTGGTCCCCGTGCCAGTCCCTTTCTCCTGGGCCTGTGTTCCAGAACAGACAATGGCAAGAACAATAGCTCCACCCGCCCCCTCCACAACCCTGCCATGAGGCTGCCATGGCGACGCAGCCCAGATAAAAACACGATGCTGCCAGTCACTGGGAGTTAATTAAATCTGTTGTTCTCCTTTTCCTGAGCCCACAGGAATTTTCAGGAATGCTCTGAGGAAGCTGGCACTAACTAGGGGGCCCCTTGGCCTGCAGAGCAGGAATAGCTCCAGATCAGAAAAGGTACTTCTGGGACTGGAGGTGAAGAAGTTTAGCTGAATTAGAAATAGAAATACCTGCCAAGGACTGTCTACTGCATGTCAAGCCTTGTTCTAGGCCCTTTCCATTTGGAATCTCACATGATATGTAATACCTCCTTCTCAGTGGGGGCCCATTTGATAGATGAGGAAACAGGGCCAGAGAAATGATTTGCCCCAGGTCACACAGCTGATAAGGGGAGGAGTAAGGATTTAGCCGAGTCTGAATCGAGAGTCAGTCAAAATACTTTCCATTACAAGACTACTGAGACATAAATGAAGAGCCCAGTGCATGTGAGCACTTGGCACATGAAGACTTGGCAGCCATGGGGATACTGAGCTGACTGGCCAGCTTGTAGCCAAAACATACCTTTCTGTTCCTTCGCACCAAAGCCCTGGGGCTTCTGGCCACCATGCCTCAGCTCAAGAGTAGGAAAACGCTATAGAGTGGAGAAATGGGATGGCAGCTCCAAGGTTAACAAGGAACAAATAACAGAGACTCTGCCCTGAGGGGCCCAGCTCAGCTGACTGGGCATTAAGGTGGACAGAGGCAGGCCACAACCAAGACTCTCTGGGTGCCAATGTGGCCCCTCAGCAAGGAGGCAGGAATCACTGCCATATTTTATGGATTAGGCCGCTCTCTGTCATGCTGGCGCCAGTGCCCAGTTTGAGTGGGCATGGGTTTGATGCTAAACACTCCCTCTTAGGCTACTACTTCACTCAGTGGTACTCTGGCAGGCCCAGAGGGCATGGGTCCTGCCAGAGGCCTCCCTCCGGCCTGTGTCTGGCCCACAGGGAGTTGCTTAGTACATTTCATCTAATCCACAGTAGGTGCTCAACACATAAATGTCAAGAGACCTTTCCAGATGCTCTTCCTGACAGACCAGGCTTCTCCCATCTTCCTCAAAGAGCTGTCCCTTTACCCCTTCGTACTTCTGTGCAGGCTCCTGCCTGTGTCTGGGGAGCCCTTCAGTGCAGATCCTGCCTGCCACCTCTTACTCACAGTCACGCACCCTCTCCATCCCCTCCAGACTCTCCAGAGCAAATACCGCATTTGTCCAACTCCAGCTGTGTGCTAGGGGTTGTGCCTACCCCCTTAAGTCTGCCATTTTATGATTTGTTTCTTCTTTCTCCTTTCTTACCTTCTTGCAGGTTATTTGAACTTTTTTTTTTTTTTAGGATTCCATCTTGATTTATTTACAGTGTTTGTGAGTGTACTGTTTTGTATGTTTTCTTAGGCCACGCACTCACTGGGGTACAGCAGGGGGACACAAACAAGACCCCAGGGGGTGAATTTCTTAACCTCTGTAATGCCAGTTTCCCCATCAGTGACCATGGTGAAAACTGAGCTAGTCCATGCAAAGGGTTTGGAGATGCCCAACACACATTAGTGCTGATGATGGCAGCTTCGGAGCTGGGGATGCAGAGATGTGCATGTCCTTTAGGTGCTCCCTGCCTGAGGGCTGGATGTCACAAATCATTCTCAGTCATCCTACAAACTAGGTTAGCATTCCTCCCATTTGACAGATGAGAGCACTTGGCTCAAAGAAATCAAATGATACCCAAGGTCACACAGATTTCTTATTCTGGTGCCTGGTGCACTGCTGTGGGCATCTACCACATTGCTCCTCTGCATGAAGAACCCCAGTAATCTTAGACCCTTAAAATCTACTAGATCTTTTATCTCAGTAAAGGGCCCACCATTTGCTCCAGCCACTAAATCCTGTTTTTACCCTCAGTGCACTGTGCCTTCATCTGTCTACTTCCTTTGGTCCCCCTGCCACTACCTTCGCCAGGCCCCCATCATCTCTCACCTGGGCCCCTGTCACCATGCTTGCCACCGCCCTCTGTACTTCCATGCTATGCTCCTGTTCAGCCTACCCACTTTCCACATTGTTGTTTCCCCCAGGCCCTTTCCTGCCTGAATCTTCTGGCAACTCCCACCCCTTCAGGAAGCAGCCTAGCTCTTTAAGACAGCGTAGATGCGTGCCTCTTAAACTTGAATCAGCGTCAGAGCTATGGGGAGGGCTTGTTAAAACAGAGTGCTGGGCTCTGCTCCCAATGTTTGCTTCAGTAGGTCTGGGGTTGGACCCGAGAGTTTGCATTTCTAACAAATTCCCAGCAGATGCTGATGATGTGGTCCAGAGAGCACACTTGGAGAACTGACCTAGATCATGGCCTCTGGGATGAACTCCTGCCAAGGCATCTTCAGCCTCACCTCTCAGTGCCCTTCCCTCTGCAACCAGCCTGTGTTTCCATCCTGCACTGCTAAGTCGTGCCTTCTTTCCCCGAAGCTCTTGCCCCCACACTTACTACTCAGCTTCATGGCCTCACTGTCACTTTGCTGGACAAGTCAGCTCCAGGTGGCCTTACTCCCCAGGGTTGGAGAAATCCAGGGATGTCAAAGTGTGCTGCGGTTGCCTGTGTGCGACTCCAGAGGTTGCATCTGTCTTGTCATCTGGCACACAGATGGCACCTCCAAAACCACTTGGTAGGAGTGACTGGAGATGCCTAGTTCCCTGTTTGGTCTTATAGCCACAGGACAGGAAACACTTCAAGAATGGATCTGGGGGCACCTGGATGACTCAGTCGGTTGAGTGTCTGACCCCCGATTTCGGTTGAGGTCATGACCTCACCATCATGAGATCAAGCCCCATGTCAGGCTCTACCCTGGGCATGGAGCCTGCTCCAGCTCCTCTCTCTCCCTTTCCCTCTGTCCCCACCCCCCACCAAATAAATAAATAAATAAATAAATAAATAAATAAATAAATAAATAAATAAAATCTTAAAAAAAAAGAGCTGGGTCTGCATCCAATTCACTCCTGGGAAATGTCAGCCATTCACCAAAAAGTCAGTGAGAGAGAAGCCATCACCCAGCTCTCGACCTTCGCAGGGTGGTTTACAAGTGAGATGAGGACCCATCATCCATGTGAATAAAAGAAAATGGAGGCATATGCGAGGGGCTCTGGAATGGACAGAGGGAATCCCAGATGGCAGGGTTTTTGGGTCATAAGTACTCAGAGCCACCAGTCAAGCGAAGGGACAAAGACTCAGACCAGGGGACAGCAGTGGGAGAATGTGGTGTGTAGAGTGAGGATGGCTAACCTGTCCTGCATATCCAGCACATGCCAGTCCCATTGCTGGCCTCTTCACATTCATTATCTCACACCCAGGAGGTGGCTGCTGCCATCCTCATTCTACAGACAAGGAGTTGGGCCAGCTCAGGCCCACATAGCCAGGGGGTTGTGAAGTCCAGGTGACTGGAAGGCCCACTGTCCTGGCAGGAAGGCAGGCACTGGTAACAATTTTACACTCCTCCCACACCAAGACAGATGAACTGAGGCCACAGAGAGGATTGCCGCCATAGTCAGCCAGGCATAGAGCTTACCAGAGCCTCATTTCCAGTTAGGCCAAGGTACTACAGGTACTAGAGGTGCTACAGGTAGCACCTCTGTGACCCAACCCTGGCACTGGGCCAGGAACCCAGGGCTTGGAAACTGTGAACAGGACAACAGACCGGGGTCACAGAGAGCTGTGGGCAGAGGGGCCCTGCGTGGCTCAGTGTCTACTGTACTCACATCTCTCCCTCCAAGGGAGTTGGCCACACCTCGGGAGCTGGGGTGGGGGGGAGGGGGGAGATGAAGATGCCCTCTTCAGAGAGTCAGCCTGGCATAACACACAGAGCACTAAAGAGAGAGCTAGGGTTCAAATTAGGCTGTGTGGCTCCATCCCAGCTGTTCCCATGTCTGAGCTGGAGTTTCTTTGCCTGTAAGACAGGGATGATGAGACCTGCCTAGGATTGCCAACGGTGGAGCAAAACTGATGAGGGAAGTGAAAACACTTCAAGACTGGTGTACACAGCTGCATGTGACAAACCAAAAGCCAACACTTCGCAGCCTCAAGAGGCTCAAATATGGAAACCAGCCCATGGCACTATATCTACACAAACCTGGAAGTGGTCCAGCAGAAACTACCATCGCTTTACCATGGACCAGAAGTCATGGCCTCGTGACTCTCAGGCTGGACACAGTTCATGGGCATGTTTTGTTGGCCCACAATCAATTCTTAAAAATATCCTGATTAGTTGCCAAATTTAAAACCCAGGAGATTTTACATAAAAGTCTGGATTCTTGGTTCATCTTAAAAATTATCTGGTCATTCCAAGTCCACATTCTCACATGGTGACATAAACTGCAGCTGGGCAGCTCCCCGGCCCACCTCACTCATTCCATTGCTCCTTGGGCCCTAGAGGCCCAAGGGTTTCCACCAGCTGAACTATAAATGAGCACCCACAGTAGCCAGCAGTACATGGATGGGCCCATCTCTGCTGAATTCTACCACAGCTAGGGCTGCAAGCTGATCAGGCCACAGAGCCCAAAAACCAAGAATTTGGGCATTGGGGGGTTCTCAGGTAACTGAGGTAGCCCTCACTCCTTAGTTTCACCCAGAGAGAGAAAATGGAGGAAGGGAGCCAGCCCAGCAGCAGCACAGTCCTATAGAACATCTGGGTGAGCAAGAATCTGGCTGATTTTGGTGGAAGAAGGAAAAGTGTACTAAGGCTTGAAAGACGTAGGGAATTTCCTCACTGGAAGAATATGAAAGGAAGTTAAGAATGCTCCTCTAGAAGGCCCTACATTTCTTTTCCGCAATAGATGGTGTGTGGCAGGCAGAGAGCTGCTGTGCCAGGAGAGAAACCTTCACTGAAAACTGAGTTCCACCACTTACTGGTTGTGTGACCTTGGGGAGATCACGTTACCTCCCTGAACCTTGGAGTCTTCATCTTTAAAATGGGGATCATAAACTTACCTGCACAATTGTAAAGGTTAGGAGATAATGAATGCAGAACACTCAACACACAGCAGGAACAGAATGAAAGGAGCCTGTGAATAATTCCAAGGGCACTCTTGCCTGCAGCATCAAGACTCAGGACTGAGTTCGGGCACCACCCGTCTAAGGACATCTTATGCCAAGGCCTCAAATGCCTGGGGTAACGGTCACCTCTGGTGCCCCAGGACACTTCCCTGGATGGGAAAGGAAACCCAATGGTGGTTGTGGTCACTGGGCTGTTGAGTCCAAGGTCTGTGATTGGAGGCTGGCATCTGCTGAGTCAGGTCTGGGAGAGCTGGCAGGAGGACCATTTCTCTCCCCAGCACCCTGCCGCTGTCGGCTGGGGGAGGTTGGGAGAGGAGCCAGAGGTCATTTCCTCTGACTCAGAGGCCATTCTCCTCCCAGAGGAGCTCCCCTGGAGGACAGCGCATCTCCATGTGGCGCTGGCCTGCCTGCTGGCCAACCTGCATGCCACCCAGCACAGTCTGGGCTTTGTGCTCAGACAAGAAAGGGACACTTGTGATCCAGACAATGGGCTGGGGCGCTCCCATTTGGCCTGAGCTTCAGCTTCCCTGGGTCAGCAATGTCCTTTTCCTCTGCTTCTACCCACTCTGCTCCCACCACTCCCTGGAGAATGGTGGCTTGGAACGTGGAGCAGAAACCCATCACCGGCCCTAGCCGCGGTTTGGCATATGCCCTGGCCATGAGGAGGAGGGACGTAAGCTTCTTTCTTCTCCCCTGGTAAGGAACATCGCCTCTGTGGCACCCGACTCGGGTCAGACCATTTTGCTGGCGAGTGGTGGTAGTGGTGGTGGGGGTGTCGGAACACAGACGCCGGACGGACGCAGCCATCAAGCCTCCTCCTCCCGCGGCAGGCCCAGGGGCTGGGCCGCCCCCACATTTGCAGCCACCCCAAGAGCCCTGCTGCGACGACTGCAGCCACGTGGGAGCTAGCTCGTGCCCACGGGGCCGCTCACCCCCCCACCCCCATCTTCGAGGAGCTGTGGAGGCAGGCACACCCAGACGGGTGAAGTTATTACCCCCACCGCTCGAGGGCGAGTCCCTGCACCCCCACTCCCCCTGCGCCCCTGGGCTGCGGCCCCGCGTGGGTTGGGGGAGGGGCGGGAGGGGGCGTCGCCGCCCCGCAGCCGCGTTGCCTGGGAGCGCAACCCCGTTGCTGTGGCAACCGTTTCCAAGCGAACCGGTGGCGGCTCGCGCCCGGCTTTGGCTCCCTCGCTCACTGGCGCCCTCCCTCTCCCTCCCTCCCTTCCTCCCTCCGGAGTAGGCTGGGGGAGGGGCTGGCCGGGGCGGGGGTCCGAGGCCGCGACCCGGGGCCAAAGCTCGGAGCTGCCCGCGGGGAGGGGCTCAGCCCGGGACCATCTTCTGCCCGCGCTCCGGGCCCGCCCGGCCCGCCGCCGCCGCCGCGGTACTCACGGGCCCAGACATCCTCCTCGAGCTCGTCCTCCTGGCTCGGGGCGAGTGGTGCCGGCCCCGCGGACAGAGCCCCCGGCCTGGGGGAGGCGGCGACGGCGGCCCCGGGTAGCTGACTGTGGCAGCGAAGGCGGCTGCGAGCGCTGGGCTCGAGCCTCGGGGCGCGCACGGGCGCGTACACGGCGCGTACCAGCCCGGCGTGCGCGCGCGCGCGGCAGCCGGCAGGGGGCCCCCACCCCCAGCCTTTCGCCAGCGAGGAGGCTGTCCTGGGAGCCGAAGGCGGAGGACCTGGCACCCACCTGCCGCGCGGAGACTCACACGCGGGGCGCTGGGTTCACCCTGCACAGGGAAAGCACGCGCCACTCCGCACCGCTCCTGGCAACAGGCTGTCCGGAACGGGCGCACGCAGGCAGACCGGGTGTACACAATCGGCCGAGCACACAGGATGCTCAGTCAAGCAGCTGACACACACATACAGCTCAACCCGGAAAGCACACACAAGTCCAGGCACCGGCCACATCCTGAAATGCACAGCACACATGTAGTGGGCAAGAGTTGGAGCAGGCAGGTTACCCCAATGTTGTTCCAGCTCACCAAGGCATGGCCCCTCCCAACTCATGGCCCCTCCCAGTGTGTCTTCAGTGAGCATACATCACCACTTCTACTAAGAAGTGGTACGGGGAGGAGACCCAGTGCTGGATCCATAGCCTTGGGCTTCATGGACCCTGCTCATACCCAGGGTACAGAGGTGAGCCCTAGTGAGAGTCACCTCAGTGTGCGGCACCACACTGACAGCATAGAGCCTGCTTGGAATTCTCTCCCCTTCTCTCTGCCCCTCCCCTGCGCGCGCGCTCTCTCTCTCTCTCAAAAACAATTAAACTTAAAAAAAACAAAAAACAAAACCCTCCACCACCATACCAGCTGGGACATTTTGGTTTGCAAGTGACAGAATCCCAAAACAAACAGGCTTGGACGCAGAAGTGTTTGACTCATGTAACTGAGAAATCCAGAGGTAGATTTTAGCTACGATCACAATTGGTTCCAGGTGTCCCAACAATGGTATCAGACATGTATCTATTCTCTCCACTCTTTCTTCCGTTTGCATCATTCTTGAAAATTCCCATGTGGTGGCAAGGATGACCTCCCTGCCCCAGCTCTAGGTTTATATCCTGCCACCCAACCCCAGAGAAGAGAACCTCAATTCTTTCCCAATAATTCTAGTCAGCCCCCCAAAAGACTCTTTTTGGATTCATTTTGGCTTAGTATCCTTCAGTGAACCAATCCAGTTGGAGGGATATGTATTCAGCCACCCAGTATCCATTTCCTTTTCTTTGGTTACAAGGCACCCTATTTCATCGGGGCGGGGGGGACTCATTGCACCTCCTGGGTGCCATCATACTGGGCTTGTGAACCCAAGTGCCCTGCTCCCCCAGTGAACAGTGGGCAGATTTCCAGCTGGGCCATTTGGGCTCCTTGGGTTTGCAGTCAGGCTCAGTGATGCAGACACAAACATGGCTGTAGCCATCTTGCTTCTGGGGGTCATATCCTGATGAGAATGGGGACTGTGACTGAGACCCTGGAGGTGCCCCAGTTCTGGTTCTTCCTATCACATCCCTCCATAACCTTTTTAACACTCTTAGTTGGAGAACAGTTCTGTCGCTTGCAACCAAAGATCTCTAACAGCTGGGTCCCACACTCTAGGTGTATGTGTACACAGGGGGTGTAAACCCAGCCCCATCTAAACCACATGGACTGAGACAGGAGGCTCCCCAAAGTAAACATGGGGTGCCTTTGTACATGCTAGGTGGACACCCTGACAAAACCAGTTAAAATCTTTCGGGGATTCCCTTGCCTTCTAGATGAGGCATCTTTTACATGGCTTTCAAAGCCCAGTGTAGTGCTGACTTTGGCTCCAGTTGCTCCCCTTTCACTTATCACACACTCATCACTCACCCCACTGCACCCACCCCAAGCCATGCTAAACCACTAGAGGCCCTAGACCATCCATCTGGCTCCTCCACCCAGGTATATCTGGCTCTGAATCCTGGAGGGTACTAACTCTGACATTTTTGTGGCCAAAGGGGCGTTGACCCCCACCTCCTCAGCAGTCCCAGCCCCACCAGGTCTAGAATCATCCCTGCCACAGTGCTGATCACACTAGGTCTTACCTGTTCCCATTTCTATCTCCCTACCAGAGAGAGCTCCAAACTGGCGGGGGCCTTGTCTACATCTGGGTCGCCAATTCCCACCATAGAGCTGGGTGGTTAGGTGACCTTAAGAAAGGCTTGTTGGGAAGTGAATTCTGGGAGTTTTCACTGCTAAGGAACTCACTGTGGCAAGAGCTTTGATGAGGTGAACTGTAGCCAACGAGTTCCCTGGGTGCGTACCAGGGAAGGGGGATTGTGGGAGGTCCCTGGTGGGAGGTTGTGACCTACCTACAGGCAGAGTGCTCCAGGGACCTACTGGTCCACCTGGCACCCACTCACCCTTGCACACCTGCTCAGGGTGGGCTTTGTCTTCTGCACAGACACTGAACTGCCCTCCCACCAAAACAGAGCAAATGTACCTTAGGCCCCAACCTTACACTTATGGGTAGGATCCAGCTTCATTTTCAGCTGGCTTCCTCACCATTCTGCAGCAGCCATTAACCAGCTGGAAGACCTTGGGCAAGGCCCTCTCCAGTTTCCCTCAAGAAGCAGCAGCACTCATCCCACCTACTACCAAGAGCTGAGCCACCACCAGAGGCCCCTTCTGCTTAATCAGTGCTTAGAGCCTTCTGGCTGCCCTGGAGATAGCTATTAGCCTGGCACCCAGCACCCACTCTCCTAGGAGGCAAGAGTCCTGCCAGTGACCCAGGGGCTCAAAGAGGGGACTGGCCGCTTTTATGGATTCTCATAGCTGCCCTATGAGGTAATGGGTATCACACCCATCTTTCTAGACAAGAGAAGGGCCTATGCAAAGCTAGCTTGAAAAGCGGCCTGATGAGACTTGAACCCAGAACTGTCCAACTGCAAAGCTCATGTGGCCCCTGTGGCACTAGTACCTAGCCTAGAACAAACCCTTACTGTGGTTACAGAACATCCTTGGGGGGCTGGGGGCATTGCGTATGGACTATGGTGCAGCAACAGGTTTATGAAGTCTGGGACAGACTTGTCAACAGACTCTCATCCCTGTCTTTGCATAGATGGGATGCTATGGAATGTTGCCCCAATCCCTCTGTGCCCAGGTGAGTAAGTCTCCTTTAAGGCCTGGCTCAAATATTTTCAGAGAACCCTCCCTGATGCCCTCATGGCTGATCCCTACTGACCTCTGCCACAGCCTAACTCCCAGCATCACCACTGTCTCACCTCTACCCAGCCACATTTCCTGCTCCCAGGGCAGAGAGATGGCTCTAACATACCAGCCCTAGGCCGAGCACGCAACAGGTGTCCAGGTAAGACAGTGGGTAGATGTTTCTAACAGCAGCTTCCGCCTTGCTCCCCAGGCTGCTCCAAGCCCACAACTGGTGGCCAGACCACCTTGGCCTTGGAAGGGACCCTACCAACTGAGCCTGCCTCTCTAGTACAGGTAGTGCCAGACTCACACCCTAGTGGGAACCCAAGGCTTCTTCCCTCAGGCTTCATCCCATCTAGGAAATTGAGAACCCACTGGGTATGCCCAAAGGCCACCAAGGCCTGGCTGCCTGGAGAGGCTACTCCAAGATCAGCTGGGGGTGGGGGGAGTGTGAGGGGGAGGGTTCAGGGCCTTGTTGGAAGGGCAGCCCCCACCAGGCCCACCTCTGATCCCTTCCCACTTCCAGCAGGGCAAGGGAAGCAGGAAGACCCCTGGAACACCAGGAGCAAGAAAGAGGCAGGCAGGGCAGCTGGCCAGGTTTGTGCTCGACTGTATTCACTCAGAGACACGTGGCAGCTTACATTGGACAAAATGAGTAATAAAAATTGGCTTTAAATACGGAAAAACCAGGGCCCTATAATCCCATGCTATCCTAACACTGGGACCAGGACGGCCATCACAATCTGGGAAGGACCAGAACTGGGGCCTGGGGTGCAGGTACACACCGCAGCCTACCCACTTCACACACACGCACACACTTGCACTCACACACACACCCCACACGCACACACAGGGAGGGATGGATTATTGCTGGGCACATGTGTCTATTGTTAAGAGGGGAAGTCTGGAATGTTTCAGAGTTGACTAAGGACAACCTCCCCCACTTCCCACGGCCTGGGCTGGGGCATTTCTGCAAGAGGTGTCTTCAGGACAGGGCCCAGCATGAGGGACAAGGCGCCCTGGGAGCTGGAAGGCAGAGGCAGACCCATCTGGGATAGCCTGGGCAGTGGACTGATGGGTCCCAGGGTCAGCCCAGTCTCTGGTCACACTTTGGCACAGGCCTAGGGGATACAGAGGCCCCAGTCCAGCTTTGACAAGTGCTGATGAGGGACAGCATCGGACCCCAGAGGTGATAGCCCTGAGCCCGGGGCAGCAGAGGCAGGCATGAGTTTCACTCAGAGGTCAGCGGTGGCGAGCACAGTGCTGGGGGCTCAGGGGCCTTGCCTGACCCAGCCTCGGCCTGTCCGAGCTGGGCCCAAGGAGCCTTGAGTTTGGCAGTGGCCCTTCTGCCAGCTCCAGGGTAGGTCTTAAGAACGCTCCGGTTGCTATATACATTCGTACAAATACATAAATACAGAAAGCCCCGAGCTCCACGGACAAGAGCTGAAGGGACGCACCTTTGTCCCAGGGACAGCCCAGGCCTTGCCAAACTCAGCCAGACCAGGGGCTGAGGGGCAGAGGACACTGGGGACAGCTCCGGCTGTGTTCCCCAGGCCACAACTTGAGTGGACAATGGGGAAGACCACTGTGCAAAACTGTAAACAGCGCTCGGAGTAGCTGCTACCGCCAACCACCGGTAGGGGCCTCAGGCCGGGGGCTAGAGGCGGGTTGGGAGCTCGAGGCGGGTGGGGAGCTCTTCCTCACTGTCGCTGCAGTTCCCACAGCAATCCTGGAGGGATGGGGAAGACACGGAGGGAGAGAGGCAGAGCGAGTGCCATTAGCCACCAGTGCCATCACCCAGGCCGGCCCTGCCAGGAACTGCCTGGAGCCATGCTCTGGGGTGGGGGAATCCCCATGAGGGGCCTGGAACAGCAGCTCAGGCCAGACATGTGTGGACATCAGTGCAGAGGCTGCTCATAGCAGGCTGAAGTAAGAGGGTCCAGGTGGATCTCAGGCTTTGCCAGAGCAAGACCCTGTCCAGACCCTCTCCCCTGGAGCTGGTGGAAGCAGGGCATGGGGAGACAGATGGCTAAGCAAGGCTAGCAGCTTGAAGGTGCCAGGGTGCAGGGAATGAAGTAGTGGGGGGGGGGGGAGCGGGCACCAGACTTCTTTCGCCCACATCTCGCCTCTGCCATGGAAGGGCTGCCCGTGGCTCCCCGAGGCTGGGCAGCAAGGCCAACCCACGGGGAGCCCACACTGCTCACCTCTGGAAAGAGAAAAGAGGCCGTGAGCCCAGCCAGGGATAGGGGACAGGCGGGAATAAGGCCAGAGACCCTGGGCACCCCTGGTATGGCTGGAGGATGCCCACTCCCAGCACATGCGGGCACCGGCTCTGCCTCCCACCCACCGTCCCCTGGAGTCAAGCTGGGGGCCAAGATAGGACACTTCTGGGAGTTACCTGGCGGCTGAAGAGTCTCTGCAGCAGTCCTTTCTTGGGGGGTGCAGGTGGCTGGCCCTTCCAGTCCAGGTCTGGGGGAACTGAGCCATCTAGCCCAAAGACATTCAGCTCCTGGAAGCACTCGGTCTCCACCATCTGCCAAAGAACAGGGAGCTGTGAGAGCTGCCTCCAGGGCTGCTCCTTGGGGCCTCATCCTACCAGCTGGCAGGCCCTTACCTCATTCTGCCAGGGGATGGGCACGCTGCCCGTGGCAAACTTCTGGTAGAAGTCTTGGTCAGTGGGCTCCAGCTCCACACCCTTAACTGTGGAGAACTGTTCGATGTCCAGAACATCCTTGCAGTAAATGGCCTGGGGCTGGTGGGGACAGAAGTAGCAGTCAGGAACTGCTACACATGTACGCACACATGCACACCTGCCCACCTACATGCATATGGGCAGCTCAGCCCTGAAAATCACTCCAGCCCTGGCCTGGTTATGCCTGGACCCTTGCAGCCCTCTCTGGTTTGGAGTCAGAAACTAGATACTCCATGCCCTTCCGAAGTATGGCAGTCCCTTCTCTTTGAAGCCATTTCCCTCTATAAACTAGGAATCATTACTCCTCACTGCTTTCAACTGATAAGGCTGTGTAAAAGCCATGCCTTTTCCAGTTGAGGGTAGCTGACCTGCTGCAGCCAACCAGCCCCCACAGTGCCTTGGGGAATCAGCGACAGGTACCCCCCCACCTGTACACGGCTGTCTGGGGGTACACCTGGTGACGTGTGTGCAGGCAGAATCTTAGCTGGTCCTTTCAGCTGAGCGTCCCCATGCAGGACCTGGAGCTATCGATAGGCCCTCTGTCCCACGATGTCCAATGGCCTGCTCCATCCCCTCAAGCTTCATGGCCAACCAGAGGATTAGAACAGTCTTCCCAACTCCCCACACCCCTAGGGCTCCTGCTGAGAGCTCACCTCACTCCAGAAGGCCACTGTCTTTTTCATCTTTATATTATTTTCTAAGTCCTATTATTAAGAATGTCAATTAAGGGGCGCCTGGGTGGCTCAGTTGGTTGAGTGTCAGACTTCGGCTCAGGTCATGATCTCACGGTTTGTGGGCTTGAGCCCCGTGTCGGGCTCTGTGCTGACAGCTCAGAGCCTGGAGCCTGCTTCGGATTCTGTGTCTCCCTCTCTCTCTGTCTCTCCCCTGCTCATGCTCTGTCTCTCTCTCAAAAATAAACATTCAAAAAAAAAAAATTTTTTTTTAAAAGAATGTCAATTGAAACAACATAATGTGGGGCACCTGGGCAGCTCAGTTGGTTAAGCATCTGACTTCAGCTCAGGTCATGGTCTCACCGTTGGTGAGCTCGAGCCCCGCCTCAAACTCTGTGCTGATAGTGCAGAGCCTATGTGGGATTCTCTCTTTCCCCCTCTCTCTCTGCCCCTCACTCACTCACACCCTCTCTCTCTCAAAAATAAATAAATAAAAACAAACAAAACAAACAAAAAACCCAACAACATCATAATGTAAAATGGTGCAGCTGCTTTAGAAAACAATCTGGCAGTTCCCCAAAAGGTTAAATGTAATGTTATCATATTAGCCAGCGATTCCACTCCTAAGTATATACCAAAGAGAAATGAAAACAAACGTCCTCACCAAAACTTGCATGTGAATGGTCATAGCAAAATTATTCATAATAGCCCAAAGTGGAAATAACCCTAATGCCCATCAACTGATGAATAAACAAGATATGGCCTACTCATAGAATGGAATGTTATTCAGTGGTAAAAAAGGAACAAAATTACTGATATAGGCTACATCACCTGTATGAACCTTGAAAATATGCTAAGTGAAACAAGTCAGTCACCAAGGACCACATATCATATAACACTATTTGCATGAAATTTCCACAACAGGTAAATATGTAGAGACAGAAAATAGATTAGTGGTTGCCAGGGCCACAGGGAGAAGAAAATGGGGAATGACTGCTAGTAGGCATGGGGTTTTTGTTGGGTGGGGGCGGGGGGAGGGGGAAAGGGGTGATGAAAATGTTCTAAAATGGATTATGTTGATGGCTGCCCAACTCTCAATATGCTAACAGCCATTTAATTATATACTTTAAATGAACGAATTACAAGATATGTGAATCAAATCTCAATAAAGCTATTAGAAATGATATCATCATCAAACTTGCTCCTCATCTGTTGTTTCTAAAGAGCTGAATTCCAGGGCAATGATTTTCTAACTCTGAATAAAAGACCCAGGTGTGGTGGGATGACTTCCAGGTTAAATGAGATGATGTGCACCAGAAGCAGGAAGCAGGAGCAAACTCGAGTGGCGGGGCCAGACCTGAGGCAGGCTGCTCTCAGTTAAATCACTCACAGCAAGGCCCACACCCCAGGGTCTGTGAGGCCCACAAAACACAATCCTTCACAAGCCACAGCCCCCTAGTTGGACTCTGGCTTCTACTCACCCCCTCTAGGCCGACCCCCACACCTCACATGTCTGTTCAACATTCCCCAAAGGCCCCCCTGTCACACTTAGAATAAGACTGCACAGGAGCGCCTGGGTGGCTCAGTCGGTTAAGCGTCCGACTTTGGCCCAGGTTATGATCTCATGGTTCATGAGTTCAAGCCCTGGGTCAGGCTCTGTGCCAACAGCTTAGAGCCTGGAGCCTGCTTCGGATTCTGTGTCTCCCTCTCTCTCTGACCCTCCCCAGCTCATGCTCACACTCTGTCTCTGTCAAAAATCAATAAGCTTAGGGGCGCCTGGGTGGCGCAGTCGGTTAAGCGTCTGACTTCAGCCAGGTCACGATCTCGCGGTCCGTGAGTTTGAGCCCCGCGTCAGGCTCTGGGCTGATGGCTCGGAGCCTGGAGCCTGTTTCCGATGCTGTGTCTCTCTCTCTCTCTCTGCCCCTCCCCCGTTCATGCTATGTTTCTCTCTGTCCCAAAAATAAATAAAAAACGTTGAAAAAAAAATTAAAAAAAAAAATCAATAAGCTTAATAAAAAAAAAAAAAAAAAAAAAAAAAAAGACTGCACGCCTCTCCCAGCCCATGCTCACTCCAGCCACACTGGCCTTATCACTGTTCTCTCTCCTGAGGCTGCTCCTTCTCCCTGAAATACTCATACTTCAAAACTTGGCACGGCTCTCTCCTTCACATATTTCAGGCTTCTGCTTAACCATCAGCACCTCAGAGACCACCCTGTCTAAAAATACTCCCACTCGTAATCATTCCTTATTGTCTTCTTAGCCTGATTTATTTTTTTTCTGTTGCACTTCACACTACCTGATATTCCTTTTCATTTACTGCTTTATTTTGACATGCTCCCCACTACAACATGAAGGCAGAACTGGGTCCTGTTGACCTCATGATCTCTGAGGTCTGGCACATATGGGCATTCAGAAATTTGGAATAAACGATCACCAGTGTGGCTGACAGTCATCGATCCGGCCTTCCCAATCACCTTCCTGACTCCCCAGTGTTCCTGGTGAACTGTCAGTCAGAGGACCCAGTCCTCTTACATAAGGGAGCAGGGCAAGTACATAACCTAATCTTGGCCAATCACAACCTTCCCTGTGACTTTATACAGAGAAGTCTGAATTCAGCAGGAAGAGGATCAACAGGTTGAAGCACAGCCAAGAGATGAAGTCTTGGCAAAACTGCATGAAGCCCTGATGTTGGCCCTACTCTGGGGCTCTCTAGCCAAATGAACCAATAAGCTCCTTGTTGGACATAATTAAGTTTCAGATGGATTTCTGCCCCTTGGAATATGATGATTCAAGGATGTTTCTGCCCACAGAATGCCTGACCCACTGAGATGCTCAGTAAATGGGTAGGACTCTACAAGGGAGAGGTCAGCACTACCAGGTATAGTGGGCAGCCAATATTCAGCCAGTCCAATAGCCCTTACCCCCGCTGGCAATGGCGTCTTGGTTTTCCTTTGGGAAACTAACCTCCCTGGCTGGCAGTGGTTCAGGTGGGCAAGTGATCAAACCGTGATCACTGCCGGGCTTCTGAGCAATCTGTGGCAATAAGCACTAGCCTTAGGGTTACTTTTTTTCCCCCTTTCAGGACTTCTTTTGAAGTAATTGGGCAAGAGGTATACATTCTGTCTACCGGGCTGGCTGAGCTAGTAGGATGTGGACCTGAACTGCTGGTCCACTACTGCTGCACCCTAGCAAGAGTAGTCAGAGAATAAAGACTGCACACTGGCCTGTACAGTGGAGAGGGAAAGGAAGACAGAATTCCTACAGTGTTGTTGCAGCCCCAGATCCAGGTATGCCAAAAGCTCTATCTATCCTGGGGCTTTTCATTTGTGTGAGTTCAATGAATTGTTTTGTTGGCCAACCCATCTGAGTTGCACTTTCTGACACTTGCACTGAAGGTGGCCTGACCACTGCTTTAAGAACCCCGGGCCTGAGTCCCCACCCAGGCTTGGCCCTACCCTCAGGAGTGGACAGCACTCACATCAGGTTTGAAGGGTGGCTCCAGCATGCCAGCTCCCAGCCGCTTAAAGTTCAGCTTTTTGAAGAGGGGGTGTTCCTTTACTTCGCGGGCACCACCTCCACGACACCCTAGGCGCCCAGCAGGGTCCTTGCACAGGAGCTGTGGCAGGGTAGGGGCAGTCAGAGGGACCTGGGAGAGGTGCCTGGTGCCCCCAGCCCCAGCCCGTCAGTTTCCTGCTGGCTTGCCATACCTGGGAGCAGAGCGAGCGGGCCTGAGGGGTAAAGCGCTCTGAGTATTCTTCAGGCACCTCCTTCACCAACCGTTCCACCTCCTCTCGCTTGATTTTCTTTTTCCTCTGCTGGAAGGGTGACTGGCCGGCAATCATCTCGTATAGGAGGCAGCCTAGTGCCCACCAGTCTGGGCTGAATGTGTACCGTTCGTTCTTTACCACCTCCGGAGCTGGGTAGGGTGGAACAGAAGTTAGGGCTGGGCAGGAGGCAGGAACCAAGCCCTGGGGCCCTGGGAATGCCCAGCACAGTGGGGCATCAGCTCAAATATCTGCCCGCCAGGCAGGCACTACCAGCAGCCTGGTGGGGACCTCAGCAAGTAGGACAGCACATGCCCCATCAAAGAGAGCACTGTGGCCCCGTAGGAGGCCAGGTCTTCTGATTTTTCAAGAGAAGTCAGAAATCCATATTTTTAATGGGAAGCTGTCTGGCGTATCAAATGTTGGCAACCAATTCAAATTGTTTTATTCTTTACCATGTTTATTTATTTTGAAAGAAGGAGACAGAGCATGAGCACGGGAGGGGCAGAGAGAGAGGGAGAGAATCCCAAGCAGGCTCCACACTGGCAGCACAGAGCCTGATATGGGGCTTGAACCCACGAACTGTGAGATCATGACCAAGAGTCAGATGCTTAACTGACTGAGCCACCCAGGCAGCCCTCAAATTGTTTTAAAAACAATTTGATTTAAGTACAAATGTAGGCCATATTAGGCCTGTGTGGTTACCAGTTTGCAAGCTCTGGATTTAATAGCAGAGAGAAGAAACAAGAAAGAAACTCCTCTACTGCATACCTACTGCCTGCCAGGGTGGGCACACGGGATTTTTGCCTCTCCTACCACTTTTTATCTAAAGGCAACTCTGGGAGCCAGTATCATTGCTTTATGGTTGGGCAAAGTGAGCATAGGAGCAGCAGTATGTGGTCCAAGGACACACAACAAGAGGTGGGGCCTGTAATTGGGGCTCTATCTGCTGTGTCACATAATCTCTAAAGGGAATACTAGGGCCACATCTTGGCCCATACCACAGATGGGCATTCCCTCCCTGAATCTGGGTAGATCAGGGGAGGGGAGGACTTCTCAACCTTCTCATCTTTCTCTGGTAGCCACCTGCAGGCCTAGCCAATAGTAGGAGCTCAGTAAGTATTTGGTGAATGAATGAATGATGCAGATTTGCAGGTGTGTGGCTGAGTCCTGGTCTCTTAATTTCTAAGATAGGGATATCAGTTCTATTCCCTGAGACACAGAAGACTTCCACAGAAGTGGTGGGACCCAGCCCAGGACAGCAAGAGGACTCAGGAGGCAGGGGGGCCAGGGTGGAGGAAGACTCACCCATGTAGCCCACAGTGCCCACACGACCCTTGATGGTCTGGCCTTCTGGCACATGCACAGCTAGCCCCAGGTCGGAGATGCGGATGTGACCTGAATGTGGGTGGACAAGTTGGGGGGCCCATTGAACAGGTGGGCCAGACCCTGCCCCACTCCACTGCACTCCACCTCTGTGCACCCCGTACCCACCATGGTCATCCAACAGGATGTTCTCTGGCTTCAGGTCCCTGTGGGGAGAGAAGGGCAGGGTCAGATGTTGTTCAGTTTGCCAAGGAGCCAAACGGCATGCCACCCCCTCCTAGCTCACTTGTCTCCTGGGATGGAATGTGCAGCAAGGTGCAGGAGCCATTTATTGCCAGGGTGAGAGATAGCCCTGCCCTCACTCACAGCAGCTCTGACTTGAGGGGGCAGCTGAAGGATCTACCCAGCCAGGATTCCTTCCTGGGAATCCCCAGGCAAGTGGAGAGCAGCTCCCATCTGGGGGAATAGCACCAGTAGCCTTACTCACCACTAGTGTTAACAGGGTCCCACCCTCACCCCACTTTGGTGGCTGACTCTACCTTTCCTGTCAAATGGGGCTACTCATCTGTCCCCCTCATGGGGCTGTTGTGAGGTTCAAATGAAATCACTGCCGGTAACAATAGGCGGAGCTCCCCACTGCCAAGCCCTGCATGCCAGGCTCTGTGCACTTTACTGCAGGGAGCTGACTGGCCCAGGGTTATACAGAGACGGGTGATGACACCAGCATTCACATGAGTGAGCCAGACCCAGAGGCTCTCAAGTCTGCCCGGCATGGGCAAGCGTGGAGCCCCAAGCCCAGGCTCAGTAGGGCTCAAACCGGCTCATGCCCGCAACAACAGGCCCAGCACACCAACATCCTTCTGCGGCCTCCACCCATGCCCAGCTGCAGCCCCTGGCGGGGAGGGCCGAAGCCCAGGACCTGTACACGATGCGCTCCCGGTGCAGGTCCTCCAGGCCGCAGCAGATCTCCGCGGCATAGAAGACAGCCCGCTCCTCGGGGAAGCCAGCCTGGCCCATGTGGTAGATGTGGAACTTGAGGTCGCCTCCGTTCATCAGTGTCAGCACCAGGCACAGCGCGTCCTTGGTCTCATAGGCATAGGCCAAGCTCACCTGTGGCCGAGGGGACCCGAGCCCTCAAGCAGGGGCCATGGGCCACCCAGGGGCAGGGCTGGCACCAGCCGCCCAAAAAATCCTTCTCAGTGGCACTCCTTGGGGCCCAGCCTGCTCCCCAGGCCTGGTGTCAACACCCCAAACCGACCCTTCCCAGGCATCTCTGAGGGTGGGAACAGGGCAGCACAGAAAGGGACCTAGCCTGGTAAGTGAGAAGGGCAGGGCAAGTGCATGGCCAGGGTGAAGGGAGGGGTATCCTGTCTGTACTTACTACAAACCTACTGTTCACTTTCTCCAGGATCTGCTTTTCATTGAGTGCCATGGCCTCCCCTTTCCGCTTCTTGATACGCTTCTTTTCCAGCTTCTTGCAAGCGTACATCTTGCCTGTTGCCCGCACCTGGCAGGCACACACCTGTAGCCAAGGTAGATGGGCAAATAGGGACCAGCTGTGTTCTTCCTGGGGCTATAGGAGCTCAAGGAGGGAGGGCTGGTCCAGGGCCTACCATACCCCTCCTCCCCACTCCATCAGGGGCTCTGGCCTGGCCACTTACCTCACCAAAGCCGCCTTTGCCCAGGACTCGATACTGCCTGAAGGTGTTTTTGGTCACTGGCTGCCTGTAGGCAAGGGATTTCGGAGCAAACACTGGCTGAGCAGGGGCCCAAGGCCCGTAAGAGCCCTAGCAACTTGGCCTACTGTGGGCCAGCCTTCAGGGAGCTCACCTTTCCAGCCACTTCCACTGTAGGAAACGGTTGAAGTAGATGCTGTCGAGGTAGTCGGCAAAAGGGGCCATGCTCAGGTACTCATGGGTCAGCCTGTTGAGAGGGCCCAGCCCACCAGTCAGCCCCCGACACCCCAGGTTCTCGGCTGGATGGGACGGGACCCCCTGTTATATGCATTCTCGGCCTAAAGGGCAGCCTCATTGGCCAACCCTCTTACTAACCCAACTAAGCAGGAGACATTCATCTGTGTCAAAGCTGAAGATTCTATAGAGAGAGAAGGCAACCTGCCCAAGCTCACACAGCAAGCGCAGGGCCAGGGTGAGAGGCTGAGCTCCCTCACCAGCTACTGAGCTGTTCACAGCCTTCCAGGGCCCACGGAAGCCCCCTCCTCAGGACACAATTCCAGGCCAATGGGCAGGGAGAGGCTTACCGGGTGAGCTCCTGGAAGAGGTCTTTGCAGGGCCCCTGCTCCAACCGCTGGGAGCAATTAGTCACCAGCTGCCGGGGGACCTCAGGGATGAGGTCAGGACCCTGGAGATAGGCAATAAACAGGTCAGTGCAGGGGGCTCCCTTCGCCAGCTGCCTACACCCAGGGCAGAGATGGCCAACATTCTGGACCTGCGCTAGGAGCAGCTGTAGGCTAGTGGTGTGCCAGCCGGCCCAGCTGCTGAACTCAGTTCCACTGCTACCCTTGAGGCAGGGTGAAGCAGAGCCACTGGCAGGCTGCCTGGCCCACCCTCCTGGGCTCCATGCCCGTGGTCTGCCTGGTGAACCGGGAGACGCTCCAGGGCACTCTCTGCCCAGGCTGTGGTCATTCCTCTCCTCATCACTGAGCTCTGCCCGCTGCCGTCATCTCTCCATCCTTGCTCACTCACCGTGTGGCTCAGAAAATTCTGCATTAGCCGCCGCCCACAAGCCTTCCGCTTCTCATCAGGGGTCACTTCATACTCAGCCTGCAGGGTGGGAGGCAGAGAAGCTTGGGGCCTGGGCAGAACAACAGGTGTGGGGAAATGGGACACACTTGACCTAGGGACCTCTGCCCACCCTCGGGGCTGGGCTGGGCTGCACTCACCACTCCATCCAAGAAGGCTATGCAGCGGGTCAGCTCAGGCCTCGTGGCGCAGAACTCTCGAAACAGCAGGCGCCCAATGGGCTGCCGCTCGCACAGGCTGTGGTAGTCACGCTCTGCAAGCAGGGGTAGGAGCTACTGGGTTCCCAGACCTGGAGCCTGCTGGCAGGACACTCCTATCCATACTGCCAAGCCCTGGCCCCAACAGTAGCTTCTAGCCCTGCAGTATGGAAGCCACTACCTCCTTTAGAACTGTCACCCCAACACTGAGGTGGGCACTACTATTATTTCCAACACAGTTTGGGACTCTGAGGCCCAGAGAAACTAAGCAATTAACTCAAGGTCACACAGCTTGATGTATGGCTCCAAAGCTGGGCCCTCACCTCCCACTGCTATCTCCTGGTTCACACCACCTACATACATCACAGTGCTGGGCTTGGGTGTGGTTGTGAGGTTCCGGCCTGGCCCAGGCTAGGCCCAAACCTGTTGCTTGCCTGGCGAAAGTGCAAGAGGAAGCTGTGGCTTCCGGCAAGCTCGAGGCTAAGCCTCCTTCCCAGGCGGTGGAAGCAGCTATGGTATACTCCTTGCCCACGTGCAGGCTGTCAGAGGGGCCTAGGCAACCTTGGGGGTTGTGCAGACCTGGGGCCTCAGCCAAGATAAGCAGGAACTGGCGTCCTGACCCCTCTTCTGGTCAAGGTTTTGATGCCCCCCCACCTGCCACTCACCCTGCTCGGGGCAGGGTTATGCTAAGCACGGGCTTGGGGCTCCTCATGCAATCAATCTGTGGGCTGACTCCAGCCTCCACTGTACCCTCTGTCCCTCAAACCCCAGGCATGACTCTCCTTTCCTCTGCTTCTCTCAGACTGCCCCAAATCTGACCCTGCCCTACTCCCCCACCCTCCCACCTACCCCAAACACCCCTTGCTGTCCTGTTTGTACTATGTGCTCCACCCATCTCAGGCCCAGGAACCGAAACCAGGTTGGGTGTTGCAGCCTCAGTCTTCCTGCTCCCCAGACTCCCCCCCCGCCCCCGCCAACCCTGCCCCTCTGCCTCGGGGTGAGGTCTCAGGGGAGGCTCCCCCAGAACACCCAGGCCTCCACCCAGGCCTCACCGAGGCTGAGCCGCAGCTCTTCACACTGGCTGATGTGGGGGAACTGCAGCATCTGTCGCCATTTCTTGCTTTTGCCCTTGCGATTCCCACCACCACCTGTGGGAACAAACAGGTGCTGGATCTCAAGTCCCGCTGCTACCATGCTTCCCCTGGCCGCTCAGTGCAGCCCAGAGACCTGGCCTTCTGGGCTCAGCCCAGGCACAGCACACTCTAGAAGGCACCTCAGGCCTTCATTCCACACATTTCAGCATGCCCTCACTGGGCTCTAGGACACACACCGTCCCCTGGGCCCCTCTGCTAGGGGTTCCTGAGCTCCTGGGCTGGAAGATCCAACAGGGGTGATAAGGACAGGTCACCGGGTGATGGTGGGTTTCCAGGAAACCTTAGCTGCTTTCTGGCAGGTAGGAGTTTCCCGGGTGAAGAAAGCAGAGGACATGACAGCAGTGGGAACTATGTAAGTCAAGGCACAGAAGGGAGAGATTCTATGACATGTGGGACATGCCTCAGAGATGCCAGGGGCAGAGGGCAGCCTGGGTCACCAGGAAGGCTTCAGGCCCCCATACCTGGCCCTGAATCAGAGCTATCAGAGACTCAAACAAGGTGGTGGCTGCAGGGCTGGCACTCAGGATGCCCACTCCAGTACACAAGGGGTTCTGTGGCCCTGATACCTGCCTCATTTCACCTAGCTGACACCCTATCTGTAGTTGCTAAGACCAGGGTAGCAGCTCAAATGCCTACAGAGCCAGATAGGTAGGTAAAATGTAGGCCAGATGGGAGACAACAGGGAATGGTGGGGAGTGTGGTGAACTGGACTGGGCATGCCCCTTCCTCCAGGCAGGAATACGGACTCGGCGTGACCAGCTCTTCTCACCTTTTAGCTGAGACTCCGGACATTATGTGAAATACTGGTTCCTATTTTTTGTAAAAACAAATTGCAGCTAAATAAATTAAACATGTTAGAGAGCTAGCCAGATGTGGCCCATGGGCCACGAGGTTGAAAATAGAAGGGCCTGAGTCTTGGAGCCCCACAGACATAGGTTTGAATCTCCAATTCGCACTTTAGGCCTGTCACTTGCCCTCTGTGAGCCTCAACTTCTCCATACTTACTTCAGATCCAAAGCTACCTCCAGAGGTGTTGTCAGACTGGGAGAGTCTGTGTCCAGTACCCAGTAGGGCTGTGGCAAGAGGTGGCCCTCAGCTCCAACAACTCATGGCAACCTCAGGCAGCCACTTTTTCCCTGCCTGGCCTCAGTTTCTCCTCTGCTTTACCCAGCCTTGTTTTCATCTGCCCTGGCTGAAGGCAGGTGGCACAAGGGAAGGGGCTGCTCAAGGGAAGGGGCAGAGTTGGGTCCCTCAATGGGTTCTGTGACCTAAGCAGTCGGGAGGAGGAAATGTTGCAGGGCACCCATTGGGAAACCTGCTAGCAGCTCTCCTGTGGCCTGCACCCAGCATACTCCACAGCCATTGCTCCATTCTGAATGAGCAACAGACCCCCACCCCCAACCCGGGGCAAGGCCTCGCCAGAAGGGGAACTCCTCCCCCACCCCCACAGGTCCTTCACCCAACCCTCTATCCGCTGGCCTCCCCCCACCAGTTACTTCCTCCTCCCCCTCCTCCCAGCCACATCAAGGCAGTAGCAAGAGTCACATGCAAATATCCTGTCCTGGAACTGCCACCAGAGTCAGTGGGGCTCCTCCCCAACCTAGCCTGGCCCCCTCCCTATGCCTCTGGGGGCCTGGGAAAGGATGGAGGACTAAAGAAGGGCTCACACCCCCAATGCTGCGCCACTTCATCCTCACAGCAATTCTGTCAGACTAGGCATAACCTCACGAGGAAACTGAAGCCTTGAAATGAGGAATCAATTTGTCCAAGATTACAAAGCCTGGAGGTGCCAGAGGCAGGATTCAAACCCAGCTCCCTAGGACTACAACCCACACTCCTTTCCCACCCCAAACACGCCATGCCAGCCATCTATTAGGTGTCAACTGAATACATACACCAAGGGTTCCCAAACCACTTAGGGCCTCATATCCCTTGGGAAGCTGGAAAAGGCCAGGCCCTAAGCTGTCAGCCAGCTAATGAAGGGATTCCAGTGGAGCCAGTCTATGGGCCAGGGTTTAGGACTCAATGACAACAGGGATTTAAGTTTGTATGTCCTGTCCCCAACTATTCCACAAAAAGGGTTACTAAAGTTTAGAGAGAAGAGACTTATTTAGAGCATGCAGGTGGGAGACTTATTTAGAGAACCAGGTTGGGGTAAGTGTTCTCCAGGGGAGGCATCAGTCCAGGTCTGGCCATACCACACTATGCCTCACCCATGGCCTGAAGAAGGCCGTCAGGAGGTGCCACACTCTCCAGCCAGGCAAAGCAGTGCTCTCAGCAGGCCCGAGGCCTGAACTGGCTACAGCCCTAGAGAGGGAGGCCTGGCCAGGCTCTCCCCACCCCTCCTCCCTAGCTGGCTAGATGACGAGGCAGAACAGAATCGGCAGATGCCCCCAGAGGCTAGGAGGAAGGCCTAGCCCTGAGACTAGATAAGGGACAGGAGATTAAAAAAAAAAAAGGCTCTGGGCACTAAGGACCCAGCCTGCCATGCCTATTTCCAGGCAGCATCTCCCAGGGAGCAACACACACTGGGCAGGCAGGGGGGTACCAGATGCTGTGCCATTTGGGGGCTTGTCTGGGCTTCCTACACACTGTATTGGAGGCATCCTGTGTGTAGGCCTGGGTCAACCACAGTCTCACCGTATGACTTGGGGGCTAATCCCTGGTCTGAACCTCAGTTTCCCACCTGTAAAATGGAGCAGAAAAGTGAAACAGATGACTCTTTCAGCCTGGAAGCCCAGCAAAGAGTAGAAAACGACCATGTCATGACCTCCCTGCTCTAGAGGTCCAAAAAGAAGGGTCTTGTTCACTGCTGGTCCCCAGCACCCAAGACAGGTCAGGGCACATAACGGAGTGTTCTGTGATTGTGTTACTGAAGTGGACAATGACAGGTGAGGGCCAGATTGACCACAAGGCAGTGAGGACCAAGTCTGGTCCTCTGTGTCCCCCATGACCCTCAGAGGCCAGGTGCCTAGTATCACTCGGGATGGGAGTCATGAGAAGCTCAGTACACACTCACCAGACTTGATCCCTCTGCCAGGCCTTGCACTTACAGTCCTGCCAGCCCCACATGCTCTCTTCCTTCAAAGCTCAGCTCCCGCTTATTTCTGTGCCCATTTGGCCCTCTACACCGTGGGCTTTCTGAGGGCAAAATTCGTGACCCATTCACCTCTGTACCCAGTGTCCTGAGGCACGAGACAAGTGGCAATCATGTTGGTAGCATATGTGACCAGCCACTGCGGTGGCTCCGTTCATTCATTCTTCAAACCTTTATCCTGCACCAACTTTGTGCGGGTCCAGGCTGGGCGCCAGGGTCTGGGCGTGAGGCACGTGGGGTAGGCTACCCTTTCTTGGGGCATCTTCTCACCTATCACCTGGGGGAGGCCTCAGAGAGGCTCTCCAAGGACCCAGGTCCCACCCTTCCCTCTTCCTTCCTCTCTCTTTCCCTCACCCCCCCCACCCCCCCGCCGCGAGGGCGGTGGCCTGACCCCCGCCCCTTCCTGGGCCCCGGCACCCGGGGCAGGTGCAGAGGACGACCGGCCGGAAGGGCTCGCGTATGCTCGGGGTGCGGGGAGCGGAGCGCGCTGCCCTAGGGGATCTGGCGGCTGGGGCGCCAGCCGAGCTCAGAGGCCGCGCGCCCGCGTACCCCGCACCCGGCCGCCCTCTCGGCCGCCTCACCTTCCCGGGCCTTGAGTAGCACCGTGTTCGCTACGATGTTCTCGAGCTCCATGGGCTGCGGCGCCGCCGGGCCCGCCGGGCCGAGCCGCCGGCCGGGATCGCTCGCGGGAGCCGGGGCCGGATGGCGATCGGCGCGGCTCGGCTCGCAGTGACCGCGCCGCGGCCTCCCGGGCCTCCCCGGCCGCCGCCGCCCGCCGCGAACACTCCGCCCCCTCCCGGGGGCCACCCGGGCGCCGGCCCGCCCCGCCCCGCCTTCTGTTTACTTTACGAGGCCAATAACCGGGCGGGCGCTCCCCGCGCCGTCTTCCCATTAGACAGCCTCTTCGTCATCCCCCGCCTTCCGCGCCAGGGATTCGCTCAAAGGAGCAGGGAGGCGGGACTTTATACGTCACCTCTTCCTGGTTGGTCCGAGGTTGGGTTCAGCCCCTAGGTTCGAATTTCTGGACCTTCGTAGGGTAGCGAACTGCCAATTAGGGCCGAGCCCTCCGCGAGGACAACAGAGGTGGGTCCTCTTGGTCACGCCCTGAAATCTTGGACTTTTATTGGATAAAATAAACGTCAATCATCCTCAGCACTGAACTCTGATTGGACCACCAAATAGGGGCGTGGCCCGGGTCCCTCTAACTAGTCTTGACTTTTCTAGGGTTTGTAGGGGATGCATTTGCTATCTTGGGCCTCCTGCGGGCTGACTGTAAGCTGTTTTGGGCCATGTGTCCAGCCATATTTCTTTGGGTTGACCCATTCTGGAGAGCGCACATCGGAAGCGGGGAGAAGTCCAAAAAAGACTGGCATCCTCCCTAGCGGCTCCCCAGCCTCCGGACCCCGCCCCGCCCCCGCAGCCGGATGTTGTGATTTCTCTCCACCCACACGGCCTCGCCCGCCCTCGGTCTCTGCTGCCTTATAAGGCAGCGCTACCACCCCGAGACGTTTGGATGAACTCACACCCATTATACAGGTGGGGAACAGGAGTGCCAGAAGTCCAGTGGCTGACTCTACGCCAAAGGCCAGGAAGAAAACGAGGCTGATATCCCACTCCTGCTTTACACACCAGAAAAGGGAGGCTTGTCCAAACTGAGAAAGTAGTGAGAGTAAGGCAGAGCCGAATTCAGCTAGGCTTCTCTGATCCCTATCCATTCATTCATCCAAAAATACAGAGCACCCGTTTTGTGCTAGGCATTGAGCCAGGTGCTGGGAAATACAGTGGTATTAGCAAGATAGCCAAGCTCTCTGCTTAAGTGCTAGAAGGGGGGTAAAGGTTAATCCTATAAGTAATCAAATAAATAGGATGGTCTCAGAGAGTAATTGACTGTTGAGACGCGGGCACCTGGGTGGCTCAGCCAGTTAAGCGTCCAACTCTTGGTTTCAGTTTAGCTCATGATCTCACGGTTCATGGGTTTGAGCCCCACATCAGGCTTCATGCTGACAGTGCAGAGCCTGTGTGGGAGTCTGCCCTTCCCCTACTTGCTCTTTCTCTCAAAAATAAATAAAACTTAAAAAAAAAAAAGACATTAAGACAAAATACGAAAGAGTGAGGGGGAATGGTCTCAGGGTGTGACATTTGAGGAGATCCAATAGCCATATGTGACTCGTGGCTACTATATTGGACAGCACTGAGAGTATTTCCATCCTCACAGAAAGTTCTGCCAGATAGCACTTGTCTGGAGGAAGGAGTGGCTTCCATTTGCACAAAGATTCCATGCTGACAACCTGAATTGGAGAAAAATGGTGCCACCAACTGAGAAGGAATGAAAGATGGTAGTCCAGGTACTTTCTGAACCCCTAAACTTGTCTTTGAATAGGCAGTTCTGTCACCTCTTGAAATTTATGCCCCAAGTCTCTGCTAGAGAGAAGTGGGGTTTTGTGTGTGTGTATCCAGATATTTGTGAGCAGGAACTTTATGGCTTCCTATTTCTCATCCCATAGACCCACACCCCAGCAGTAGAAAGATAGAAGCCAGGGAAAGAAGATGGTGCCTTTTTTCCCTAGTCCAAAATTGATGGAAGACACCCAGGTGTGCAGGGAGAACTGGGGCAGTTGTGTAGAAATTGCTGAGAAGGGGGAGTGTGTCCATATGGGAAAGTTTCTTTACAAACTTCTGTAGATTGAGCCCTTACAGTATGCCAGGCTCTACCCTTTCAAATGTATTCCCATTCAGCTATCTCAACAAGCTGGCCAGACAGTATGAGTGCCTCTACCTCCCTAAAGAGGTGTGGCAATTAAGGTTCATAGGGGCTGAGCCCCTGACCAAAGGTCACACTGAGGGAGTCAGTGGCCTCGATGAAATTGAAAGTTTCCTGATTCAGGTTCACTGCTGTTTTGTTTTTCCAGTCCCTGTTTCTAAGTCATTATTTCCCTACTTTAAGCTACTGACTTACAGAGTGATCATGGGAAGTATTGTTTTGTTTTGTTTTGTTTTGTTTTAGAAACTTCCTGGTAACAATATATGAATTCTTGCATCAGTTAGGACTTCTGGTTGCAACTCAAAGTGGCTTAGGCAAAATAAGGAAATTTATTGGTTCAAGTAACTTAAGGGAAGACGTGGTAGTTCTGACTTTGGATCCCAGGTCTGTAATGGTGTCACTCAAAATTTGTCCTTCCCATATTCTGACTCTGTTTTTAATCTGTGTTGTCTTTATTCTCAGGCAGGTTTTCTTTCTGAGGTGATAAAGATGGCTGCCAGCAGCTCCATGCTTACTTCTTACCAATGAGGCAACTTCTATGGAAAGAGAAAGCCTCTGTCTTAAAGATTCCAGCAAAAATCCTGGGGCTGCCTCTTACCAACTTGATTGGGGTCAGCTGTTCCTTTTGAACAAATCACTGAGGACAGAGAGTGGCCGTGTTCTGATTGGCCAGACATGGGTCACATGCCCACTCCCACCTCAGCTGAGGGATGGGGTAAGTTATTAGGAATCAATCCGTCTATATTAATTATCAAATGCTGGTAACAAATCACCCTAAAACTTATGGCTTAAAACAACAATTAGGGCACCTGAGTTGCTCCATCCATTAAGTGTCTGACTCTCAGTTTTGGCTCAGATAATGATCTCACGGTTTGTGGGTTCGAGTCCTGCTTCAGTCTCCATGCTGGTAACATGGATCCTGTTTGGGATTCTCTCTCTCTCTCTGTCTCTCTCTGTCTCTCTCTGTCTCTCTCTCTCTTTTTCTCTCTCTCTCTTCCCCTCCCCTGCTGGGTCTCTCTGTATCTCTCAAAACAAATTAAAAAAAAAAAAAACTTGGGGCACCTGGGTGGCTCAGTCGGTAGGTGTCTGACTTCAGCTCAGGTCATGATCTCACCGTTGGTGAGTTCGAGCCCCACATCAGGCTCTGTGCTGACAGCTCAGAGCCTGGAGCTTGCTTCGGATTCTGTGTCTCCCTCTCTCTCTGTCCCTCCCCACCTCTCTCTCTCTCTCTCTCTCTTCTCTCTCAGTAATAAATAAACATTAAAAAAAAAAACTTAAACAACTATTGGGGCACCTGGGTGGCTCAGTCAGTTAAGTGTCCAACTCTTGATTTTGGCTCAGGTCATGATCTCACATTTAGTGAGATTGAGCCCCCTGTCGGGCTTTGCACTAACAGCATGGAGCCTGCTTGGGATTCTCTCTCTCCTTCTCTCCCTCTGCTCCTCCCCTGCTAGTGCTCTCTGTCTCTCAAAAATAAATAAATAAACTTAAAAAAAAAACAATCAATTATCATTTCTCACTGTCCCCAAGGTTCGAGAATCAATTATACCTTAAAAAAAAATTCAGCAGCAACGTGGCTGTGTAGTTTTAGCTTGAGACCTCCCATGAGGTTGCATGCCAGATGTTGTTTGGGGCTGCAGTATCCACTTCCAAAGTGGCCCATTCAAAAAAAAATTTTTTTATGTTTATTCATTTGAGAGAGAGACAGACAGAGCATGCGTGGGGGAGGGGCAGAGAGAGAGAGGGAGACACAGAAAGCGAAGCAGTCTCCAGGCTCCTAGCTGTCAGCACAGAGCCCAAGGTGGGGCTCTAACTCACAAACCCTGAGATCATGACCTGACCCAAAGTCGGACACTTAACTGACTGAGCCACCCAGGCTAAAGTGGCTCATTCAAACTGGTGTTGGTTGTTGGCAGGAGACTACTTTCTCCCCACATGGGCCTCTCTGTAGGGTTGCTTGAGTGTCCTCACAACATGGCAAGCTGGCTTCCCCCAGAGTGAGCAACTGCAATCCTTTTTATGACCTGGGCTGAGCAAAACCATCACTTCTGCCATATTCTATTGGACACAAAGAACAGCTCTGACTCTAACTCATGTGGGAAGAAACTATACTAAGGCATGAAATCCAGGAGATGAGCATCAATAGGGAACATCTTGGAGGCTGACTCCCACAGCATCCCTCCATCCTTCCTTCCCTGTTTGTTCTACTTTTCCTATGTATAGGTTTCCTTCTCAGGCAGTGTCTCCCCAAGCAGTACAAAATCAACATCTCCCGGCTTGCATTCCTGGTGACATGAGTGGGAAGAAAGTATCTTTTTTCCCAAAGTTCTGGCAAAAGTCCCAAGGCTGACTCTGGCCAAATTTGTGTATATGCTTATCCCTGAACCAATGGCTATGGTCTAGAGATACCATGCTCTGATTGGCCAGACCTAGGCCACACCCCCATGCTTAGAACTGAAGGTAGAACTGGAAGCACTAGAGACTCACCCAGAGGATGAAGGAGGAGTGGTTCCCAAAGGAAAAAGCAGGGTGTCACTACTGAATCAAGGTGAATGGTTTGGGGGCAGGAGAAATAATAATGCCATCCCATCTCCCACACTTTTGCTCCAACTGCACATTTTAGCACCTCTTGGTTTAGCATTTTTCTCATAGGATCATCTACTTTCTTGGCCCACTTTCTGTAGTAGGTAGAATTCTAAGATGGCCCCCAGGACCCATGGTGTATGCATACCTTCTCCTAGTTATTCAATCCACCACTAATCTAGATGTTCTATAGAAGAATTCTGCAAATGTAGGTAAGGTACCAAGTAAATAGACCTTAAAATGAGATTATCATTGGCAGGCCTGACCTAATCAGGTAAGTCCTTAAATGGAATGGGATTCTTCCTGGCAAAAGAGATTCAAAGTGTGAGAGAGAGTCAACATGGGGGAGAGTCTCTGTTGCTGGCTTGGAAGATGGAGGGGACCACATGGCAAGAAATGCAAGCAGCTTCTAGGAGCTAAGTCTGGCCCCTGGCTGACAGCCTACAAAGAAACTGGGACTTCAGTCCTACAAATCAAGGAACTGAGTTCTGCCAATGGCCTGAATGAGCTTGGAAATGGATTTTCCTCCAGACCTTTCAGAGAACTCAGCCTTGATCACAGTTGTGTGATACCCTGAATAGAAAACCCAGTCACACGGTGCTGGAATTTTGAGCTACAGATTTGCAAATAAATGGTTATTTTTTAAAAGTTTTTATTTATTTTGAGAGAGAGAGTGGGGGGAGGAGGGTAGAGAGTGAGGGAAAGAGAGAGAATTCCAAGCAGGCCCTGCACCATCAGCACAGAGCCTGACACACGGCTTGAACTCACGAACCATAAGATCATGACCTGAGCCGAAACCAAGGGCTGAATGCTCAACTGACAGAGCCCCTGGTGCCCCAGTGGGTATTGTTTTAAGCTATGAAGTTTGTGGTTAATTTTAGGCAGCAACAGAAAATGAATATACCTCATCATGGACTCTAAGATCCCTTTAGTAGGAAGCTTCTCTTGGACCTCCTTAACTTCCTCCCAGTAGAACCTGAAACATAGGTCCTTCTTCCCACACTGTGTCAGTCCCTCACCAAATCCCAACTCCCCTGCCCTTGGGGGCCTAGCAAGGAAGCTGCTCTGCTTGACTTTCCACAAACAGCCTATGCCCCACCAGGCCCAAGAGGGCAGCTCGACCAATCTCTAATTCCCAGGACTCAAGGACCTTTGACCAATTCTATTGATCTGGACTCCTGGGCAAGCAGCTAGACTAACAGACGCCATGAGGGCTCTCCTGTTCCTGGGGTCCCTGCTGGGAAGCCTGGAGTCAGCGTTTTTGGTGAGAGCTGTGGGAGCCAGGAGGATTGTGCTGAGATGGCCCTGAGGGTCCCTATTACAGCCTTGGCCTCTGCTCATGACTTTTTGGTCCAGGTGACTAGAAGGCCTGTTTGGAAAGGCAAGAGTAACCCATAGGGCCTGGGGGAGGGGGGCAGGGAAGAGAGACAGCTAGAGCTGGTGGATATGAGGACATGGCCTTCATTTCTGGGGGAGGGGGACCTTGAGGAGACAATAGGAAGAGGAACAAAGGGTCTGGGTCTTTTGAGAAAATTCCTGCATTTCTGAGATGTGAGAGGAAGCTGAAGACTGGCATGGGATCAGAGGTAGGCTCCGACTTTCTGGGAAAATTCCCTTTTTCTCTTCCCTGTAGACTCCACCTTGGAAAGCCCCTAAGGAGCATGAGCACAGAGCAGATGAGCACACAGTAGGTAAGTATCCTGGCTGTGCCTCCTAAAAGACCCTTCAGTGGGAATGAGTATGGTGGGGAGTGTGCAGATGGTCAGTTTGGGGCCCTTGGCACACGGGGAGGGATCCGGGACATTCTTCACTTTGTCCCTACTTTGGCTAGTATTCAGACCAGAGTGCCTACTATGTGTCAGGTCTTTTTCCCATGGGCACTGGGGACCCAGAGTGATAGTGAACTGTGTGCTCTTTGAGAGCAGGGCTTGGGCTATATCTGAGTTCCCAGCCCAGTGCCTTCCAGTCTCCCTCAGTTTCCCCAGCCTCTCTTCTTCTTCTCCTTCCCTCAGTACATCTCATAGGCATCAGTCATGCCACACAGAGGCCAGGGCCCTTATGGACAAGAGCAGGGCTCTGAAGCCCAAATGCCTCTGAATCCTGGCTTCATCACTTATGTGCTAGGTGACTCTGGGCAAGTGACTTGACTTCTCCAAGCTTCATTTTCTCCACCCATAAAATGAGGGTGGTAATAGTAAATCTCTTAGGGTTGTGGAGAAGGAGAAATGAGTTGTTAATCCACGTGAGGCACTCAGCCCACAGACTACTGCATGGTGAATGCTTAAACTATATTAGCTTTTACTTATCAAGCTCCCTTCTAGATGGGGGATGTCTGTATCTCCCCTCTCCTCAAACCATGCAACAGCTCCCCATTGCCTTCATTCTTCCAGGCACTCAATATTTTCCTCAAATTGTGAACTAGATGGACCCTGTCCTGGTAAGCCTTGTGTGGTGAGGCCAGGCCCAGCCCCTCAGCATGGCACTAGGGCCCCACGCCTGACACCGCCTGCCTCTACCTCCTTGCCTCATCTTTCCACACCCAGCCAAACTGCTTTCTTCTCTTTTTCCTGAGCCAACCTAAGTGCCCTGCCTTTGCCTAATCACCTACTTGAAGTCTTCCTCCTCTCTATCTATCCCATTTACATCTTAAGGGTCTCTCCTCATTTAATCCTATTCCTGGTGTGGCCTTCAGCGAGTGCTGCTGTGCCTTTGCCTTTAACGACAAAATAGCAGCACATATGACATAACGACAAAATGCTTATTGAGCACATACTATGTGCCAGACTCTGTGCTAAGTGTTTGATAGACATTATCTCATTTAGGTCTCACAATACTCCTCTGAAGTAGATAGTCAAATCTTGTCATTCATGGTTGTCATGTTCTATAAAGTCACAGAGAACACTGAATTAGCAAATACTGAATGACTGCTCCTAAAGGAAATTTAAGGTTAGGTTCCTGTGAGCTCTGGTCACAACATTTTCATCAACTGTCAACATAGAAGCTTATTTTATGTGTCATTCTGCTTCAAGATAGCTTACTTACTGTGTTGTCCCTTCATTCATAATAAAGTCATGGCCAGGAGCACTATAACTCAAGCCTGGACGAAGCTTTTCTCACACATAAATGTTCTCTAGAATATATATATCATGGCCTGCTTGCACTTAGGAACATCAGCACCATATTTGGGGGCCATTTTCAATAGTAAAATCATCTACCAGAAGCACAAAATTTCAAAAATGTGGCTCTGAATAGACTGTGAAAAGGACACGTGGTTACAGGAGAAAAGCTGAAACAAGAAGCAGAGCATCACCTTGTTTCACCTTAGCTGGGAATTTGTGCTTCCGGACCTCACATTTTTCACCACTCCATGCACATCCATGAATGACCATAAAAGCACCATGAGAATTGGTTTAGGGATTACCAATACAGTTTAGCAAGAAGGCAGCAAACAGAGTGGCTATACTATACTGTTTTTAAAAATAATAATAGCTACTAGCAACATTTTTATTGTAAAAACTTTAGAAATTACAGAAATGCAAAAGAAGAAAAAATTCTTCCATAATCCGCTATCTTCTAAAAACCACTCCTACAAACTTTTGGAGCATGTCCTTCTAGATTTCTTTTTGATGTATATGTAAATATATTTGTACAAAAATAGGACCACATTTGACATGCTGGTTTTTTGGGTTTGTTTTGTTTTCAAGATCTTATTTTTAAGTAATCTCTATGCCCAACATGGGGCTTGAACTTTCAACCCTGGGATTAAGAGTTGCATGCTCTACTGACTGAGCCAGCCAGGGGCCCGTTGACATGCTGTTTTTAACTGCCCTTCTTCATTTAAAATTATGAATACTTTTTTCTTTTTTTCTTTTTAGGTTTGAGAGAGAGAGAGAGAGAGAGAGAGAGAGAGAGAGAGAAGGCATGAGTGGGGGAGGGGCAGAGAGCGAGAATCCCAAGCAGGCTATGTGCTGGCAGCACAGAGCCTGGAGGCAGGACTCAATCTCACAAACTCTGAGATCATGACCTGAGCCACAATCAAAAGTTGATCCTTAACCGACTGAGCCTCCCAGGTGCTCCTTGAACACTTTCCTGTACAAATATACCTGCATCATTTAAAGTGATTTTTAGGGGCACCTGGCTGGCTCAGTCAGTGAAGCATGTAACTATTGATCTTGGGGTTGTGAGTTAGAGCCCCATGTTGTGTGTAGAGATTGCTTAAAAATAAAAGTCTTTAGAGGCTCCTGGGTGGCTTAGTCGGTTGAGCATCCGACTCTTGATTTCAGCTCAGGTCATGATCCCAGGGTTGTGAGATTGAGCCACAATTCCCTCTTTCTTCCTTTACCCCTCTTCAGTGCTCATGTGTGCTCTCTCTATAATAAACAAACAAACAAACAAACAATTAAAAACACAAAATAAAAATCTAAGGGGTGCCTGGGTGGCTCAGTTGGTTAAGTGTCTGACTTTTGATTTCGGCTCAGGTCATGATCTCATGGTTGATGAGTTCAAGCCCCATGTTGGGCTCTGTGCCAGCACCACAGAGCCTGCTTGATATTCTCTGTCTCCCTTTCTCTCTGCCCTGTGTGCATTCTTTCTCAAAAATAAATAAATAAACTTAAAAAATATATAAAAATAAAAATCTTTTAAAATAAATAAAAGTGATTTTTATTATAAAATATGCATAACATAAAATTTACTATCTTAATACTTTTTAAGTGTACAATTCAGTGGTATTAAGTACACTCTATTGTTGTACAACCATCACAATCCATTTCCAGAACTCTTTTCATCTCTCAAAACTGAAACTTTTCTGCTATATAGTTGATCCCTGAACAAGAAGGTCAGAGGAGCTGAGGCCCTCCCTCCTGTGTAGTAGAAAATCCATGTAGAAGCTTCGACTCCCCACAACTTAACTACTAATAGCCTACTGTAGACTACTGATGGGAAACTTTACCAACAACATAAATAGTTAATTAACACATATTTTGTATGTTAACTGTATTATACAGTATATTGTATTCTTGTAATAGAGTAAGCTAGAGAAAAGAAAACGTTAATAAAAAATCATAAGGAAAATACATTTAGAGGACTGTATTTATCGAAAAAAAAAACCCACACGTAAGTGGACCTGTGTAGTTCAAACTTAGGTTTTTAAGGGTCAACTATACTATTATTGTTGTCATTTCACAGATGAGGAAACTAAGGCTCAGAGTGGTCAAGTGACTTCTACATTCAACGTGTATTTATTAAGTGGCTACTTTGTGGCAAGCACTCTTCTAGGCCTGGGGGCTACAGATTTGCCCAAGGTCACACAATTAGCAGGTGGTGGGGTCAGGAGCCCACTCCAGCTGTCTGAGTGCAGAAGGGAACATCTTAAGTTCAATTTGGCAGAACTGAACCTCTTGAAGGCATAACGATCTTTTCAAGGGTCTATCTGTTTTCCAATCAGGCCCTGGGGGGTAGCACCTGAGCAGGGTGTGGGGGGCATGGGAAACATCATCAGGGAGTGTGTTATCTTTGCAGTTCTCACTGTCACTGGGGAGCCCTGCTACTTCCCCTTCCAGTACAACCGGCAACTGTACCACACATGCATCCACAAGGGCCGGCCTGGCCGCCAGCCCTGGTAAGACTACCCAGAAGGGATTGGAGCAGGGACCTGTGGGAGACGGATTCTGCCCATCCATCTGCCCAAGGAACACTGCTTGGAGAAAGGGGGCTCTGAGAGGGAAGGGTTGGCCAATCCCCTGGGCAGAGCAGGGAAGCTTCATCTTTTTCTACAGGTGTGCTACCAGTCCCAACTTCGAGCAGGACCAGCAATGGGCATACTGCCTGGAGCCCAAGAAAGTGAAAGGTACTACACACAGCCTTTGGGGTAGCTCAGGACCCTCTCCTTCCCACTACTCTACTGGGTATCATCAGTTCTTACCCACCTGGTATTCTGGGCCCATCCAGACCCTTCCCTTCCTCCAGAGGGAGAAGTTCTAGGAGAAGGTAGCCTCATTTTGCAGGTGGGTAAACTAAGGCATGGAAACTTGGAGTGCCAAGGTCATAGGACAAGCAGGTTTGGGTAGGGACTTATCTCCCATGACCCAGGCTGTCTGACTCAGGCTCCCCACTCTTCCTTCCACTGTATCCATCTCTCAGACCACTGCAGCAAACACAGCCCCTGCCAGAATGGAGGGACCTGTGTGAACATGCCAAAAGGCCCACACTGCATCTGTCCAGAACACTTCACTGGGAAGCACTGCCAGAGAGGTAAGGAGATGGTGAAGCCATGTGAGGGGCTGTTGGGAAAAACAGGGGCAGTTCTGGGCCCACTGAAGAGGTCTCTGGATCCCCGGAGACTTGGCATGATCCTGGCCTCTCTTGAGACCACTGCCCTCTCCCATTTGTCCCCAGAGAAATGCTTTGAGCCTCAGCTTTTCCAGTTCTTCCATGAGAAAGAAACATGGCATAGGCTTGAATCGGCGGGTGTGGCCGAGTGCCAGTGTAAGGGTCCTGATGCCCACTGCAAGCCGCTGGCCAGCCAGGGTGAGTGGATGGGTCAGGAATTGGCCTGAGAGGAGGAAGGCAGAGGTCTGGAGGAAAAGCTGTTAGGCAACCAGTCGGGGTGCCGAAAGAAAGGGGAATTTTCTGTGAGGTCTTCGGGCCCAGAGGTGCTTCAATGTGCTCCATCTCCCAGTCTGCCACACCAACCCGTGCCTCAACGGAGGCAGCTGCCTAGAGGCGGAGGGTCACCGCCTGTGCCGTTGCCGCGCGGGATACGCAGGACGCTTCTGCGACGTAGGTGAGTAGGGATCTTGGAGGAATCAGAAGCTCCGCCCCCAGGTAAGAAGGACTCCAGGAGAGGGACTCCGGAGAGTGGGGAAAGTGGCTGAGAGGGCAGTGGGAAACCACACCAGTTCCAGGCTGCAAGGAGCCGCCTCTCTCCCCAGACACTGAGGCGCGATGCTACGACGGCCACGGGCTTGACTACCGCGGCACAGCCGAGACTGCGCTGTCGGGCGCCCGGTGTCAGCCGTGGGCCTCAGAGGCCACCTACCGGAACGTGACTGCAGAGCAAGCGCTGAACTGGGGACTGGGCGACCATGCCTTCTGCAGGTGCTCTGGGTGGGGCGGGCGGGGCATCTCCCTCTGCCCCAGGGCCCTCTGGCGCTCCTTACCCTTTAACAGCGCCCCCTCCGGTGGTTACAGGAATCCGGACAACGACACCCGCCCGTGGTGCTTCGTGTGGAGCGGCGACCGGCTGAGCTGGGAATATTGCCGCCTGGCACGTTGCGAACCCCCAGTCCTAGAGGCTCTTCAGTTCCTGCCTCCAACCCAGGTCCCCTCTGAGCACCCGGATTTTCCCCTGCCCTCGCTTTCAGCACTGCAGAAGCCTCAGCCCCCGACCCCAGGTAGTTGGGAAGTGGCGGGAAGTCAGAGGGCGCGCGGCGAGCTACCTTCCAGCCCTTGGTGGGTCTCCCAGCACTCAGCCTGGGCTCCTCCCACAGCTTTGGGCGCGACGCCGAAGCAGCCCACTCCTCTGCCGAGTCCCAGCTGCGGACAACGGCTCCGGAAACGGCTGTCCTCGCTGAGCCGCGTGGTTGGGGGACTGGTGGCCCTGCCCGGGGCGCACCCCTACATCGCCGCGTTGTACTGGCGCCACAATTTCTGCGCGGGCAACCTCATCGCCTCCTGCTGGGTGCTGACCGCGGCGCACTGCCTGCAGAACCGGCGAGTGCCGCCGCGTCTGGCGCCCTGCCCAGGACCCTAGCTCCTCGTTCTTCCGAGCCCAGCTTCCGTGCAACACCCGAACCCATGCCCTACCTCCCTCTCCCTCTTCCCCAGTGCCCTAGGAGGAAGCTGAAACCCAGCAAGGGACTCGGGGGCAGGAGGCCTGTGGCCGGCTCTGAGCTCGCTTTCCCCCGCATCCCCTCCGCCCACAGGCCCCCGCCGGAGGAGCTGACGGTGGTGCTCGGCCAGGACCGCCATAACCAGAGCTGTGAGCAGTGCCAGACTCTGGCCGTGCGCGCCTACCGCCTGCACGAGGCCTTCTCGCCCATCACCTACCAGCACGACCTGGGTGCGGGGGCGGGAGCGCCCCCTCGGCGACCAGGGGAAAGGGTGGGGGAGGGCTCGAAATCCCAGCGTCTGGGTCTCACCCTCCTCCTCGCCTGGGTTAGCCCTGCTGCGCCTGCAGGAAAGAGAGGACGGCCACTGCGCGCTCCCGTCGCCTTTCGTTCAGCCGGTGTGCCTGCCAAGCAGCGCTGCCCGCCCAGCTGAGGCCGAGGCCGCCCTCTGTGAGGTGGCAGGCTGGGGCCACCAGTTTGAGGGTAGGCAGAAGGGCTGGCTAGGGGCGGCAGGGACACCTCTGGCCACCGGGGTAGGCAAGAGAAATTCTCAGCTTTGGTACCACTAGGGACAGGTGGCGCTGACCTGGTGGGTTGGGAAGATTTGCAGGGCCCTTGTGTCTGCAGTCAGCTCCTGCCAGGGCCTGGGCTTCACTGCTGGGGTGGGGGAAGGGGAGGTCCCCAAGGCTCCTAAGGGGTACAGAGAGAATCACAATTTCCTTTGGTTACTTCTTGGTACTGCGATGCAAGGGCTAACAAGGATGCCGGCCTCGCGCTGGGGCAGCCGGTTGGCTAGTTGGGAAATATTGTTCCGAGACATTGGGTGGGAAGTGGGAGTGGGGTTCCAAAGCACTCCTGCTCCGCCCCTTCCATTCAAATCCCGGCTCCTCTCTGGTCTCAGTTTTCTTGTCTAAGAAATGGTATTAATAGCAACTCTTCCTCACGGGCTTGCTGCAACAGAGGCCAGTTAGTGGGGAGTCAGCAGGGTCGTGAAGGGTGTGAGGAAGGCACTCTTGGTTCGCAGGGGCCGGGGAATATTCCAGCTTCCTGCAGGAAGCACAGGTGCCGCTCATCCCTTCTGAGCGCTGCTCCGCCCAGGACGTGCACGGAGTCTCTTTTACTTCGGGCATGCTCTGCGCTGGCTTCCTTGAGGGTGGCACCGACGCCTGCCAGGTGAGCCCATGGGCTGGCTTGGTGCCCTCCTCCACCCCATCAAGTCCAGACTCCAGACCAAGGGCGCTGAGCCACGTGTCCCTGACCCAGGGTGACTCCGGGGGCCCGCTAGTGTGTGAGGAGGAGGCCGCAGAGCACCAGCTCGTCCTGCGAGGCATCGTCAGCTGGGGTTCCGGTTGTGGCGACCGCTACAAACCAGGTGTGTACACCGACGTGGCCAGCTACCTGGCCTGGATCCAGGAGCACACCAATTCCTGACCATCCAGGGACTTGTCTTTCCCTCCTGGGGGGATTCTGGAATGGAAGGGTGGCTGATGCATAATCATGGATGGCAAGGGTTGGGTTTGATTCCTCTCAGCACCACCAGCCTGGCGCCAGGCATAGAGTAGGCACTCAATAAAGTGTGTCTGAAAATGTGTGAGAGGCATAGTTCTTCAGGGGACCTGATGGGAAATGCCAAGACAGTAAACTGGTGCACTTCTCCATACTCCTCGGGGAACAGGATCTATTAAGATCTTAAACAAGGTATAGATTGGTGTCCAACTGATGTTCTTTGAGCCATACTGTGTACCAAGTCCTGAGCAGGGTGGCTCCATATATTTATCTCTTGTATGAACTAACTTTTTAACTTTTGAAGTTTATAGGACAGAGGTTCTCAATCTCTACTGTACATTAGAATCATCTGGGGAGCTTTTTGAACCTGTGCCTGAGATCCACTTCAGATCAATTAGATCTCTAGGGAGGGGGTGTGGGTAGTGGTATGTTTTTAAAACTCCCCAGGTGATTCCATGTGCAGTCAAGGCTGAGCACCATGGTTAGAAATGCTTCACATTAAAACAGTGCTGTGGACTCTTAGAGCTGGCAATGTGGATAACACCCCCACCCGAACTTGCACTAGAGCAGTGGGGCTCAAATTGTGCCTGGACCACCAGCAGCAGTGTCACAAGGGAACTTGTTAGAAATGCATATTCTCTGGCTACCTCCCATACTACTGAATCAGAAGCTCTCAAGTTGAGACCCAGCAATCTGTTTCATGGATTCCCAGGAGATGCTGATGTTCCTAACGTTGAACCAAACTGAGGATTCTGGGGGGTTCAATGGTCACCAGTCTGGGAGGTCTAGCTGTCCACTTGCTCTCTTTCTTTTCATTCTTTTTTTTTTTTAAGTTATTGTTGACAGAGACAGAGTGCAAGTATGAGCTGGGGAGGGGCAGAGAGAGAGAGGGAGACACAGAATCCCACGCAGGCTCCAGGCTCCAGGCTCCAAGCTGTCAGCACAGAGCGTGACATGGGGCTTGAACTCACGAATTGTGAGATCATGACCTGGGCCGAAGTCGGATGATTAACCGACTGAGCCACCCAGGCGCTCCTCTTTCTTTTTGTTCTTAAACCCGGGTGCACACTGCGCTCAGTGAGCCATTTAAGTTGGTTTCTCAAGGGTTGTACAGATCGGTGTGATTTTATCTTTCAGGCTAACTTTACAACTTTACACAGGTCTAAGATATGAGCTTCTCTCCCTCAGCCCATGTACACATTCTCCAGTGTACATAGTGTCTCTGTGACATCACCATGCCTCGATGTCACAACCCCGCCCTGACATGCCTCACAGTGCATGGAGTTCCAGGCACACGGAACAGCCGGATATCCCTTAAAAGTGCAAGGCGAGGGGCACACTCTGAGCCAGAATGGGGGACTGGAAAGGCTATATCAGTGGAGTGCTGCGGGACCAGCGTATTGATGACGTGGCCATCATGGGCCACTCAGACAATCGCTGCGTGTGGGCATCGCGCCCTGGAGGCCTTCTAGCTGCCATATCACCGCAGGAGGTGGGTGTGCTCACAGGGCCTGATCGGCACACCTTCCTGCAGGCCGGCCTGAGTGTGGCAGGCCGCCGCTGCTGCGTCATCCGAGACCACCTGCTGTCTGAGGGAGATGGTGTCCTGGACGCTCGCACTAAAGGGCTGGATGGGCGTGCTGTCTGCGTGGGCCACACCCCGCGCGCGCTCCTGGTGCTCATGGGCCGACGGGGTGTGCATGGGGGCATCCTCAACAAGACAGTGCATGAGCTGATCAATGGGCTACGCAAGCAGGGCACATAGCAGTACAGCTAGGCCACTGGTGACTGCGTCAAAATAAACTGCTGGGCCTGGCTGGCTCATCCTGTGTTTTTGCATGTTGGGCAGTTGCAGATGAGGAAACCAGTTTCCAGAAAGATTCTTTTTTTTTTTTTTAATTTTTTTTCAATGTTTATTTATTTTTGAGACAGAGAGAGACAGAGCATGAACTGGGGAGGGTCAGAGAGAGAGGGAGACACAGAATCGGAAGCAGGCTCCAGGCTCTGAGCCATCAGCCCAGAGCCCGACGCAGGGCTCGAACCCACGGACCGCGAGATCGTGACCTGAGCTGAAGTCGGACGCTTAACCGACTGAGCCACCCAGGCGCCCCAGAACGATTCTTGAAGAGGGGTTGCCTGATGGGGCTGGGATTTTGAGTTCAGAGGCTTCCCAGCCTCCTGTCCCCTAGACCTGGCCCTCCTATCCATGAATGCCCTGCAGAGGCCTCTGGCCTGACTTCCCAGGGTCCTTTCCCAAGAAAACTTTCCACACCTCTGTGTGGGACAAACTGTAAAAGTAGTTCCTCCCACACCCCTCCCAAAGCAAACCCCAGCTAGACCCTATGGGGTCAGGGAGTCAGGCTGGAGGCCAGTGTACTAGTCACCCCCTCTACTTGGCAGGAGGAAGCCTTTTCAAGTGTAAGTGGGTGATGGAGTAGGGCTGGTAGCTTGGAGAGCAACTCTGGGGCTCCCGGGTTCTTGCATCTCCTCCCACATATCCCAAAGGGATTGGGAGAAGAGCACATGGCCAAGACCATCACAACGAGGTCTGGGCCCTATAGCCGTCTGCCCCCTTGGAGTCCAAAGGCCCCAGAGGACTCTCTAGACTAGAAGGAGGAACTTAGGCATTCCCTACCCCTTGACCTTCACTCTGCAGGCCTCAGCTCCAGGGGCCCTATGGAAAAGGAGGAATTGAAAAGCTTGGATGGATTTGTTTGTTTTAGTGTTTATTTTGGGGGTGGAAGGGGCAGAAAGAGCGGGTGACACAAAATCTGAAGCAGATTCCAGGCTCCAAGCTGTCAGCACAGAGGGGCTTGAACCCACAAACTGTGAGATCATGACCTGAGCTGTAGCCAGACGCTTAACCAACTGAGCCACCCAGTGCCCTGAAAAGCTTGGATGGGTTTAAATGAGGCTTGGTTTATTGCCCAAAGTTAAAGGACAAAGGTGGGAGGGAGGGTGGCCAGTCCCTGCCCACTATGTGCTGGGGCCCAGAGCATGGCCTCTCTTGCCCATCTTCACCTTCCCTGTCCCCTCCCTCAGTGTCCCCCAACAAGCCCCCACCTGTCACTTGTTTTCTGGAACACTAATCTTATCCCAGAAAGGGGAAGTAAGGTGGGTAAGTCCAGAGGCAGAGAGAGACCAGAGGAAGTCAGCTGGATGGGGAGGGTGGGAGAGTGGGTGGGGATGGTACAGAGAGCCCTTCTTATGGTTGCCTTGGGGGTGGCCCCAGGCCCTAGGGGGGACTCCCAGAAAGTCTGAATCTGGTTTGGCTCATTAAGGTAGGGTTAAGTGGATTGTTGGGGTGAGCTTGCAGGAAATAGTGCTGCTGGACCCCAAGCCGTGGTCTACCCCCACTCCCCAGACTGAAGCAAACAGACTTATAAATGCATGAGAATTTAATTCCTTTTTCATCACGCAGTATTGGGAAAGGGGGTTGTAGTGGTGCCACAGAACAACTGGGTGAGGGGGAGAGTGGCAAGTAGAGAAAGGAAGGTGACAGGGAGGGTGAGAACTCAGCCAGTGACTCAGGCACCCACATCTATGCACAACCAAACAGCTGCAGGTCCTGTCCTCAGACCCACCTTACTCCTGCTCCACTGAGTCGGACTTGTGTGTCCAGGAGAACCAAGCACAGGCCTCCAAACAAAGCCTCCTGGTGTGCAGAGGACTCAAAATCATACCCAGGTACCCTGTAGCCTGCACACAGCCCTCCACGGGTGCATCAGTTCACACATGCAGGCTGACATGCAGTATTACCAAACATGCCCACACATGCACACACACTGACTCTCAGTCACACAAGCCCAGACCTCTGAGGACCTGCACAAGGACAGTCCCGTGCCCAGAGTACACAGACACACCCCTCTGCCCTTCTACAGTGGGCCCCAGGCACAGGCCCTTCCCTGCCCTGGGTGGCAGTCTGGGCTAGAGGCGGGTGACATTGTGTCGAGCAGGCAGTGCCAGACGGGGGGAGGGTGTGGCAGGGGGCAGCTCCTCCAGGAAGACCCTGGCGGGCAGCGGGGGTGAGCGGGGCTCAGGAGTGGCACAGCACAAAGTAGCACGGGTGATAAGATGGTCCAGGGGCTGCAGGGAGTGCATCCAGTGGGGCAGGAAGTCCCATGTCTGCAGCCACTTGGGCAGGCGTCTGGGGCTGCGATTCTGCAGGACATTGACGAGCACCACAAAAGCCAGCAAGGCCCCAAATGGTGCACCCACCCCCGCCATGGCCTGCCAGCCTGCCATGGAGATGCCAAACACCAGCGAGGGCAGTAGCAAGAAGCACAAGAGGAGGTAGAGGACAGCGAACCAGCGGTACTTGGCAGTGCGTTTGCCCAGCGCCTTGGCCATGCGGATTGGCAGGCGCGTGCAGGGCACTGGGTACCACAGCAGGATGCCTGAGATGTTGAAGAAGAAGTGGCAGAGGGCAATCTGTAGAGGAGAGGGCAGAGGGGCTGAGGTGGGCATGGCTCCAGCTCCCTGTCAGGCCGGCAGGGATAGATAATAGGAGCCTGGCCTGGAAAGGCAGCACGAAAGTCACCAGAGGGCAGATGTGCTCCTGGCATAATACGGAAACACTTCCAGACCAGGTAGTAAATAAATGCTGCCCTAACTCTACACATTTTCCCCCACTGACCCCTCTTGCAAATTCCCCAACAGATTCTGCCCAAACTCAGCAGTAAAAAGATTCATTCTAGTTTCTGGCTCAGCTGCTCTGTCATCCTTATTGGTCCGAACCCTGGCCCCAGCCTCAGGTTTGTCATTACTTCTTTGCTCCTAGAACAGCAACCTCTTTGCCATCTTTCCCCCCCTACTTGTCCTTAATCCCTCAGAATGGGCCAGCCCCCCTCTCGCTGCACCCCTTCTTCAGAGTGCAAATCCCACTCACTGTCATTGGTGTGATTATGTGAGTAATGTCTACCCATTAGATGCTAAGGTTTTGGGGGTGGCACCCGGTCTCCTTTGGCCTGTATAGTTTCCAGAGCCTGGCATGGTGGGCAGCCCCTAGTAGGCAGTCAAAAACTCTCTGTTACATGATGTCCCACCCTGGGTCAGGTGCCACACCCCAGTCCCAGCCCTGTCTTGCCCCTGGCAGGCACCCTCCTAGGCGTACCTGGAAGGCGCTGGACAGCTTCTCCCTGGGGCTGGCCAGTGCAGCCAGGATGGCTGTGGTGGTCGTGCCAATGTTGGAGCCCAGTGTGAGTGGGTAGGCCCGCTCGATGCTGATCACACCCAAGCCTGAGGCCAGAGAAGACAGATTCTCCTCAGCCCCCTCCTTCAGCCCTTTCCCTGCCAGCCCACCCTGCCCCACCCTGCCCTGCCATGGGCACTCACCAATGAGTGGGGTGATGGCTGAGGTGAACACAGAACTGCTCTGGACAACGAAGGTCATGCCAGCTCCCACCACCATGGCAAAGTAGCCTGTGGCCCAGGTGAAGGGGGCGGGGAAGTCTACGAGGACACCCCCATCCCAGCAGGGTCAGTAGGAGGGCATTGGGAGCGTAGCCAGGACCTTTCTTAGGGAGGAGGTATTGGATGCCAGCTTCCAAGTGGGGTCTTGTCAGTCCCCTGCTCAACTGCAGTGGCTTCCACTTATAGTCCTCCTACATGATATCAGATATCATGGCTGCTGAAAAGCCCTCCCTGACCCCTGGCCCTCTGGCGGACTTTGTTTCTTGCTTCCCTAAGCTCCCATAGATGGTACCTTATTCCAGCATTTGTTAGCCTCTGCTGGTGCCAGGCAGCGTCTCAACAGTTTGAAATGCAGTTTAAAATGAAAATCAGGTGGTGTCACTTCCCTGCCCCAACCCTTAACCCAAAAGTGGCCCCATTACCCTTAATAAAGTCCTGGCTCTGAGCACAGCTTGTGGGGACCCTGTGACCTGCTCCACCCTGTTACCTTACTGACCTCTCTCTGCCTGGCTCACTCTTCAAATACATCTGACTACTACTCCTCATTCAGCCTCCTCACAGAGGCCGCTGACCACCCATTGAAAGAGGTATCTTCCATACTGTATATTTGTCACTTTTGATTTCTTCTCAGCAGTAACTTCTCTATCTGAATATATCCCCACTCAGTCATTTATTTTTCATTGTATATCCATCTCCCCCTCTGGCCTGTGAGCCCCCTGAGGGTAGGATTCATTTCTGGGGCTCACCTCTGTATCTTTGGCACTAAACCATGCTTGGGCACACAGGTTTAATAAATATCTGTTGAATGAATTGGTGGCCTCTGAGGATCTGTTTAGAGCCACCTGCTGGAATGGAACCACAGCCAGAGACAGCCACAGGTCCCCAGCTGTCAGCACCTCAGTGTCCTTAGAAATCACCTGGCCCAACCTCTTCTTTGTTCACAGAGAGAAACTGAGGCTCAGAGATGGCAGAGCTTTACCCAGACCACATAGCAAGTGGGACTTAGTGAGATTTGGAAGGGCCCATCCTGGGGCCCACACACCCAGTTCCTGGGGCTTACCAGTGTTGATAACCTTCTGAATGACCTTGGCCACTTGGCCCTTAAGCAGAGAGTTGAGCATCTTGACGAGGAGGATGAGGCAGGTGCATAGGAGCACTAGGGAGCCAGCCAGCAGAATGAGCCCCACAGCCAAGTCAGGGAGCCCTGTGTCCACGAAGATGTGGTTGCCTGGCAGAAGAGGTGTCAGGCTGCTGAGAGCTGAACACCCACAGCTGCTTCCCAGCATCCCACCTCTAGTACCCTTTTGGGAATGGAGTCTAAGGCCCCACCTCAGGCTACTTCAGCCTCAACAGCAGGGCCTAACCCAAGCCCATGAGCTGGGCTGATTGACAGCTGGCTTTCCTGAGGCTGATAGCAGCAGTGGCCAGGTTGGGGACACCCCTTCCTCTGCCCGGCTCTGCCCCTGCCATGCCAAACATCTCCCATGATGCAGACACTCACATTTCTCCATGGTGGCATTTCCAAGGGTCCAGCTGGTATTGGCATCTGCCCTGGGCATGGGAGTGGGAGCCTAGATTAAGAGAAGCGTGACTTAGAATTTAGGAAAATGCAGCAGGCCTTGGGGATAAGGTGGGGGTTAGGAAGAGGTGGGGGATGGGGGGATGGAAGTGGGCCTCCTGGCTACGTCCCCTTGGACAGCTTGCTTGTCTTCTTTGAGCCTGTCTCCTCCGCTGGAGAGATGGGGATGAAAACACCTGCCACACAAGAATATGACTGTGGTGAGTCCTCTGAATGTTCTGTGCTATCACTCTGCTGATCTGGCTCTCACTGGAGCCTGCAGCCTCCTGATCCCGTGGCTTCTTGTCCTTGTTTCCTTCCACCTCTCCTTGGCATTGGGTGCTACTGACCATGGCCCTCCTTCTGAAGACTCTCCCTTCCCCATTCTTTATTATCAGTCTGTCTCTTGGTGCCTCCCACTTCCCCAGTGTCTGTGCCCCATCCTTTCCCCTGAGGCACCATCAGCCCAAGCCCCATTGTCCTCTCGCTCAAATCCTTACGGGGGGGGATGTTGGGGTGCAGGGAGTGGGGGAACCACTGGTGGAGAGAAGTCCAGGCCCCACCCTTCCTCCATCCCCCACCTACTGTCAGTGAAGTGAGGGGAGTTTCTGGAGCCCCCCCCCCCATTCAAAGGGCCCAGAGCCAGGCAGGCCCAGGCCTCTGTCACCATCCAGGGACGTAGCCCAGCATGGCCAAATGGCCCAATTTTACAAGAGAAACCACATACTTTACAATCCTGTGAGGGCAACTAATTTGCAACCCCACTGGATTGAGGAATTATGATTTTTTTTCATGCAATTGGGGTGCCTTACCTTTCCCTCAGGATTCTAGCCTTGAAAAGAGAAAGTGAGCTGGGCTCAGATGGGGAGAAACCATCTCACAAAGGAGGAACTGAGCCCCAGAAATAGGCAGTTACTCCCAGGGCCCCAGGCAGAACACAAGAGCTACAAATTTTCCTTATACACATTCTGCCTCTCTGGGAGCTGATAGGGGCCCTGGTCCAGTCCCCAGGGAGTTCTGCCTCCCACCCCCACCCCGGACCTCCCCTGTGCTGAGGGTAGCATCTCAGGTGCGGGACTGGCCCTTCAATGTTGCAGCTTCTTTGGGGTTTATTCCAAACTGTGTCATTTATAAAATGTATAATAGTAAGAAATATTTCTGGTGTCTGGCTTTAAATCAGGTTTATTTTAGTGACATGTGTCACTGTGAGTGGGGCACTGTGCTCATCTGTGTTCCAGCTGGCCATACCTGGGGCCTGGGGCACCCTCAAACCCAGGCCAGAAGTGCAAACTGAGAAACCAGGAGAGAATACTCTCTGTCGGGCTGTGTTGGAAAAGCAGGCCAAGAGAGTGATGGGAGAGAGCCATGTGTTTGCTGTCCAGCAGATCTGAGCAAGTCCTGTTTCTTAACACCAACTACCTGGGGCAAGTCATGTCACCTCTCTGTACCTGTTTAAAGCAGGATAGCCAAAGAGCTGTTATAAAGGTTACAGGAGAAAATGTGTGTGAAGTGCTCTCTGCAGGCTTATGCCATAACAAGTCTTCAGTAAATTGTGCCTCCTAATACAGATTAGACCCCCCTCCATCCCTGGGCCCATTCAGGGTTGCATGATGGGAAGGGTGGATGTGTATGTGTTTGCGTGAGATTGACTTCCTAGGCCAGGATCAATGACTCCTGCGTGTGTGCCTGAGGATCCTGGCCCTTTTGGGGAGGACCTTGGTGGGCCAGCCTGGAACCCTGGGAGGCAGATGACCCCTGAGATGAATGCATACCTCACCAGCCTGTGCCCCACTGACCTGGCTGGGCCTATGGATCTCTTAAGGTAGGAACTTCACTGGGGTCCCACTCAGGGCTGGCTGTATCAGGGCAGGGCAAGACTCAGGGCTAAGGCCTTGAGGGTTTTGAACCTTGACCTTCATGCCTGGGATTGTGTGGTTCTGGCTGAGCTCACAGAGGGGAATCCAGAGACTGTAAAGGGCAAGAGAGAAGTAGGAGAGTGGGGAGGCCAGAGAGTGGGTAGACTGCACAGTCAGGCTGGGGGTAGGTTCTGAGGGAGGGGAGGGAGCAGGCCCAGGGCTTCCTTGTCCAGAAGGTGGGACCTCTAGCCTAGATAAAGAACTGGGCAGCCCAGAGTCTGGGACATATCCCTAGATGTGCCCATCCTGCCTGGGCCTGGGGGTGTGGTGGGGGTGGTGAACTCTGTGGGAAGAAGCTGGGATCTCAGCTTAGGGCTGCCTGGTGCTCATTTATTCTGTCAGCCACTCCCAGCTATGTGATCCTGGAACACTTAAGCTCTCTGGGCCTCAATTTCCTTTCCTACAGTGTGAGTTTTATGATGCTGCCCACCTCTTCCCAAGAGACTAGTATTGAGGAATCTTGGAAGAGAGTTAGGATCTAAGTGCCCGTAGGGACACCCCAAATTAAGGAAGCACCTCTGAGATTAAGCTCACAGAAGACTGCCAGGCTCCAGAAATCCTTCCCCTGGAGAAAAACGCACAGGATGTGGGCCTGTGCTGTTGTTCAGCCTGCAGGGTTAGGGGAGCTCTAGGGTCTTTGTTTTTCTGGAAGCAGAAATCACCGTGCCAGCAGCGCCGTCTGGTGGCAAAGAGGAGAAATCCTTTTTAGAGCAGTACCTACCACTCGGGAGCAGTCTCTGGGTGGCTGTGGTTGTCTGGTGGCATTCAGGCCTGGTGGGCAGAGCGGGGAATGGACACATATGATGGAACACCAGACTGGCTTCTGGATGAGCCAGCGATATGGGGGTTCCAGACTGGCTTCTGGAAGAGCCAGTGAGATGGGGGTTCAGAAGCATGGGCTCCAGATTCCACCAGGATTTTCATCCTACCTCAATGGCATGGACCTCCGCAAGCCTCTCTGAGCCTCAGTTTCCTCAGCTATAAAATGGGCAAGTGATAAATCCTGTTTCCCCATTGCAAGTCTTCAAAGGATGCTCATTTAGACCAGGAGAGTATGGTTGACAATCCATAGGGTAAGTACATAAGAAGGTAATTTTCCAAGACAGTGTTAGGTCCCTGGAGTGTCAAGAGGTGTTGGGACACTAAAACTGCCTCTGGGTTTTCTTCCACCGTCTCAGACTCCCAGTGCTGTCTTTGGTGACTTCGTTCCTTGGAGACTGTTTTGGGTGAGTTTGGGTCCAGTTTGGTGAAAGCTGGAGGCCATGAGGACAGGTTGGAAGGGAGACTTGGTGGCCAAAGGAAAAATTCAAGTCTTTGGTGCAGCAGAAACCACCAGCACACACAGCAAGAGCAAGCACATGGCTGCGGAGCCATGTTCCACAGGATCTGACCTAGAGAGAGGGTGAGAACAGGGAGCTTGGATCCCACCCCTCAGCTACTCTCCAAGCCAGGGAAATCCCATCTGGATACTGCTCTTAAAGAAAAGTTCTCCTGGGAGATCTGGGATGAGAAACCAGTGCTCAGGCCAGTGGCATCAGGAGCAGTGAGGCCAGCCCCCGCCACGTGAACTTGAGTGGGTTACTTCACGTCAGTTGGCGTCAAGTTCCTCTTGTGGAAGATGGGATACTCATGTCCACCTCGCCAGCGTTTTGTGAGGATCCCATCGGGACAGGGTTATGTCCGGTGTACGCATTACAAGGGGAGACCTGCTGAATGCAGCTGCAGGTGGGCAACGGGGATTTCAGAGCAAGAGAGGAACTCCACAGCTCAGGACCTCCCTTGCATGGTTTGTTTTGTGTGAAGATCAAACCGTGTGATTTCTCTGTCGTCCAGATTCTGCTATGAAGTAGAGAGGATTTGGGCAATTCAGAGAGCTGAGAGAGGGCCCAGAGGGTGGGTGAGAAGGTGGCACTGTGTTAGAGGGGTCACAAAGCCAGTGTAAGAGCTGCCCGTATGGGCTTTTTGATGTCAAACTGCCTTGAACACTCAGAAGGACTGAAACAGAGCTGTGCACCACTCAGATGCAAAGGAACCTCATAGGGCAGGGTTGAAAGGATCTTCTCTGTTCACGCTGAGATAAAGGGCCGGTAACATCAAGTAGCAAGTAGGAAGGATGAGGGGGCCAGGCTGTGCTACGCCTTTGGCTTCAGCTTTCCTTATATCTTGTTCCAAATGGAGTTGCTTCTTATATGTGATAATTAGGGAGAAGCAAATACTGTGGATTATGGTTTTGATGAAGCATTTCCTTTTTTATGGCTGAGTGAGAAAGTGTGCTAATTGCCTGCTGCTTGTTAGCCTGGTGTAATGGCAGGTCCACAAGTTTCCAATCAATATCTTCATTCTGGGCAGGGAAACGGTGCAAAAGGACAAGCAGACACATGCCTGTGGCAGTCTCCAGGGGGAGGAACCCCTATGTCAGCACAAGTGGCTGTTGTGTCTCCAGTGAGGTCTCTACGTGGCCCTCTTGTCTTGTTCCTGTTTGTCCGGGTTTCCAAGGCATCCTTCTCCACCTTCCCTCCCCCTCCCCCATTACCTGGGTCCCCAAACACAGCAGAGCTGAATCACTAGTCTCCCTGGCACCCTAGTTGGGGGGAGAGAGCCCCACACTGCTAGGCCTGCACACAGGGCCCTGAACCGGCAGGACAGGCTCTGAGTGTTTCAGCCTCTTGAAGCCTGTTCTCTCTACCTGTGAAACCAGAAGGTTGAGCTAGACTAGTGGTTCTCAAACTTGAGCATGGAGCAGACCTAGAGGACTTGTTGAAACATAGGCATGCCACCCCCTGCCCCAGGTGTTTTTTTAGAGTCTAGGGAAGGGCTGAATACTTTGTAGCTCTAATATGTTCCCAGGTGGTACAGATGCTGCTGGTCCATACTTTGAGAACCACTGGGCTAGATCAATTACATGCTGACTCTAGTTGATTGGTAATAGCTGCCTAAAGTCAGTGTGAGACTGGAAGGAATCAGGACAACATTACTTGTGGCTAGACCTGAGACTCACCTCCATGGTGTCTGGGTGGCACCAGATCCGGATGAGACTATGGTTTCTCAGGGACTCGTCACCGGTGGCAATGCTGGTAATCACAGACTTGTCCAGCTGTGGGCAAGATGTGGGTGGGGAGAGTGAGAGAGGGATCCTTACTATCCCCCGGCCCCCACCCCGTGCCAACCTTGCCCCCACCTGGATGATGAGCTTGGTGAAGGGCTCTGTGATGATCTTGAGCAGATCAGGGGCATCACGGCCGCCACGGATGTTGAAGGAGGCAACCACCAGTCCAGTGACATGGTGCAGGTACCCAGTGGCAGCCTCCAGGGGCAGCAGGACCAGAACTGACAGCCAGTTAAAGCAGTCGTGCACCGTGGCCCCCGCGAAGGCCCTAGGCAGGGAGGCCACATTGCAGGGCAGGCCAGAGCCGGGATGCACTTACGGCTGGGGGCTCCTGGCACCTGGGACCACCCTCCCCTGACAAACACACGCCCTCACCACTCTACCCCCTCACCGCCGGAAGTCAGTCCTGTCCCCCGCCTGCATCAAGGCCACAATGGTGTTGGTGACAGAGGTGCCAATGTTGGAGCCCATGATGATGGGGATAGCAGAGCTCACCTCCAGCACTGGTAGAAGAAGAGAGGACCTCCTAACTAACTATGTGAGAGCCACTCAGCTCCTGTCCCCACAACACATCCCTCCAGGTTCACTACCCATGTCCCAGCCCCCGTCGGGCAGTCCTGCCATGATGCTGCCCAGCCTTGGTGTCACAGGTTCATATGGGCACATGCTATATGTGTGCATGCATGTGAACAGATGCACTGCATGTGCACATATGCAGATGAGGGCACATGACTTGTATGAAAATGAATATCTGTGCTTGTGTGTGCACATGTGCACGAATGTGATGGTTAGTGCCGTGTGTCAACTTGGCTAGACTATAGTACTCAGTCTTCAACCCAGCACCAGTCTAGATGTTGCTGTGAAGGTGTTCTGCAGATGCGAGTCACTTCTACAACCAGTTGACTTTAAATAGAGAGGATTATCCTTGATCACCTGAGTGGGCTTCATCCAATGAGATAAAAGGCCTTACGAACAAAATTGAGGCTACCCAGCGTGGGCTTCTGCCCAAGAGTTCCAGTCTGCCCTTCCTCATAGCCTGCGCCATGGCTTTTGGCCTTGCTTAGCCAGCCCCACAATCATGTATACCAATTCCTTGCAATAAATCATATGTATATCTCTAGCAGGTTCCTTTTCCCCGACTGATAGAATAAAGAACTGTGTGGTGATGTGGAGCTAAGCCTTCCTGGGGCTGTACTCCCCATCTGGCACCCTTTCCAGATCTTGGGGCACCCCTCCTGGCTGAGACTCCTGGCCCTGACTTGGAGGACAGGGTGATTGATGCTGGAGCTCTGCCCTTTGCCTTTAGCAACCTGTCCCCACTCCTCCCCCCCCCCGCCCCCCGGCCTCCTGGCCCTGACACACCACCTCAGCCCCCATCCACACACCCAGCCCCCATGCTCTTTCCCTAGCCCTGGTGAGCCAACTCACAGCCGGAGGAGACCATGCTGACAATGATGGACGTGGAGGTGCTGGAGCTCTGCACCAGCACAGTCACCAGGATCCCAACCACCAGCCCTGCCACTGGGTTGGACAGGATGGCATTGTCCTTGAAGATGTCGCCAGCCACCTTCCCTGGGGAGCATGAGCCAGTGTTGCCTGATGCCCTTCAGGAACCCTGCCCTGGTCCCCTCCTCTGGCCCTACCTCCAGCCAGCTGGAAGGCAGAGCTGAGCACGTCCAGGGAGCAGACGAAGAGGTAGAGAAAGGCGAGCATCAGTGGCACCTTGAGGAGTGTCATGCCAGCCCGGCGCAGCTTCTGGGCCAGCCCAAGCTCTGGAGATGGGCCAGCCATGAGCACAGGGGCCAGGGTCTAGGGCACTGACTGCTGATGCCCCTGCTGTCCTCCCCCTTCCCAGGCCCACCTGGTTTCTGCTCTTCCTCCAGGGCCAACTTGGCAGGCAGCGGGTCATGGCACTCCAGAACCTCCCCATAGGGGCAGCTGTGCTCAGTAAGGGCCACAGGGCCCAGGCTGGGGAAGGCATAAGCGGAGGTCCCTGGGATCCTGTGCAGGACTGGGGAGGGAGGCTGGTCAGCAGTTCTCAGAAGCCCTGGGACAGGCAGGGTTGGCTGGGGGGGGGGGGGGGAGAGGGAGAGGGATGGAGACCTCACCAGGGATGTGAGCAACTCGGGGCACACAGGGACCAGGGATGGCAGCAGCACTCACCCTGAGGGCTGGGCACGTAGGCAAAGGCTGTCCCACGCATCATGTGTCCCCCTCGGACTGGGAGTGGGGAGACAGCTGGGCCCCCCAGCCTCTCTCCATAGGACATCATCCTGGGCACACACAGTGGGGCCGCAGCAACACTGAATGACAACTTCTGTGTCCTGAAACTTACACATACACACCACCCCTCTACATCCATACCTGCATACTTACATGCACAAACACCCATGGTGTGTAAATCCCAAACACACACTCAGTGAAGTATACCCTCCACCCCCACATATACTCAGAGATGCATACTCAGGTGCTCAGCCCAGATTCATTTATTCTGTCATTCAGCAAGTATTGATTGAGCATCTACTCTATCCCAGACGCTGAGCTAGATGATGGGATACAGTGATAACTAAATAAATACAAGGACAACTGCCCCCTAAAAACTCAAAGTCTCATGGGGAGATAGATGTCAATGAAATAACCCTTCAAGCAGATGGCAAGTGGCAATGGGGACATGTGTTCTAGTGACAGATACAGGTGCTACCAGAGTGCCCCGTGGCAGGGGGTGGATTCTTGAGGGAAGAGAGAGCAGACGATCAAGCTGAAATGAAGCAGGAGTGGGAGTTCCCAGATGGAGAGGGAGAAGGGCATGTGTGCAGGAGCCTTGGGCTGGAAGGAGGTGAGAATGCCCTGCAGCTGGAGGGGACCTGGGAACATGTGTACTGGCAGAGGTTGCAGATGTGGGCCAAGTCTGCACATGCAGGAGGAGTTCGGACCATCCTGAGAGCAGTGAGGAGCCATGGACACCTGCTTGCTCATGGGACCAGTTGGACATGCACTTGGGGGAGGGTCCACTGGCCTGGATCCCAAGTTCCTGGGTTCCCCCGGCAAATGAACTTCTTTCCCCATCTACCTCCCTCCCTGCCAGATGGCCTTTCTCTCATGAATGAATCTCAGACCAAGACTGGTTTAGGTAAAGAGGTTTCCCCCCTTGTTATCCCCAAGTCTGGGAAGCCCTCGGCTCACTTTAGGCACACCCTCAACTGCACCAGGAGTTCTTGGTTGATGGGGTAGCAGTGCCAATCTGCACTAGCAACACATATCCTTACACCCCTATGATGTCCCAAGGGCCCCTGGCTGTTGTGGTGGGGGTGAGGGGCTGGCCTGAATTCCAAGCCCTGGTAGAGCACAAGTCCTTTTTACTTTGGGGGAGTGAGCCAGGCTGGACTGAGCCAGGCTGGACTGAGACTGAGATGTTATGGGTGCAGAAAGGGGAAGCACAGTTAGGACAGAGGTGAGGGAGTGGAGGTGATGGGCTATTTCCTACTACGACTTGGGAATGGGTTTGGGACAGGGGGTCCTGGGCTTACCTTGGGGGTTCTGTGTTTCAGCTCCTGCTCGGCTGCTTAAGGAAGCCCCAGGGGCCTGAGGAAGAGCTGGGACCCTCCCCTTTATACCCTTGGGTCAAGGGCAAAGTCCCAAAACCCTAGCTACCCTCCCTGTTCCCCAATTAACCTCACCCCTGAGATTCCTCCCAGTTAATTACTAACCGTCAGCTCTGCTGGGGGAGTCTGTGGTCAGGCTTTCCCTTCCCCTACACAGAAACTTAGGCTGAAAGAGACAGAGACCCAGCTAGGGCACAGACACATCTCCTGTCCCCAGGCAGAGACCCTGATGCCACTCAGGCACTTTGTTCCCAGGGTCCCCACAGGGATTTCATGGCTCCAGCCCCTTCCCTTCATGCTTGGCCTGACAGGACACCACACGGAGTGACCCAAATGCTCTGTAGCCTTGCCATGCATCTGGATGTCTGTGAGTCTGTCTGCAGGTCTTGGGGGACACTTGAAGGAGAGGGAACATGTGATAGAGGAAGTAATAAGAGAGAAACCCAGAAAGGCTGCATAATATTGAGTCAGGGAGGGTCTTCAGTACATGACTACAAATCCAGGATGCATCTGAGAGAATGCCCAGATCAGGAAGGACCTGGTCTTCATTTTAGAATGGTCCCTTTGAGTGGTTGTCTGTCAAAGGAGGTGATTCTGGAAGCAGAAAGGCCAGTTAAGAGGCTGGATGGTCCAGAGAAGAGATGATGAGGTCTGAATCAGGTGGAGATGGGGAGGGATGGGGAGGAGAAGATGCATCCCAGGATAACTTGGGCAGTGGAATGGGTGAGGAAGAGAGTGGGAGAAAGGAGAAATGTATGACAGTTGAGTATCTAGATTCAGAAGCTGATGATTCTATGAGATCTATTCCAGAACTCCTGAAACCCAGAGAGGGCCCTTAGGGAGCCTTTGAGAAGCTTGTTTCCCTTTCTTGGGACTGTGGAGCCTGAATGCGGCCCCAGAGTCACAAAATAGATGAGAAGGGAGCTTCCTTCTAAAGGAGTGGGATTTAACAGATCCAGCAATAGTGGGTTCCATTCAAGATCTAGCTTAGGCAACTGTCTGAGTAACCTAACATTATCCATTCGTCTGTCCATCCGTCCATCCATCCATCCACCCACCCACCTAGCCAGCCAGCCAGCCAGCCAGCCACTTGTCTATCCATCCATTCCTAACAACATGAGTTGAGTTCCTACTCTATGCTGAGCCAAGATTGGCAAGGCTAGCTCTCTCCTGGTCATTAAAATCCCTGAATCAGCTTGGGGTGCGAGGCAAGTCACTTCACCTGTAAAATGGCAATCGGCACCTCCTTTGCAGTGAGTTGAAGTCAATGAACTAACTGACCCATCTCAGTGCCTAGAAGAGTCCCTCAGCATGTGAATTCTCTTCACGCTCTTGTGCCCTTCTCACTGTCTCTGGGATGGCTGCAGTGTCCCAACCAAGGGAATGGCCCCACCTCCTCTAGATTCTCAGCCCTATTTCAGGTCAACAACTCCTTTTGCTCACTAGTTGCACTTTGATTGCTCAGGATCCTCTGAGTTACAGTCCTACTCAATATCTCACATTTATTAGGGTGACACAGACCCAGCCTTTCCTATCAAGGTAGATGGACATTTCTGCACAGTTCCCCTTTAATGTCATAAGGGTTAAGTAGTTCATCCTTAATTTGCAGAGCATTGTGGAGTTGTCCTCTGGGTAGTGTTCACAATGGACTTTCTGTTGAATGGTTAAGAGCAGAGATTGAGGCTAGCCCGGGTTTGGATCCCGCCCGGCTCCACCACATTGTGGCTGTGTCAGTTTAGGCCACAAAATCCCCAGAGGATCGGGGAGGGGTGGGAAGCAGAGATGCAGCTGGGATTGGTTTTGGGTAGAGTGACCATAAATCCTGGTTTGCCCGGTCAAGTCCTGGCTTATGACTGTTGGCCCAAAGTCCCCATTCACTTAAAAAGTGCCATGGTTTGGAAAATCAACCATACATTCTTATGGCTTGTTCTGGGAGATTATGGAGAACTGGGGCAATCAGCCACCTGGTGCTTATTAGAAAGGTCTCCATTTATAGAAAAAGGAAAAGAAAAACAATCCTGCTTCTCAGAAACATTGTTGTAACAATACTGCCTTTCATCCTTTTCTCTATGCCTTTTTAACCTATTTGAGTGTTATTGTCTATGAAAGACTGCATCTTGCTCTTTTTCCATCTGCCATCACATGTTACTTTTCTTGTGTTCTTTTTATAAATTTTTTAAATGTTTGTTTATTTTTGAGAGAGACAGAGACAGAATGTGAGTCGGGTTAGGGGCAGAGAGAGAGGGAGACACAGAATCCGAAGCAGGCTCCAGGCTCTGAGCCGTCAGCACAGAGCCCAATGCGGGGCTCGAACTCACTGACTGCGAGATCATGACCTGAGCCAAAGTCAGACGCTCAACCGACTGAGCCACCCAGGCGCCCTTTCTTGTGTTCTTATACTCAGTGTCAGTTGCATCATGTCCTGTCATGAATCGTAACTTATGTAGTGAACATTTGTGTGTCCCAGAACCTCTCCAAACTGGAGTGAGTGATTTGGGTAAGACGGGTTCGTGCATGGATAGGAGGAGTTTCGCTGAGCCAGGGAAATGCAATCATTGCTAAGTTCTTGTGTTGGAATCATTCTTTGGCTCAGAAACCCTGTTTTTTTTAAATATATATATATATATTTTTAATTTTTTTTTCAACGTTTATTTATTTTTGGGACAGAGAGAGACAGAGCATGAACGGGGAAGGGGCAGAGAGAGAGGGAGACACAGAATCGGAAACAGGCTCCAGGCTCTGAGCCATCAGCCCAGAGCCTGACGCGGGGCTCGAACTCACGGACCGCGAGATCGTGACCTGGCTGAAGTCGGACGCTTAACCGACTGCGCCACCCAGGCGCCCCTAAATATATTTTTTAATGTTTATTCATTTTTGAGAGAAAGAGAGACAGAGCGTAAGTGGGGGAAGGGAGAAAGAGAGAGGGAGACAGAATCCAAAGTAGGCTCCAGGCTCCGAGCTTTCAGCACAGAGCCTGACATGGGGCTCAAACCCACAAACCGTGAGATCATGACCTAAGCCAAAGTCTGACGCTTAACTGATTGAGCCTCCCAGGCCCCCCGGGCTCAGAAACCCTGTTAAAGTCATATTGGGCTCAAAGGCTGTCTGGGTCCAAGCACACACCGCTCCCCCCCCAACCCACAGTGGGTCCAGGGACCTCTACCATAAGCCCTGTTCCTCTCCCCTGCCTTAGGTCAGATCCTAAGCAGGAACAGCTATATCCAAGGTGTTCCTTATGAACTAGGGGTGATACTTTTTTTAAAGTTTATTTTATTTATTTTGAGAGAGAGAGCAAGGGAGGGACAGAGAGAGAGGGAGAGAGAGAATCCCAAGCAGGCTCCGTGCTGTCAGCGCAGATTCAGGGCTCAAACTCACAAATGGTGAGATCATGATCTGAGCCAAAATCAAGAGTTGGAAACTTAACTGACTGAGCCACCCAGGTGCCCCAAGGGTGCATCTTTTTAATAAAGCTAGGATCTTTGATAATTTTGAAGTCCACCTTCCCTGCTCGCATAAAGCTTGGGGCTTAGTGAAAGAGGCAGTTATCAATCAAATGCAGCAAGAGATATAATTACAAAATGCTATGAACAGTGGCTGCTTCCACGTGTATTGGTGGGGGGGCTGCTAAGTGCTGGTAAGAGCACCGAAACTTGGGAGCTGACCAGAATGGGTTTTGAGACTTCTGAGAGCAGTGGAGAAGGCAACGAAGACTCTGCTCCTTGTTCATCTTATCCCCCTCCTGCTCACCTCCTGTCTCTTCCCTGTCGGAGACAGACTGCGCATGTCCCCCTGAACGATGACTCCTGCCCTGTCTGCCCACCTGCACTCTGGCCATGGCTTCTCCCAGACCTCTGGGCCTAGAGCCTGGGTGGTGGGTGGTGTCTCACAGTGAGAAATGGCACCCAGGAGGAGGAGCAGTTTGGGAGGGAAGATGCCAAGAACCGTCTGTACAGACTGAGTCTGAGGTGAGCAGTTGGATCTGTGAGTCTGAAGCACACGACGTGCTCCTTACCCCAAACAGGGCTTCCTGCACATTCCCAGCCTCAGTAGCAGCATGTGGTCTATCGATCTGAGCCAGAAACAGAGCAGGCTTCTTTGACGTGTCCTCCACCTCCACCTCCTGTCACTCATCCATCACCCAATACCCCCAATTTCCCTTCTGTGGGAGCTCCCTAAGCCTTTCACCTCCTCCCTGGTCAGGGCCACCATCTCTCATTGAATGTTCTCCCTGTTTCTGCCCTTGTGCCCTCCAATCCAGTCTCCAAAAACAGCAGCCAGTCATTTTTTCAAGATGCAATTCTGACTAGGTCACTGCTCTCTTTTCACACCTGTCCAGTTTGAAACCAGCATCTTGTCATGGCCTTGGGGCCCAGAGCGACTTGGCATAGCCGGTGATGATACCCTCCAAGGGAGAATATGCACATGGAGGAGAGATGGGGCCCAGGGCTGAGTCCAGAGGAGCATCCACCTTTGAGGGAGGGCAAAAAAAGTGGGGGGGACTCCTGTGAGGAAACCGACAGGTACGACAGGGATTAGGAAGAAAAACAGAAAAGCAGATGCCCCAGAAGCCAGGGTTATCTCCCAGTTTTGAGAGATATACCATGATAAGCCGGGTCAGATGCCACAGAGATGTTGGGTAATGTGAGGATGGAGCCGATGTAGTGACCTGGGCAAGCTGTCCTGGGAGAGTGCTGAGGGTGGGGGCAGCTTGCAAGGGGTTGGGAATGAGCAGGAGGTGGGAGCTGAGACAGCATGGCCAATGTGAATGTGACAGACTGACAGATAGTGAATTTGATCATGCCAATGAAAACAATTTCTCTGGGAGTGACATGACTGCTGAGAAGAGGAGAGAATGATCCCAAGAACAAGTGCTTGGTCCGGGAATGGAGCAAGCTGTGAAAGTTGGCATAACCCGCTGTTTCTCCAGTCCTCGGCTAAGATCCATTTGGTCTCTAAATACACTCAATTTTCTGCATGCAAGTTTCCTGCAGGACCTAAAGTTTGAGGACAACCAAGGGAAGAAAAATGAACATTCCAGACCATCCCTCCATGAACTAGATTTTTTTTGAGAGAACTAACGACCACTATAATCCCACAACAGGGCTCCTCCTGCCTCTTTGAACCAGCATGTTTGTTCCACCAACATAAAAGCCCACTATGAGTCAGCATGCTGCTGCATATTGTGGACACAGCAGTGAATATTCCATCCAATTATTCAGGCCAGCCCCACTGTACACAGACACAGACGTGTGTGTGCATCACACACACACGGGTGCATCCTCTCTGTATGTGTGGTCAAGGCATCACCAATGGGCTGGTGACATAGTAGGGGCCACCTGCCACCTCCCCTTAGGAAACAGAGCAACCCCTCTCTGGCTCTCTCGACTTTGTCCTGTCTTGGACAGTCTGGACTTCAATCTGAGCTGCCTAGCAGATGTTATCCCATCTAAGCCCCATTTTCCAGATTGGATGCCCCATGCTCTATTACATTAGATCCATGGATCCAGGGCAGGGGCAGCTGACCTGAGGATGCCCCATCCTTGTTTGGGGGATAAGTGCCCTGTGTAATGTTTAATCCTGGTGGCCCAGGCACCAGTCACTCATTGACTGATGAGGCCAAAGTCTGTGGCCAAAAGAGCTGAGGTTGCTTTGGGCTTTTCTCAGAAATCAGCTCTTCCCCTGAAGCTCCCTTCCTCATGTGGCTCCAGCTCTGTGCTTTCATGCTGGCCTCAGGGACCAGGCCTGAGGGTGAGGTTGTGGACAGCACACTCTCAGATGGTAGTCCCATGCTCCAGCTTCTAGGTTCCAGACCTGAAGCTTTGAGATCTGGCTTTAGACTTCAGGTCCTGAGTTCCATGTTCTGGGCCCGGAGCTGTAGGCCCTGTACCATAAATTCTCAGGTGCAAGCTCTGGGTTCCGGGCTCCAGGATCTGAGCTCCAGTCCCCTGACTCCAGTTTCAGGCATCTGACATCCAGCAGAGCAGGGACTCTGCTTCTTGGCATTGGGCTCTAGGTTCTGGGCTGCAACCCCTGATCCCAGATACCAGACTCTACTTCTTATTTTGTTATTATTATTTTTTTAAATTTTATTTTTAACTAATCTCTACACCCAATGTGGGGCTCAAACTTACAACCCGGAGAGCAAGAGTCTCACACTCTAGCCACTGAGCCAGCCAGGTGCCCCTCCAGATTCTAATTTTTTAGACTTCAGGCTCTTGGCTCCAGTTTCTGGGTCTGGGCTTCAGGTTCCAGTTCCAGGCTTTGTGCTCTGGGTCTGGGCTCCCAGTTCCAAGCTCCAGTTCCATACTCCATACTCCAGGTTTTGGGCCTGGTTGCTGGGTTCCTTCAACTCCTCAGCGGAAGGGCTGGAAGACGGTAGCCTACCTGGCTAGTGGGGTTACTGCTGCCCACCCCTCTTAGCTGGCCAGGGCCTCATTCTGGCAGTCAGCATTCCGGGCTGGCCTAGAAGTGGGAGGCTGGTTCTGTGGTGCTTCTCCTTGGCTTTCTGCCTCTGTTTTATCCCCAAGCCAGTTCTCTGCAGATAGGAGCTGAGATGGACCACACAGGAATCACAAAACACACACGTGTCATGTTCTGTTTCTCTTGGATCCGCCAGGACCACCAGGGACACCAATAGTGCCCCCTGTTTTTGTGTAGCGGTATGGGCCTGTGCCTGGCCTGGGATGCTTCTGATTCAGTATAACCAACCGTGTGTGTTCCTTCCCCTCTGGGCATTTCTTTCTCTGTGGAAGCTAAATTCCAGCCTCTAATCCCCCAGAAACTGGAGTCACCTGACCATCAGGCCAGGCCTCCCGCGGGGTGCACCTTGCGCTCTCGCTCTTGGAGGTAGGAATGGCTGCCCCTGGAAGAATCCGCCCACAGCTGCATCAGCACTTACAGCTGGGCTCCAGGTGAGAACTGGTGCCTCTACCTGCCCCCACCCCGGCCCAGAACCCAGGTCACCGTGTGCTCTGTGCTCGCTCTGTGCCCATCCCATACTGTTTTACGTCTAAGACTGTCAACAGTGTAAGGGACCAGAGATAAGTAGCAAGTTTCTCTCTTAGAGTCTTGGGTCCCACAGGTGTCCTCCAGGCAGTCATATCTCTCTCTGCCTGTGTCCTCTGTAAACTGGGGGTGCTGGAGCTGCACAGCAGTCAACAGATGTGTGTTTTCTCCCCTCCTTAACCCTGGGTGCTGGGTGGATAGGCTAACTCCCTTCCAGTCTTCCCATCTGGTGGGGGAGGAGAAGCAACTCCACTACTTTTCCCAACCACCAAGGAATCCAGCTCCATGCAGTGGCTTTGAAAGGGCCTGTGGGTTGACCAGGTGGTGACTTTTGCCCCTGGGCCTGGACCCCCATCTTTGCAGTGAGGGCCCAGGACCTTGAGAGATTCTGAGAGCACAAGAACTGGAAGGAGGGAACTGGGTCTCCTTCAGCCCAGGACAGCTTCAGGGGACATATTGGGGGATTGTGGCAGAGGGACACAGCGGCCAGCCAAAGTGGGCCAAGGTGGCCGGTGGGCTGAAGCCCCCAGGGAAGAGTTGGTTCTCCTTCTGGAGAAAGGGATGGTGGCCCAGTGTGACAAATAAGTGGCCCTGGGAAATTCTTTGTGTTTTTAGAATTATTAGTTTTTAAAAGTGTTTTATTTATTTTTGAGGGAGCATGAGCAGGGGAGGGGCAGAGAGAGAGGGGGACAGAGGATCCGAAGTGGGCTCTGCACTGACAGCAGCAAGCCCAATGCAGGGCTCGAACTCATGAACCATGAAATCATGACCTGAGCCAAAGTCAGACACTCAACTGACTGGGCCACACAGGTACCCCTATTATAACTATCTTTAGGGATGCCTGGCTGGCTCAGTGGATAAAGCATACAACTCATGATCTCAGGGTTATGAGTTCAAGTCCCACATTGAGAATAGAGCTTGCTTAAACAATAAATAAATATTATAATTATTTTTAATTGCATCTTTTAAAAAAACATTAAAGCTAAAATGAAAGTGTCCTTTGACTACTCCTCCCAATCCTAGTCCCCTCCCCATTTTTATCTGCTTGGCATGCATCTTTCTAGAGCATTCTCTATTCTTTCTATATACTTATACATGTGTCTCTATGTTTGTGGTCATGTCATGTGCATTGCTCTACTTTCTTTTACCAGACAATAACACATCTTGGAGAACTTTCCACATAAGGACATGCTGTACCCAATTCTTTACCTACTGTGTGGTATTGCAGAACACAGACACGCTACCACCTTTTGTGTTACCCCACACATTTGGCTGTCTGCCAGTTTTGAGGTCATAGACACCCCTGCAGGGAGGGCGACCCTGTACGTGGGAGTGAGTAATTCTCTGGTGGTAATGCTGGGGTCAGATGCTGCATTTTTAATTTTTATGCTCTTCTCCCCAGAGCAGCCACCTCAATGTATCCTTCCCCACCCCACCCCCAGAGGGTGCTGGCTTCCCAGAAGGGGTTCCTACAGCATCAGGGTCCTCCCTGGTGTATGTCCCTGAGTCAGACAGCCTGTGTGCTGGTCAAGCTCCAGCAACAAATTCTTTGCAGGATCCTGGACTAGTCACTTCCTCTCCTGTAGCCTTGGTTTTATCCCCACCAGGCTATTTTGTCATGAAGACAAAAATGAGATAAAGGATGGAGCCTGCCTAACTTGGGGGCCTGAGTTGATATGCATGTTCCTCCCCCTGCAGGGGCTAATGTCTATCGAGGCTCTTCCACCTGACCCATGACCCCCTCTATCATGGGGCAATCACATTTGTTGGTCCATAAGAGTAATAGGCATCCCTGCTGGGGCTTCAGAAGGGCAGGGGTGGGTGAAGGGGGGGCTTGCCTGAAGGATCTGCCAGTTTTAGGAAAATACCCTTCTCTTACCTGGTGTCCCTTCCTCTCTATCCTGGCACATGGAAGGGTGTCTCTGCCCACAGAGAGAAGCCCCAGGGCCCAGGAAGTGTAAGGGAGGTTCCACAGCCGATTGGGGAAGGGACATGGGTTTGTCTCCCTACCCCCATCTGGCCAAAGACTGTGTGCTATGCAGTCCCCTGCCCAGGACCCCCACTGCCCTGCTGTCCCTGCTTCCTTGGTCTATCTGAGGCTGCAGAATCATTTGTCAGCCCAGTAGGCCAAGGGGAAACAACAGTGACTAAGATGGACAAGGTCACTGCCATCAGGGCATGTTTATCATATTGTCAGCAAACAAGTGTGAATAAGTAAATAAGGTCATTACAGAGTGGGATTAGCACTGTGAAGGAAGAAAACTGGACAGCATGGTAGAGGAAAAAGTTGGGGAGCACTTCATATCTGGTGTCAGTCCATTTGGACTGCTATAACAAAAATACCAGAGACTGCGTGGCTTACCCAAAAATTTATTTCTCACAGTTCTAGAGGCTGGAAGTCCAAGATCAGGGGGTCAGCATATTCGGTGTCTGTGAGAGCCCTCTTCCAGGTGGTAGACAGCCAACTTCTTGCTGTGTCCTCACAGGGTGAAAGGGGTGGGGGAGCTCTCTGGGGTCTCTTTTATAAGCACACTAACCCCACTCACGAGGGCTCCACCTTCATGACCAAGCACATCCCAAATGCTCCACCTCCTAATACCATCACCTTAGGGCTGGGATTTCAACATATGAATTTGGGGGGAGGGGAACACAAACATTTAGACCACAGCTTCAAGTGACCAGGGAAGACTCCACTGAGATGTTCAAGCTGAGATCTTCAATGAAGCAAGACTTTTGTGGTTGCAGGTCTCAGAAAACCCACTCAGAGTCACAAGCACATACACATGGAAAGAATGTGTTGGCTTGCCTAAATGAGAATGTCTAGGGGTGGTTGACTTTAGATGTTCAGGGAAATTTTGGAATCTCCCTCTATCTCTCAGTCCTGCTCTCCTGCATTTGTTTGATTCACATGCAGGTTCTCTCCCTGTGTATCCTCTGTTCAAATCCCTAGGAAAGGGTAAAGGACAAGGACTGTCATTTTCACTCGGGTCAGAAGATCATTCCTGCACCAAACTCTGATTGACCAGGCCTGGGTCATGAGCCCACCCCAGCAGCTAGAGGGTCTGGCCAGCCCAGACAAAGAAAATGGGCAGTGGGGGTAGAGGGCTGAAGTCCCCCAAGAAAGGCTTGGGTTAGACTTCTGAAGAAAGGCACATTGGGTCAGCAAACCCCACTGATTTCTCTCAGGAATTTCAAGGATGAGGTGCCATGATAGGGGGTGTGGGGGTGGGGGGTAGTTCCTGACAAACGGGACAGCAAGCACAAAGAACTGGAGTGGTTCGGGAGAGAGTTTTACCTGTCTGAGGTGGTCAGGAGGTGTCCCCTCAAGGTTCCCATGTCCCCTTGTTTGTCTCAGCAGCACTGGGATTGAGTCTGGCTTCTCTGCCCGCAAGCTGGGCCCTCCTTCTGGGAGGTCCTCCCCACTCTCTCTCCCTATGTGGGCTACCTAGGGACAGGGATAGGCACCCAGCCAAAGCAGACAAGGGACAGAACCTGCTCCCACCACAACACCCAGTATCCTCTACAAGGCTCTAACGCATCCGAAGAAGCCCATAGCCATGTCTGCAGAGACACACTCAGTCCCAGTAGAAGCAGAGGACAATAGCCAGATGCTGTACTCTATTCAGATCCAGAGACTGAGGAACAGTGCGATGACAGGTGGCAGAGCCATGGCTCCCCAGAAGTGTCTTCCCCTCCCTCCCTTTGCCCCCCCCCACCCTTCCTCCTTTCCTCCCTGTCTCTGTCTCTCATATTCACACCCCAATACTCTGTGCAGTCAGGAAGAGAGAGTCTGACAACAGGAAGTCAGGGGGCACGTCTTGAGGTCCCCAAGGGCTTCCTGGCACTGACCCTGGTGACAGAGGCAGTATGGCTTGGGGGGGGGCACACAAGGTAGACTGGTATACAAGGAACACACCTCATGGGAGAATAATAATTACTATTATAATAACAATATCATACATCCAGGACAAACCCAGTTGCCCCAAGCCAACTGCAAAATCCATATGTCCAGCAGAGCCTATGTGAGTAGTGGGAGGGGCTTCCCGCCTACACCCCCAGGCCTTACTCATACCAGCTCCCTGAGGAGGGGCCAGCCCCTCCTCCTGCTCCTTGCTGAGGCTTAGCACAGGGTGAGGAGGCTGGCACTGCCAATGCCATCCTTCTGTGCTGGACATGCCTGCACCAGAGAGGTTAGGCCCACCTCCCCTCAGTGGCCTGGCAGCAAGGGATGGATGAGTGAACCTATAAGGGACCAAGTGGTGGCAGCTGTGGGGTGCGGCTCCTCTGAGCCCACTCTCCGCCCTCTTCTGGCTCTTCCTGCGGGCCTGCCCGTGACAGGAAGTGGCCAGGAACACTCATGGCACAGACAGGGCATGCAGAGCGGGCCCATGGCATGCTTGGCCCGCCAGGTGCCATGCAGCCGGCCTGGACTGTTGGGCAGCTGTCAGAGGGCTGAGTGGGCAGTGGAGTCCAAGGGGTCCCCCTTGGGTTGGACCTCTGATTCAGTCTGTGGTGGGGCCTCCTGGGAGTTGGGCCCTTGGACAGGCAGCTGCAGAAATTCTGGAAGCACCAGGTCCTCTTTGCGCAGAAGGCCCCTCTGGTCATGGGCCCCGCTGCTCTGCACCCGATTCAGCAGCTCCACTAGGCCTAGGGGTGACCACAGAGTCAAGAAGCCCACCAGTGCAGACCTGCCTATGCTAGCCCACCACTGTTCTACTGCCCTTATTATGACCACAGCCTCCCCAAATGCCCCCCTCCCACCCTTCAGGCCCTCTGGTCCCCCAACCCCAATGGACATTGTTCCAGCCCCAATAACATCAAGCCTCAGATCAAGCCTCTCTGGTACCACCCACCCTCAATGGTCCCCAACCCTTTTGGTCTCTAGTTCCCACCATCCCCAAAGTACCTTCAATGTCACAGGTCTGCCGCTTCCCAGTGATACTACTGGTTGCCTGGGCCATCGAGTTGAGGGACAGTGAAGAGGGATGGGCGGCCTTGTTCTGAGTTCTAGGCTGGCCGCCCTGCGAGAATGTGGAGTCAGAGCCACAACTGGGAGGGGAGGTGCAGTAGGCAGAAGAGGGAGCCTTTACTCTCACTCACCTGGCTGCGGCTCGGGGCTGTGTCTCCAGCTTCAGGAGTCTTCACCCCTATGGCAGAGAGGGCCACCCTTACTGTTTGCCTCCCACCTGGACCCCTTCTGGGCCAGGGTCATCTCCAGGGACCAAGCCCCAGGGCCTTGGTTCTCTACCTGGGAGAGTGTCCAAAACCAGTCTCTGGGCTGCCACCGAGCTCACTAGCTTCCCCAGATCCAGCGGCTGCTTCTCGCCTGGCTGTGGGAACAGGTCAGCAGCCTGCAGGACAGGCAGCCCGTTCCCCGCTGTCCCTCCTCTGCCCTGCTGTCCCCCAGCTCACCAGGCACAGTGCCACCTGCTGCGGGCTCAGGCCGTGCTTCGTCAGAATGGGCTGCAGCGCCTCCTGCAGTCGCTTGGTGGGCTTGGCGGAGATCCGCACCACGCGATCCAGCGCCGCCAACTCGAGCCTGCACGGGACCCTAGCGCTGCGGAACCGCGGAGAGCCGACCCCGCCTCTCCCCCAACCCATCCCGGACGAGGCCCAGGAGGGGGCGGAGCCTAAACTAGGGAGGTGGGACAACTTGGGGGTGGGACCTCAGTCCCCGGGACGCGGTTAGCACCAGGGACAGGACCTGAGAGGGAGTACAGCAGCCAGAACTGGGACCCAAGCCTGGGAGGAGGGGCACTCACTCGAAGGTGATCCTGTTCTCCAGCCGCACTTCCTGGTCCGCCAACACGGTGCAGTCCTGATCCAGGACCAGAGCCTTCTGCGGATGCCAGTCAGGGTCTCAGAGTCCCTCCCTCCCCACCCCTAACGATCCCCAGGGTCCGAAGGAACCACCTCACTTCCACCCATGGCCCCCACTGGGGATCCCTACGGGTCAGAGAGAAAGGCGATGGGCAGGTGAGCGATAGAGATGTGGATGGAATAAGACACCTGGCTGAGTCGGAGCCTAGCCAGGGAGAAGGGTGGCAAGAAGGTTGGACAGCCTTGGAAAAGAAACGGAGTTATGGGAAACATGGGGGTGGGATGAGCACGAAATGGTAATGAGGCTGCTTGGATACGGAGCAGGCTCAGGTCCTGGATTATGGAGCTGCCTCTTCTTGGGCCAGGCCAGTCCAAGACCCACTTCCTGGATGGCTGCCCACTTTTGTCTCAGGCATGTGAAATCCATGGATGCATTTCCTCCCTCACCACCCACCTTTGATCAGCCACCCAGACCTTGTCCCTTTTTTGACACTTGTCCACTTCTCTCCATCCCCACCTACTAAGGACACTTCTTGTCTCCTCACTGCAACAAGAGCTCTTCTCCCAGACCACTGTGAGGCCAGAAGGATATAAAGTATCTGGCACAGTGCCTGGCACACAGTAGGTACGTAAACAGTAGGTAGTGACTACTGCCCGTGTAGGTCCCACTGCCTGCACCAGCCCAGGGCAGGGAGGCAGCCTCTTCCAGGGAAGGCCTGTGCTCTGCTTCAGGGACAGGTGGAGTGTGGGTGGGGAGTTATATTCGGCAGATGAGAAGGCCCATCTGGGCTTCAGAGTCTTCCCCGGGTGGCCTGAGTGGGCAGAGATCCTCCCACTACTGCCCTCACAGTCCCACTCTCCAGGCCCCTGAACTTGCCCTGCACTTCTTATTCATATCCAGACTTCACTTAAGTTGTTCCTTCGGCTGAGAATGTCTTTTCCTGACAGTTCTGCCAGGCAAACTCCTCCCCATCCTTATCCTCCTCTCATCAACAGCTGCCTCTTTCATGAAGTCTTCCCGGAGCCAGCCAGAAAAGCTTACTTTTCCCTAGAAACTCTCTGAAGCTTCGGCTCCTTTTCCCTGATCACATCCTGCCTGGCTTACCGCCAGCCTGTGGACCTGGAGGACAGAGCTCAGGTCTGGGTCCCTCTGCTCACCTACCTGGCAGGGCCTTAGGCCTTGTCTGGGAGAATGAAATCCTATAGGGTCTCCCTGGAATGCAGCATTCTTTCTTCGAACCCTTCTTACTGGATGATTTGTTTTAAAGTACATTTCCCCCCACATTCCTCTGTAAAGCTTAATTCTAGTTTGCACCTCAAGAAAACTTTTTTTGTGGGCTAGGTGCATTTGAGTGCCCCTGATGGCCTTTCAAAGATGGTCAGTAGGGACTCGGGGTCATGGGGGAAACCCAGCTCTGGCAGTGGTTCTCCCCTACTCTCCCTCCCCAGAGCATCACAGTGAAGATAATGGTAAAGCTGGAAACCAGGAGGGGAATGGGGTGGGGAAAGAATTTTCAAGGGATGAGAGTGGAAGTCTGAGTTTGAGGAATTGGTGCTGGGTTGATTTGGAGCTGAGCATGGGGGACGGGGCAGGGTTGTGTTGAGGATTGGAATTAGGAAGGGGGTGAGGATGGGAATGGAACTGGGGTGGAGGTCATAGCTGAGCACAGATAGGAATGGGGTTGGGATCAGGAAGATAGTTAGAGTTGGGGACCAGGCCAAGTCCACACCTGCTCATTGCCCACCAGGTAGACTTTGATGTCAGGTAGAGAGAGACCTCGTTTCTCACAGATGCCTGCCAGCATGGCACGGATGGTGAGGCCAGGTCGGGCCAGGGCCAAGGAGGCTGTGCCATCGGGCAGGTACACGCAGCAGTACTTCCCTGGCCTGCTTTCGCTCTCACCTTCTGTGCTCCCAAGGCTTTTCCTGTGGCTCTGATTCAGGACAGGGGTGGAAGGAAGGTCATGTGTACATATTCAGGGACAATGCAGAGAGTTACACAGGCAGGTAAGCCCACCGGGTGCACACATGCACACACATGCCTAAGGGCACACTTTTAGGCAGGCAAAGATACTCCTACAGGAACATATGTATGCTCACATGTATGTAACATATGCTCATATGTATGCCAGGTGTAAGGACACCCAGAGACAGATCCTCCCACTGACCCCCACACATCTGCTGTGTACACCTGGGCACCCACACGTGCACACACACACACACACACACACACACACACACACAAAGGGAATGTACACCTATGCCATGCATGAGGCCCATTGTGGTGAGGACAGGAAGAAAGTGAGGAGGCTAAGGGGTTGGTAGCAGGAAGATGTAAGTAGGAACCATGACTAGGAATGATGGTGGCCACACAAAGGGGCATGAGTAGTGGCCCTAGCCTGCACGTTGTCCCCCCCAGCAGGCCGCTCACCTCAGATTTGCTGCTGACAAAGGCAAGGAAGCCGAGGTCCAGACTGGCAGACGAGTTGAGGGAGCCCTGGGACTCTCTGCGCAAGGCTGAGTTTGGGGCCCCGCCTGCCAGTTCTAGAGGAGACGGAGCAGTGAGCAGAACAGCCCCTCCTCCCTATACCCCCTTCTCCACCGCCAGGTGGACCCCGCTGGAGCCCTCCCGCAGGGGTCTAACGCGGCTTGGGGCCACGGAAGCGTTGGTACTGAGGGGGCTTCCCAAACTTCAGGGCTCTAGTCTGGAAACCGAACCACCGGGGGAACGTGGTGGTCACAGGGTATTTCGGTTTTCACAGATTTACAAATAGGAGGAAGGGGGCATTCTCAAAGCTTGCTCAAACTCCCACCCTGACTCTTGTCTGTGGCCTCCGACCCTCACCCTTGCGGAAGGACTTGCGGAGCGGGCGGCCGCCAGAGCCCTCAGCAGAAGGCTGGTGCCCCAACTCCTCCACGCCCAGCGGCAGCGACTTCCCGGGCTTCAGCTTCGGTTTCTGCGGGTGGAGGAAAGGCGCTGGCTCGGGGCCGGACCCCAGCCTACGTGCAGACCGTGGACACAACCCTACAGATCTGCGCCCGGCCCACCGCCTCCCACTGCCCCTCGTCCGCACCTTCCTGGTGGAGTCGGGGCTGCCGGGGCTGGAGGAGCCAGGTTCCCGCAGGGGGCGTCCCTCGGCCTCCGCCAGGAGACATTCGCGGTACAGCGGGGACTTGACGAAGCGCGCATAGCTGTCGAACTTCATCAAGTTGAAGATCTGCGGGACCCGCGCCGGGGCGGTGAGCCGAAGGGGGCGCTCAACTTGCCCCCAGCTTACCTGGCCCTGTCCTCAAGGTTAGCTGGGTCCCCAACCTAGCAGCTGAGACCTTAGCCCCTCCCACGCAACTCCTTGATCTAGTCCAGTGCCTACTCTTGGCCCCGCCTCGACCTCTGCTAGGCTCCACCGCCCCTAGACCCTGCTCCACCGTAGCCTCTGGTACCGCCCTCTGACCCGCGCCCTGCCCCTGCATTTAACTTTGGTGCGGGCATCCAAATCCAAATTTGCTCCTCTCCGTAGGCCACTCCAACCCCATCCCACCCCTGACAATCGGGCTTTGCCCTGGATCTGGTCCCACCTCTTGTCCTTTCTTCCAAGGCCACTCCCCCTAATCCCAAACCGAGGCCCCTGGGAACACTCACCTGGAGCTGCTGTTCCCGGAACATGTCCGGTCGAGGCTCTGCCAGCACCTCCTCGCCTAGCCAAGCCTGCCGGTCTATGTTCACTGGGCTCAGTGCCTGGCTGGACAGGAACTCCCGGTAGATGTGGCGGGCCTCCTGAGCCAGCTGTTGCAGGAGGGACAGGTGAAGGTCAGGGGCATGACCCAGGCTCTGGTCCCACCACTCTGCCCCAGCTGGTCTTTTCCCCCACCTGCTGGGTGTCGCTGGCAGGGATCTGCTGGAAGCGCTCACAGGCCTTCCAGAAAGTTACATTCTCAGCACTGAACTCCTTCTTCAGGAACTCCTGGTGCACAGAAGGAAGAGGCAGGCAGAGACACAGAGACCCAGTCAGGGGATGCGGTCAAAGAGATTGGGATAGAGATAGGGCCAAGAGGCCAAATCAGACAGATAGGGCCAGACAGACAGATGGGGCCCGATCAGAAGGCACAGAGAGGAAATGGGAGGCAGAGACAAGTTCCCTGCTGAGAGAAAAGGAAGAAGATGCCAAAGAAAGGCTGGATGAGGCAGCTGACACAGGAATTCCACTCTGGCCAGCTTGAAGCTCCATCCATATCCTCTCCCATGCCGGCCACCCTACCCCCACCCCCCACCTGGTGGCCACTGCCATCTGCCCTCCCTATCCCATCCCAGGGCTTACAGTGAAATATGCCAGCCCCAGAGGGTCCTGCAGCAGCCGCTCAAAGGACAGGCCCCAGCTGGCCACAGGCTGCTCCTCGGTGGAGAAGGGGCTGCTGGGGCCACTGGGGAGGCTGTGGATACTGAGAGAGCTTCCTCGGCCGTCACCCTGGCCCTGGGGCCCTGCTGTGCTGCTCAGCTCTGTAGGTGGATAGACAAATGGTGGTGAGCTTTGTGGCCTTCCCCAGCCCTTGGCCCAACCCCATCAGTAGGTATTTTCCCAGGAAAGATACCAAGAGGTGTCCCCACCCTTTTCCACATACCCTCCCCCACCCCAGTCAGGCCTCCTCTGTACCCTCTGTCACTTACCTCCATCTGAGACAGCCAGAACCTACAAGAGACCCAAGGTAGATAGTCAGAGCAGAGCCTGGGGTAGATTCTCAAGGGACAGCTCTGGGCTCAGGCCCCAGGACTGGAGCTTGTTTTCCTCTCCCTGGAGGGCCATGCTGGGCATTCCCAGTGAGGTCACTGCTTGCTCAGCATTTTGCTCAGGCTACTCCCGGCTCCCCTTCCATCATGTGCCAACCACTGTGTGCTGGAATTTATGCCAGTTACTTTCCATTTGCCCCTGGTTCCCTCCTCCCTCAGCACTTGCTGGGTAAACTCAGATGTACAGCATGGTGAGGATCAGCACAGACTTTGAATCTTGTCTCTGCCATTTACTAGCTGAGTAACTCGTTACTTGTTTGTTTGCATCTGTAATAGGAGATGGTGATAATAATAGTAACTTACCTTCTGGGACTATTGTGAGGATCAAATCAGTTTAATACATTTCCAGCACTGAGAACAGTGGCCAGCATGTGGCAAGTGCTGTATCAATGTTTGCTGGTGTCTTTGAGGAAGGAAAGGTGTCTCTGTAGCCAGTGATCTCTTTGTTACAACTGTTTCCTCTTGGAGAAGAAGACCCTGAGAGACCATGGGCCCCATCCCATCTTGGGCTGGGATCAGGATGCAATTTTAGAATGTAAAGCAGTCATTCTCAAACTCTAGTGTGTATTAAAATGACCAGTAGGAAACCACCTCCAGAGATTCTGGCTCAGTAGGTCCAGGATGGGGTCTGAGGCTCTCCATTTCTAACAAGTTCTCAGGCAATGCTGATGCACTGGTCCATGGACCACATTTTGAGTAGCATTGCTGCAGAGACCAACTTCATCCTCCCCCCCCCCCACCCCCCACGTACAACTCCGACTTCTCTGGGAATCCAACCATTAGTGAAATAGAAAAAACTCTCCTTTCAAAATGACTCTTGCAGTGGTTTCCCTTGGTCTTCCTACCTTCCTAGCAGCTCCTCCAGTTTCCTCCTCATCTCCTACCCACACAAGATGGCCTCCACCCCTCCCTGACTCTGCCTTTCCCTCTCCCACATCTCCCCAGATCCAAACCCACATAGCCAACTTCCTGCTAACATCTCTGCCCAAATGTCCCACAAGCCCTTTGAACTCAGCCAGTCCCAAGGAGAAGTCACCTCTGCCACTACCAGAGCAAGGCACCAAACCAGTTTCCCTACATCCTGTCTTTCTTCCCACTACCTGGGCTCCTAGCACCAGGGCCCGATCATCCCCCCTTCCCTTTCTCTCTCTCACATCCTCTTCCCACTAGTCCTGTCACAGGGACCACCTGTCCCTTTGTTACATCCCCACTGGAAACAGGTCTACAAACATCTCTCCCAGGAAGCCTCTCCCTGCCCTCCTATCTGGGATCTCCCTCTGTGCTCCCCACTCTCACCTGGGAACACTCAGGTTCCATATCTGTGAGCCAGAGCACATTTAAAAATCAGGAGTTTTACATAAACTCCTGTGATGCCTCAGCTACCCAGAGCTTCTCCCCAGCATGACAACTTTGGCTGGCATTGAACAGCAACTGCCTTCCCTACAAGGGGCTCATGCTCTGTTCAGAGGTCTCTGAGGCCAGTTTGCCACATTCATGTTACTTATGGAGGCAAGTGCTGCTCCAGACCGCCTGAGTTCAATTTGTGCTGTGTGACCTTGCACAAGGCACTTCACCTCTCTGTGCCTCAATTTCTTTCTCTGCAGAAATGGGGCAAATACTTCTCCTGATTTCAAAAGATTCCTGTGATTAAATAAGTTAAATATATAGATAAGGAACTCAGAACACTATCTGATATGTAGTAAACTTTCATGGAACATTACTATTATTGCTGCTGTTACATTAGTCTTGACCATGCTCCACTTTGAGTTTGCTAGCCCTGCTATGGAGCACAGGTGTTGGGGCCTGTCAGACTCAGAGTCAAATCCCAGCTCTGCCCTTTTTTACTCTTACGCCCTCGGGCTCCTCCCTAAGCCTCATCTCCCACCTAGAATGTGGAGGTGAGACGTTACTGGAGAGGAAAGTTAGCACAGTATCAGAGCGTGGCCGAGCGCCGAGCCCATTGGCCAGCGTACCAAGCCCCTCCTGGGGGCTTACCAGGAGAGGGGCGCCCTCTCCTGACCCACCCCAGCCCTCGCCCTCCTGCCTCTGCACCCCCCATGTGGTGGCTTCTTCCCTTCTTCCGGGTCAGCTCCAGGGGCTGCCAGAGAAAGTCCCAATTCCTGGGTTGCATGAGGAGGACGAGTTGAAACCCAGGGTAACCTCCAGCTTGCTCCTTCCTTTCCTGGCAGCCCTACTCATGCCACACGTGCCAGCCTCAACTGCTCTGCGGCTTTGCCACCCTCAGGGCTGCTCTCACCACCCTTTGCATGGGTCTTTTGGAACCATCCTGCCTTCCCCTCCGGGGTGGCCGCATGGCCACCTCTTGCCCCCCTACCGTCCCCCACTCCTCGCCACTGGCCTCTCTCTGGCCTGCCCTCCATCCTGGGACTCAGATCCACGCACTAGCTCAGAGCCCCCACTGCTGCTGCGGCAGGCCTGGAGCTACAGACTGGGTAAAGGCGCCTGGGCAGAAGCCAGCCCACACTCCTATTTTGTTTTATTCTTGACCTTGTGTGGAATTGCCTGTGTGTGTCTTTAGGTGGGACTGGCTCTCAGGTGGTGGCCAAGCTCCCTGCCCTGGGAAGTGGAGCAGCTGCTGTGTTAACAGTCGAAGTGCAGCCCGGGGCCTGACTAATGAATCCCTTCAGTCTCCCCCATTTCCCTCCTTCTCACTGCGCCCTACACTTTACCAAACTTTTCTAGGTTCCCCACACCCCTTCACACTCCTGCTTCCTGCTTCACTGCTTTCTCTTGCTGCGCGTCTGCTCCTGCTCCCCTCACTGAACTGACTGCTCTCCCGATCTCTACTCGCTGACATCAGTCACCTACAAACACCACCAGTTTCCCTGAATCCTCCTGCCTACCACACTGCTGTCCACCCACGGCTAGGCCTCTCTCCTTATCATTTGGTAGCTCCTAGAGGGCAGGTCTGGTTTACAGAGGGAGCCAACCTGAACTCCCTCCCATGAAGCACCCTCCTTGCTCTGGTGCTAGCAAGCAGCCATCAGGACCCTAGCAGTCCTCCTCTGCCATCCCATGAGGCCCCAGCACCTCCTTCGGCAAGGATCCTTTACCTCTGAACGCCCCATATCTGTGGCCGGCAGATTCTCGGCCCCTCTTGCCCCACTGGTTGTTGATATGTATAGTTGGGTCTGAGATGGGGTAGGGAGAGAGATCCAGAGGTGGGAGGGAGTTAGGATAGAGTTCAATTTCAGGTCAGCCACTCAAGGGCAAGCAACGTCTTCCTCTGGACCTCGGTTTCCCCCTGGGTAGAAGGGGGCTCGGCATTTCCAACTCCTTGGGGCTGCTAGGAAGGGTGAGCGAGTGTGTGAAAGTCACTGGCATGGAGCCGTCAGGAGCTCTGCTGACCAGGGCTTCCACCTGCCTAGGCTGCCAGGCTTAGGGAAGTTGTGCTGAGCAGGGCCTGCCTTGCCTCACCCCGACTTGCCTGAGAAGTGGTGAGTGAATGGGAGAAAAGGGGAAGAAAGGATGAGGAAGGGTGTGGTGGAAGGTGAAACTCTGACCCATGGTCAGGCTTCAGTTTGCCATAATTTTTTTCTTAAGCCTGGCAGAACCGCTGGTATCTAAGAATACTAAGGTGAGTGTGGAGGAGCAACATTTCTGAGCTCCACTTGTGTGGCAGGCACTCTTGGACAATACACATCCATGTTCTCACTCACTCTATCCTCAAATCCTTATCCTGTGTGGCAGGTATTACTACCCCCATTTTACAGACGAGGAAACCTAGGCCCAAAGAACTCACACAGTGGGGAAGGGGCTGAGCTGAAGTTAAAATCCAGGTGTGCCTGACTCTGGAGCCTGAGTTATTTCCTCCACCAAGCTGCCTCCCTGGGTGGGCAGGAGATGTACCAGGGGAGCTGGCAGGCCCAGGGTCTTAGCCCTTTGGACACAAGTGGGCAAAGTCAATCAGGGGTAAAGAGCCCAGGGGGTCCTCTTGAACTCTGCCCTCTGTAGTGGTCAGACCTCAAAGGAAGGGGCGAATTATTTAGCATCTTCTGTGCTGGGCACTCTGTACCATCATCTCATTTCATCCTAGTTAGGGGAAATGGAGGCCCCAAGATCCTCTCTGGGTATGTGCACAGAGAACCCTGGGTGCCTGGCCCCTTCAGCCTGAGCTGATCCTGTGGAGCTGAACCCTAGCCCCGAGCTGGATGCCAAGAATACAGACAGAGCTACAGTAGGCTCTGCCTTGCAGGTCTCCCCAGATGGGATGACTACCTGGGCTCCCTGAGAGTGACAGGATATGATAACCCCTCCTCTCCAGGCTTTAGGCCCAGCTTCCCCTTAGGCCATGTCCCTGTACAAACACCCTGTGTTTCCCCACATCCAGATGCTTCCCCATGCCATCCCCTCCTCCAGATGGCATATCCTTTCAAGAGCTTCCTACTACGATGCACAAAATGAGACAAGAAGTCAGTTCTCCCTCCTCGGGTCCTCCTCAAGCTTTCTCTACCCTGGACCCATGGCTCTTACCCAAATCTGAATTCTCTTCTGGTATTTGTACCCATGTCTTTTGTGCCTTGCCAGACTGGGAGCTGCTTGAGGGCAGGGGCTAGGATGATGGGTTTGGGTCTTCAGTGCCTAGGACAGGGCCAGCATAGAGCAGACCTATGGAGGGGTTGCTGAATGAATGACTGCATGAACAAATGAAGTGGCAATTGGGGTTGTGTAATGATGTCTCTGGGAGGGGGCTGGGAGCCATCTCTACGTGACAGGTTTCATTGCAACTGCCTGACAAGCTGAGTGGCAGAAAGCCGAGGCTGACAAATGAAGCTGCCTCAGCAGGGAGTGATGGCAGCGGTGGGTGGGGTGGTTGCAGGGGGAAGAGGGGGAGGACAGAGCCAGGCAGTTCTGGGAGGTGGGAGAGCAAAGGCATTGAGTCAGATAGTCTGGGTTCAGATGCAGGCCCCTCTACCTACTGGCTGCCTTCAGCATGTCAGTTACTCCTCTGAACCTCCCTCGAGAGGTTACTCATGGAAGGAGCCCGACTCCTGGTCCATAAGTGCTGTGCCACAGATGCTGATGCCTGTCTACCCCTCCCCATGACAGTTGAGCATGGCCTTAGAAAGCTGACCAATGGCCAGCAAGAAGCCAATCTGTGACCCTCAGGATTCCAACAGGTGACAAAGAGAGTTCAGAACAGGCCCAGGAAGGGCAAAGATAAACCTGTGTGTGAAGGTTGCTGCAAGGAGCCAGGGCATCTATGAGCTTTCCAGGGTTGGGGGCAGTGGGTGCCCTCCCTGCTCTGAATGGCTTTTGGGTAGAGAAGCCATGGGCTGATGTGGCAGGGGCAGAGGCAGGGTCTGTCCCTGGGCATCCTCAGTTGCCCTGAAGTCCTGGGCACTGCTCAAAAGCACCAACCCAGCACCAACCCACCCCATCTGGGGTGGTCATGGGAGTGGCCCAGTGTCCTTGGCCTGCATACCCTAGTGTCATGTCTCTGGGTTGGAGTGAGAGGACCATAGGTTCTTGAACTTTCAAAGTTAGGTTTATGGCAGAGACAGTGAGGTGGGGACTGGGTCAGCTTGGAGGGGTTTGCCTCTCTCCCACCAAGCTAGCCTGGGGCTGGGCAACAAGGAGACACTAGACAAAGGAGAGGTGGAGAAAAGCCTTAGGAATTAGTAGGGAATTAGGAGGGTGAAACCTCAGTTCCTGAGTGAGGCAGGGGATCCATGAAGAGGTACTGAGAATGAAGGGAGGCATGGGGCTGACATTTATGGAGCCCCCACAATGGGTCAAGGGCCTCATATTCATCATTCTACTTAGTCATCTCAACAAGATGACTTTAAGATCTGTTCCAATTTCCTCATTTTATAGGTGAAGATACTGAGAGTCAGAGAGGACCCTAGTATGGGTCAGAGAGGACCCCTAGTAAGGGACACAGAGCCAAGAGTGGAATCCAGGTCTCTCTAGACCCATTGGCTTTGTCCCATAGTCCTAGGCTGGGGCTAGGTTGGAGGCTAGGACACCGTCTGGCCTTCCTGGAGATGGGGTTCTGCCAAGTGGGCTGGTATCCTAGGGAGGAAAGGCCTAGTACAGCCTGCCCCATTAGCTGAATGAATAAAGAAGATGGACTGTCTGAGGGAAGCTCTGATTTGGAGGCCAAGCAGCCAGGGAGAGGCTTCAGGGGGTGGGGCAGCAGTAATAGACAAGGCATCCTAGTGCCCAGCTACTCCCACCCTTCCCGGTAGCCCAGGAATAGAAAAGACAAGATGTACCAAGCTGGCCTGAGCCTACTGACCCATCCCAGGCTGCCCAAAGACTACTAGTTCTGGCATGAAGCCTCTGGAGCAGGTCTAGCTAAAGGGCAGTGACTCACTTGAAGGTTGCCCTTTACCTGACTTCGGGCATCAGGACATGGGATGAGTAGGGGAAGGCTGAGGCTAAGTGAGATGTGGAGGCCTGGGCCTCTGGGGGTGTGTGCAGGGGTCAAGGGCCATGCTAGATCTCCCAGCCCAGATGGTGCCAAAGTGGCAGGAGAGGGAGCAGTGGGTACCAGAAGCCTGTGACCACTGTACTCTGCTGTCATGCCCAAGGTTGCCTTAGGTCCCCAGCAGGGCCATCTGGAAGGTCCTACAGGAAGGGCACCAGGTCCTACTACCTGCTCCTGTCTGTACCCAACTTCTCCCGCCCACTAGCAGCATGCAGGCTCTTCCCCAACCCTGCCGGGTGTGCCTCCTGGGCTCCACCCTGGGTGTGCCCACCCCCTCCCCCGGGCCTGGCCTGGAGCCCACACTCACCATGCGCCCGTTGGGGACGCCCAGGTGCTTGGGCTTCCCCGGCATGCCGTTGCTGTTCACGAGTCCCTGCCGTGAGGAGTGCCCACCATGGGGACTGTGGGCAGCCCCGGCCAAAGCTTGCACGGTGGCAGGCAGGCAACAGAGAGAGCCCAGCTCCGCTCCTGTGGGCCTTCACATCCTGAAACACCAGCTCACTACCTCTTTTCTCTGCCACAGGAAGTGTCTCTATAGAAACCGAACCACAGAAAGAAGCAAGGTCTAAGTGAGCGCACGCCTCTTCCTACATGCACACACACACACACACACACACACACACACACACACGTTCACATGCGCACACACACATGCCACAATGCACCCTTAGCAGTGCCCCACACTGTCACCAACACATCGCCAGAGGCCTGTATGTGTCCAGGAAGTGGCCCAGCCTGGTCTGGCCCAGCCAAGGGAGCTCCAAGTTCATGTCTGGGCACACAGAAGTGTGTGCTCACACCCTTAGTCACCTTTTTGCACCTTGACAGGGGCTTCTGTGGACATGTGTACATGTGCACCAAGTATGCACACATGTATTTTACTCAGGACACACTTATCTCACCCCTGCTGTGTGCCAGGCATGTGCACACTCAATACCCCTCCCCCAGGCAGTTGTGTGCATGCAGAGGTACTATCTCTATTCCCAGATACTTCCCAGGCATGTGCCCACATGTACAGACAGATGGCCACTTTGCATGCATGGTCATATACACACAGACCATCCAGGTGTGCATGTTATAAACACACACTCTCCCTTCATTAGAAACACTTGGGTGTATGTACAGTCCCTTGGACAGGGACATGTGGCGGGCACAACTGCATATAGGTGTATAAATAGTCAGCCACCCCAGTGACATGTGCAAGCAGGTATGCACATGCTTACCCACCCAGGCAACGGAATGGATCAGTTGCATCTGTGTTTGACATGTGTGCATTCATTTCCACCCACATAAAAGTTCCACCTTGGTGTAGTACTGTCGACTGAAGAGTGACACCATGCCTTCCCAGCCCTGACCCAGTGCCAGCTGAACTCAGGCCCTTTAGCCAGAGTCCTCAGTTTGCCTCGTTCTTACACAGGCACATACCCACTACAGGACTTGTTTTACCCTAAGTACGGGCTTAGAGCCCTCATGTCCCCCACCACTCTGGTTTGGGCGCCTCTACTGTTTTCTACCCTTTACGCTACTGCCCTCTTCTAGGGCCATGACCTGAACCCTTCAGTGGCAGAAACTAACTGACTCTTCACCACAAATTCATGTCCTCTTCCTCCTGGGCACATGGTTAAACTTTAAATTCCCAGGCTCATTTGCAGTCAGGTGTGGCCATGTGACTAGTCCCACCAATTAAATGGGAGTGAGATGATGTGCACCATTTCTGGGCCAAGACTTTTAAGTAGTATGTGCCCTCCACATTCTCTCTTTCCCCTTTAGCTTGGCTGGATGCAGAAGATGATGAGGCTTTAAGGGATTGTGGAGCCACAGAAGAAAGGAGACAGGGTCTTTGTATTAGGGCACAAAGGCAAGCCACCCATTAACCAGAAACACTAGCTTTGTGCTGTTATGAGAGTGAGGAATAAACTTTGAGCTGTTATACACATTAAAGTCTATTTTTGATAGCAGCTAGTGTTACCTTACTTAATATACCTCTTCACTCAGCCCTGACTCACCTCTCTCCAGACACCTTGCTCCAGGCCACCCAGATAGAGGGATTCAGTCAGACTTGGTGTGTATATTGGGGGTTGATTTGGAGCCTGGAGCATTGCCAGCAGTGGTCTTAATAAGGTGCCATTGACATGACAATGTCAATGTGCCTGTGAGGGTTTTATAGAGTGTATGATGTCAGTGGAGACTGCTTGTCTGTCTGCTGGGCTATGGACCTGGGCTGAGGCTTCATCAAGGGTGTTACCATTTACAGGGGCTTCTCCCAACTTCATTTGTTCCTCACAACCTCTTTGTGAGTGGTGCTCATTATTTACATTTTACAGATAAGGAAACTGAGACTTGGAGACAAATGAGTTTCCCAAGGTTACACATCAAGTCAGAGACAGTTGTGAATAAGTGTGCTTGGGTGCCAGGAGCTGCTCCTGGGCCATCACAAGCCCAGGTGCCAAGACCTCATCTTCCTCCCCGAAAAGGCCCATTTACAGTCTCTGACCCCTGCTAAGGTCATCCTCTCCTCTGCCCACCTCTGAACTATGGATGCCAATTTTACCTTTGACCACATCTTTACCCCAGGGACCCCAGCCAACCCAGAACTTCCCATCTTTTAGTCCTTATCTAATTTTCTCCACTCCACGAGAGCAGTGGGGTACCTCCAGCCCACAGAACACTGTTCTCAGCTTATCTCTCCTTGGCTTCCCACAGTAGATCAATTTTTAATATCTGATCCCCCTTCCCTCTGGAGGCTTCCTGGGCTCAGGCCTTGTTGTCTCTCATTTGGCCATAATAACCTTCTATTCAGTCTCCCTACCTGCTATGCCCCTCCAATCTTTTCTCTTCACCATAGTCAGAGAAAACCATGTTGGCCCCTCCCATGCTTAAAACCATCCCAGTGCTTTCTGGAAAAAAGCCATGTTCCTTAGTTGGGAAATTGAAGGCCCTTCAAGTTCTGGCCTTAGCTATACCCTCCTCCACCTCTCCTCAGCCATTCTGAACTGCTTTCATCCCATATGCCCCCGAGCATCCTTCTGGGCCTTTGCATCTCCTGTTCCCTCTGCTAAGAATGCCTTTCCTTTTGCTGGTAAACTCCTACTCATTCTGCATGATCCAATTCCAGGTTTTAGAACAAATATTCATATTTTTACTAATTATTAATCACCTCCTTTGTGCCAAGCACTGTTGTAGATGCTGGGGATGCAGCAGAAGTGGCCATAGCTGACAAAAATCCCACCCTTCCTAGAGGTCTAGTGGAACATACATATTCTTGTTTGTATAGATATAATTTCTGGAAGGGAATACCCCTAGGGAGGGGAGTGGCAGGGAACTTTTGTTGTATTATATTTCTGTATTATGTATACGAGCATATTACTTTAATAGTAAGCTTATTAAAAATATGTGATCCAGGGGCGCCTGGGTGGCGCAGTCGGTTAAGCGTCCGACTTCAGCCAGGTCACGATCTCGCGGTCCGTGAGTTCGAGCCCCGCGTCAGGCTCTGGGCTGATGGCTCGGAGCCTGGAGCCCGTTTCCGATTCTGTGTCTCCCTCTCTCTCTGCCCCTCCCCCGTTCATGCTCTGTCTCTCTCTGTCCCAAAAATAAATAAACGTTGAAAAAAAATTTAAAAAAAAATATGTGATCCAGAAAAGATGTCTCAGCACTTAACCCTGATAAATTCATTCATCCCAAAGGGCAGCTTCTTTATTAACCAGGAGTCAGCTGCTTAACTGATTGAGCCACCCAGGTGCCACAAGGGACAGCTTCTTTAAATAAAGGAGCAACCAACAAGGGATCCCCACCTCCCCTCTGATCTGTAACAGCGGTCATTAATTCATATGTCTAGAGGGGCCAGAGTTACTATAAATTAGTGGCCAGAGGGGAGGCTAGCTCAGCACAGGAAAGCTTTTGTGGGGCCTCATGGGCCTAGTGTGGTTGGATCTTCAGATTTTCCTGAAAAACTAGAAATTTGGATTTCTAATATGAATTTAAGTCTCTCAGTTTAAAAATATTGAGGGGATTGGGGCGCCTGGGTGGCTCAGTCGGTTGAGCGTCCGACTTCCGCTCGGGTCATGATCTCACAGCTCCTGAGTTCGAGCCCCGCGAAGGGCTCTGTGCTGACAGCTCAAAGCCTGGAGCCTGCTTCGGATTCTGTGTCTCCCTCTCTCTCTGCCCCTAACCCACCCGCATTGTCTCTCTCAAAAATAAATAAACGTTAAAAAAATATATTGAGGGGCACCTGGGTGGCTCAACTGGTTAAGTGTCCGACTTCAGGTCAGGTCATGATCTCGTGGTTGGTGAGCTGGAGCCCCGCATCAGGCTCTGTGCTTATGGCTCAGAGCCTGGAGCCTGCTTTAGATTCTGTGTGTGTCTCTCTCTCTGCCCCTCCTCTGCTCACGCTCTGCCTCTGTCTCTCAAAAATAAATGTTAAAAAAATTTTTTTAAATAAAAAGTAGATAAAAATATTGAGCGGCCCCTGGGTGGCTCAGCTGGTTGGGTGTCGGTCGCTTGATTTTGGCTTAGGTCATGATCCCAGGGTCATAGAGCCCCCCCAGTAGGGCTCCACTCTGGGTGTGGAGGCTGCTTAAGATTCTCTCTTGCTCCCTGCCCCTCCCCGACTCAATTCTCTCCCTCTCCCCCCCCAAACCCCCACAAAACCCAAACCAAACCAAAAATATCGATATTTGAATCATGTATTGAAATAGCATGAGCAGGTAAAACAGAGCCCTATCCGGCTGTAGGCCAGCAGTTTTTGACCTCTGTCCCACAGTCAGCTTTCCTCAACCTTTAAGGGCTGCTGCTTCCAGCTGCAGCAGATGGGCACTAACATGGTTTGGATCCAGATGGGTCCCAACTAACACTGGGGTCCCGGACAGGATTTCGGTCTGCTCCTACTGCGTAAACTCGTTTGGGTATTAGGAGCTGGGACTGTGTACACCCTCTATTTTTCTGAAGGCGGGATGCTGGGGAGCGGTGGGGCCACAGACGGCTAAAGGGCCATCCAGTGAGTCCGAGGGAGCACAGGAGTTGGAGTTCCGGCCTCCGCCTTCAATTCTGAGACATGTTAGTCCAGACTCGATCACCGGCAGGTTGACAGGATCGTTGTAGTCTTCGTCTCTCCAGCCTGCGCGAAAGACCCAAAAAACTACAAGTCCCAGCACGCCTCGCTTCGCAGAGGACCCTCGCTCTTCCCCTGACTCAAACCATCCCTCTGTTCCTCGTTGGCTCACAAGCTTAACGTGCTGTTCAATGATTGGTTGCAGCTCCTGTCGCGCATAAGAACCCATTGACGAAGCTGGCCGACAGGTTCCTCGCAGCCGCTAAGGAGATGTAACGGCACTCGACCAGGCTGGGGGAGCTGGTCGGTAAATAAAGCCGCCTTCCCTCCTGCTGCGAAGCCTTGCTTTTTTAACTTCCCGGTGACACTAGGTTTGGAGGGTTTCCGGCCGGAGGCCATTAGATGGGACACCCGGAAGCCGGAAGTCCCAGGGCGGAAGTGGCCGAGAGGAACGGAGAATGGCGGCGGAAGGCTGGTTTTGGCGCTGGGGCTGGGGCCGGCGGTGCCCGGGGAGGCCTGGGCTTCCCGGCCCTGGCCCTGGCCCCACTACACCTCTACTTCTTTTTCTGTTGCTGGGGCCGGTTGTTGCAGATATAACTGACGGCAACAGTGAACACCTCAAGCGGGAGCATTCGCTTATCAAGCCCTACCAAGGTGAGGCCTGGGGCGGGAATGGGTGCTGGGTGAGGGCGAGGCTGGACAGGGTTGGACAAGGGAGTTCCTCTCTCCTGAGCAAAGCAGCTTTGTGGGTTTCCTGTCTTTGGCAAGGCCAGTCCTGGAATGGCTTCTTACGCACCTGTCTCTGTCCGTCTCTGCCCACAGGGGTCGGTTCCAGCTCCATGCCCCTCTGGGATTTCCAAGGCAGCACTATACTCACGAGCCAGTACGTGCGTTTGACCCCTGATGAGCGCAGCAAAGAGGGCTCTATCTGGAACCACCAGGTGAGTGGCTCCCAGGAGGTTAGGTATACCCTTAAGTAAGCCACTACTCCCAGTCTCTGCAGCACCCAGACCTGAGCTTAGTTCGAAGGTTTGCTTGGCACCTTTCTCTCCCGCCCAGGTCTTCCTCATCTTGGTAACGCTCATCAGTGGTGACATTAACAGGTAATGACTATTGAAGCTACGACGTGTCAGGAACTGCACCTGACACTTTCCACCTTTCTCATTTAGTTTCTTCAAAAGCCTTGTGAAGTAAGTGATGTTATTTCCATTTTACTGACTACGCTGAGGCTTAGAGTTGAAAGTGCCTTTCTCAAAGTCACGTAGCTAGTAAGCACGGAACTCTCCGGCTGCCTGAATTGAACCCTCAACAGTGGGATAAATGGAATGAACATCTTTATTGGGTGGTTTCTGTGTGTTAGGCACTGGCCTTATGATGCCTTATTGTATTTAATTCTCAAACAGGCTGTTTGAAATAGTTGGCTATTGTGGCTTTATGCAGAGCTAACCCAGCGAATGGTATAAACGTTTAAATTCTGATCTGTCTGATATCTAAGCCCAGCAATTCACTTGCTATACTTGACCCCCTACCCCTGTACGGTGGAGGAATCCCTTAGAAATACTTGCAGACTCCATCCATTTCCCCAGTGTTTCATTGATGATCTTGTCATCGGTGGTATAGAGGAGCTGGACTTGTAGGCAGTTTTAATTTCTGTGACTTTTGCTTTAGAGGTTAGGGAACCTCGAGTGTCACTGGCATGTCATACATAACTAGTGGCCAAGATAAGTCGCTACACAGACTCCACACTGAGGAGGTCGAGGTCAGGAAAGGGGTGAAAGGGGAATAATTTTGGGCTGGGCCACAGCTTGGGGCAGATGCTGCCCCTGCCTACCTGATTCCAACTCTTCCCATGGCTTAAGCTGTTGGCCATTGTCCTAGTTTTCTCCACCCTGTTCTTTGGTCCATTCTGAGTGGCTTCCTCATTAAGTTCTGGGAGACTACGCCATCCTTGTGTTGCCTCATCTGCCTGTCTCTTCCACTCCTCCTCTCCTTTGCTAGGGACATCTGGTTTACTTTCTTCAGCTTTCACTCTGATCCTCAGAGCCTGGGGTCTCTCATCAAGGGATAAACAAGCATTATGTCTATACAGTCTGGCCCCTGGTGCCTGGTGTCTCCATTCATTCTAGTAATTTTGTTCCAGCCTCTCTGGCTGCTTTCTTGCCTCAGGATCTTTGCACTTGTTGTTCTCTCTGTCTGGGCACATTGCCTTCTGGCTCTTCATGCCTGCCTGGTTCTTTCTCATCTGGTGTGTCTCAGCTTGAGTGCCACCCACTCAGTATTTCATTAACTACTTTATCTCCCCAAGTCACATTCTGTCACATTATTCTGTCTTAGGGCTTCCAGATAATTTTAAAAAATTATACTGTAGTGTTACATTTTTTATGGAAGTGAGTTCAGTATAGCATTACATTTTTTATTTTTTAAGGAAGGTACAAATAGGACTAGAACTATTAGAAATTGGTTCAGCTACAAGTAACTTAATTATGGTTGTATATATAACTATTGGTTGGCATTGTCAGTGGTGTGGCAATGTCACAGGGCTGAGAGGATTCTATACTACATCAGATTTTTAGTCTGGAATGTAACTATTCTTCCCCCACATCCCTATTCAGTTCTAGGGCCTTTCCCATTTGGCCCTGCAGTTATTCTTAAAAGGTTGGAATGTTTCCTGTAAATCTTGAAAGAAATTGCTTGGAAGTCTTAGAATTTTCTGCCTAGTGCTTCCCAAGAACCACCTCTTCCCTTTACTGGGCTGGAGAGCTGGTTTCTGGACTTTTCTTTGTTGCGTGCCCCCACCTGGGAGAGGGACTGAATTAGCAAACACTCCTAAGCCCCTGCTGTTCTCTGAGCAAAGAGAAAAACACAGCTGTGCTGTTTCAGCGGAGAGGTCCAGACCATGGAGTGACCCCAACGTGAAGTCTCAAGACTGACTGGAGCACAGGACATAGGGGGATGCCCAAGGGGCTGATTGGGCCCCATCTTGAGGAGCCGTGTGTGGAGGCTGCAGAGGTGGTGGTTGACCTTTTTTGGCTCATGTACTGTCTGAAAGTATATATCCTCTTGTGCTTTTTAAAAGTTCATATCCCAAATTACTTATTGTAAGTTTGAATATTTGCAAAGGATGTAGTTTCTAGCATATTTAAATATTGCCATTTTAAAATAAAGCTGTTTGGTACTCTTCAGTATGTTCAGTGGAATCTAAATATTTCAATTGTGTGTTTTAAACACTGTGAATCAGCCTGAATTATACATCAGTTTTTTTAATTCAATGTGTGTTTTCATCTCATCCCACACAATTTTATCCTATGCCATGTATTTAATGCTTGAAAATTTCTTCTTGATTAGCTTGTTCTATTCTCTGTAACTAAAATAGGCATAATAATTTAAACCTTTTAACTTTGGGGGCACCTGGGTGGCTCATTCGGTTGAGCATCTGACTCTTTGTTTCAGCTCAGGCCTTGATCCTAGGGTTTTGGGATCCAGTGCTGCGTCGGGCTCGTTGTAGAGCATGCGGCCTGCTTAAGATTCTCTCTCTCTTTCTCCCTGCCCCTCTCCTCCATTCTCTCTCTCTCTCTCTCTAAAATAAAAATAAATTAGAAAAAAATTAACATTTTAACTTTGTTGGGACCTTGAAACTAAGTTTTAATATGGGGGGGGGTGTTACAATTATTATTGATACACAGTTGGTCAAAATAAATTCATTACACAATTTTGAGATAATTATTGTAAAAGTAAAAATTTATTGAAATGCATCTCAATAAGCTGTTGTCCCCCCAGTCCCTGTCTGGATGGGTATTATTGTCAGAATGAGACAGGCCTCAGCACCACTTCTACTTTGTGTTTTTATAGATGTGAATGCTGAGAATCTGTGTTTACTTAAATAGTAGATGGAGATATAGCAGGGACACTCAATATTTTAAACTTCTGTTGGTTTATAAACTCAAAGTCATGTAGTGATCTTTCATCAAAATGATGATGTATCAGTTAACTATTGGATTAGTTCTGCCTTCCACTAGTTGCAAGGACGTGGAAACCACTAAGTGTAAAATGCTCTATGATCGCCACATGATTCTGATTTAATTGGCTCGGGGAAGGGTCAGGGCATTAAGATTTCTGAGCTCCCCAGCTGGCTCAGCTGTGCAGCTAGGGTGGAAAACCACAGCTGTCGAGTCCTCCTTCCAAAATCAGCTTCTAAGTCCGTTCCAGCTGGTACTTCACCTGCACCTGCTTAAAATCCTTCAGAGGCTTTATATTGTCTCTATTTTGGTATTTCCCTCCACTGATCTACAGTCTTCAATCTGCCACGTGCAAAGACTTTCTAAGGCCCAGATAGTCCTGTAGGAATCAGTTTCCAGGTTTCAACTTCTGTGTGTACTCTTTCCTGAAACTCCTCTCCCTATGAACATACCAGGGGCAGGAGGGTAGGTGTTCCTTTCTCATATCCCTGTTCTCAGTTGCCCTTCTGCTTGGAGGCACACCTTGCACCAGCTTGGGGTCTTAGCTCAGTGCATTGTTCTCAGGTACAGAAAACTCCTGGGCACCAAAGAGACCGTTTGGAATCTGGTTTCTGGGCTAACTTTTGTGGAGGTGAGATATTTAAAAAATTTTTTTCAAATATATAAGGGCTTTTCTAGTTATTAGAAAATTAAGTTGTTGTTAATATCTAGTTTGGTTTCACCATGGTCAAGGAATGCAATCTGTTATTCCATTTCTTGGAGGTCTGTTGAGTCTTGCAAATGGTCTGGTTTCTGGAAAATTTTCTGTGTGTGTCTGCAAAGAATGTGGATTCTCAGGTCGTTGAGTACAGTGTGCTGTTTGGTCCTTAGTTAAATTTACTGATTGGGTTCAAATATCTGTATTCTTCCTGATGTTTTTGCTTGTTTTTATCGATTACTAAGAGAGGTATGTTAAAATTTCTCTGTGGATTTGTTTTTACTTTTGTAATTCCGTTAGTTTCTGCTTTACAGATTTTTGAGGCCAGAATTTTCCTGGTAAAGGGAATCTTTTATTAAGAAATGTTTTTGGGGACGCCTGGGTGGCTCAGTCGGTTGAGCGTCCGACTTCAGCTCAGGTCACGATCTCGCGGTCCGTGAGTTCGAGCCCCGGGTCAGGCTCTGGGCTGATGGCTCAGAGCCTGGAGCCTGCTTCCGATTCTGTGTCTCCCTCTCTCTCTGCCCCTCCCCCGTTCATGCTCTGTCTCTCTCTGTCTTAAAAATAAATAAATGTTAAAAAAAAATGTTTTTGTTATTAAAATGTCCCTTTTTAAATTTTGTTATTGATATAGCTACACAAGCTTGCTTTCGGTTAGTGTTTGCATGCTGTATCTTTTCCTGTCCTTTTCCTTTTTTCCGTTTCTTTATGACTTAGAGTTATTTTCTTTTTTTTTTTTTCAACGTTTATTTATTTTTGGGACAGAGAGAGACAGAGCATGAACAGGGGAGGGTCAGAGAGAGAGGGAGACACAGAATCGGAAACAGGCTCCAGGCTCTGAGCCATCAGCCCAGAGCCTGACGCGGGGCTCGAACCCACGGACCGCGAGATCGTGACCTGGCTGAAGTCGGACGCTTAACCGACTGTGCCACCCAGGCGCCCCAAAGTTATTTTCTTGTAAACTCCATGTAATTAGTCTTTTGAGGGGTTGTTGGTTTATTTTTGTGTTAAAATATACATAACACCATTTACCATTTTAACCTTATGCCCCCCACTTTTAAATCATTTAATTTATGAAACCGTTCTCTTCAGTAGGATGCTCCTTGGCATTTAAACGGTGTTTAAAAATGTAATGGTGAGGTGCCTGGGTGGCTCAGTCAGTTGAGTGTCTGATCTTGGCTCAGGTGGGGATCTCCTGGCTCGTGGGTTTGAGCCCTGCATTAGGCTGTCTGCTGTCAATGCAGAGCCCACTTAGGATCCTCTGTCTCCCTCTTTCTGCCCCTCCCCTTCTCATGTGTGGACTCGCGTGCGTGTTCCCCCCCCCTCACAAAAATAAACATTAAAAGGAATACAATGGCTATCTATAAAAAATTAATTTGATTATCGTATTTATGTAGCTGCACGTGTAAAAGAAAATTGGGGAAACATTTTTTATTACGGTAAATGTCCATACCATAAAATTTACCATCTTAACCATTTTAAGTGTCCAGTTCAGTGGCAGTTCATCCACCTTGTTGTGCAACCATCACTGCCGTCCATCTCCAGAATTTTCCTATCTTCCCAGACCGAAACTCTGTACTCATTCAACAGTGACTCTCCATTTCCTGCTCCCCAGAGCCCCTGGTAACCAATATTCTTCTTTCTGTCTGAATTTTACTCTTTTAGGGACCTCATTTAATGAAATCCTAGAGTATTTGTCTGTGTTTGGCTTATTAATTTATAATTTAGCATAATGTCTTCAGAGTTTGTCCATGTTGTAGCCTGTGTCAGTACTTCATTCCTTTTATGGCTGAGCAATATTCTTCTGTGTGTGTACACATTTTGTTAATTCATGTATTTGTTGATGAACACTTGGGTTGTTTCCACCTTTTGGCTATTGTGAATAATGCTGTCAAGAACACGGGTGTGTATGAGTGTCTGAGTCCTTGCTTTTTTTTTTTTTTTTCCTCCCCACCTAGGAAGTGGAATTGCTGGGTCCTATGGTAATTCTATATTCAACTTTTTGAGGACAATCAAACTGTTTTCCACAGTAGCTACACCATTTTACATTCCCACCAGCAGTGTGTAAAGGTGCCAGTTTCTCCACATCCTTGCCAACACTTTTTCTGTGTTTTTTTTTGTTTTGTTTTGTTTTGTTTTGTTTTGTTTTGTTTTATGATAGCCATCTATCCTAATGAGTGTGAGGGGATATCTTGTAGTTTTGATTTGCATTTCTCTAATAACTAATGACGTTGAGCATTCTTTCACGTGCTTATTTGCTGTTTATCTTCTTTTTGGAAAAATGTCAAGTCTTTTGTTCATTTTTAAATTGTGTTTTTAACTTTAGGAGTTCTCTATATTCTGGAGACATTAATCCCTTCCCAGTTACATGATTTGGAAATATTTTATTCCATTTCTTGGTTGTCTTTTTATTATCTTGATGTTTTTGATGTGCAAGAATTTTTGTTGTTGTTGTTTGTTTATTTTTGAGAGAGCGGAAGAAAGTGTGAGCAGGAGAGGGCAGAGAGAGGGAGACAGGATTCTAAGTGGGCTTTGCGTTGAAGCAGAGAGCCTGATGCAGGACTTGAACTCTTAACTGTGAAATCCTGACCTGAGCCAGTCAGATGCTTAACCGACTGAGCCACACAGGTCCCCCAAGAATTTTTAATTTTGATGAAATTCACTTTATTTTGTTGCTGTCGTCTGTGCTTTCGTGTCCTATCCAAGAAATCTTGCTAAATCCAGTGTTGTGAAGATTTTCCCTGTGTTTTCTTCTAAGAGGTTTATGGTTTTAGCTCTTGAGTTTAAGACTTTTACCCTTTATTTAGTTTTAAAATTAAACTTTCTGAGATAATTGTAAATTTACATGCAGTTGTAAGAAATAATACAGGGAGACCTTATGTACCCTTATCAGAATGTAGTTCATATTTAGTAAAATTACTGATGTGTTTTGCTTTAATCCACCTTCCTATTATTTTTATTTAAAAAATTAAAACAATTTTAAGTTATTATTTTTTTATTATTTACTTTCTGTTTGTACTGCTCATTCTCTGTTCATTTTTCTCTCTGGTCTTCTTTTGAGTTGGTTAATTTTTATTCCATTTTTACTCTTCTGCTAGCTCAAAAGTTCTTTGCTTGCTTCCCAATTTTTCAGTGATTACTCGAGTTTAAAACACAGCCATATTTTACCAAAGTCTAACGATAATGTGTACCTTCTTCCTGGACAATGCAAGGATCTTAGAATACTTTAACTTTATTTACCCCATTGTTGTCATTTATTTTAATTCTATTTTAAAACATTGTTTCACGCAAATATTTATTTAGATTTTTTACCCTCATATTTATTGGGTTTTTTTGTTGTTGTTGTTCTTTGTTCCTTCCTGAATCTCTGACTTTACATCTGGATAATTTTCTTTCTCTCTGATGAATGAAAGACAGTTTTAATGTTTTTGTTTATCTAAAAACGGCTCTTTTTGGGGGCGTCTGGGTGGCTCAGTTGGTTAAGTGTCCAACTTTGGCTCAGGTCATGGTCTCGTGGTTTGTGAGTTTGAGCCCTGCCAGCAAGGAGCCTGCTTGGGATTCATATTTTTTTCCTCCCTCCCTCCCTCTCTTTCTCTCCCCCCCACCCCTGCTTGCACTCTCCCTCTCTCAGATAAATAAACTAAAATAAATAAATAAAAATGTCTCTTTTTAAAAAGTCTTTTTTATCTGAAAATGTCTTAATTTTATCTTCATTCTTGAAGGATGCATTTGCTAAGCATAGAATCCTGTGTTCATTTTATTATTTAAAAATTTAAAATATTTATTCATTTTTGAGAGACAGTGCAAGTGGGGCAGGGGCAGAGAGAGAGGGAGACACAATCTGAAGCGGGCCCCAGGCTCTGAGCTGTCAGCACAGAGCTCAACGCAGGGCTTGAACTCACTCACAAAACTGTGAGATCATGACCTGAGCCAAAGTCAGATACTTAACCATCTGAGCCCCTTATTCACTTATTTCTAAAAATGTTTATTTGAGAGAGAGGGGTGGGGGGAAGAGTGCACGCAGAGAGAGAGGGAGAGAGAATCCCAAGCAGGCTGCATGTTGCCAGCTCAGAGCCCCATGTGGAGCTCAATCCCATGAACCATAAGATCATGACCTAAGCTGAAATGAAGAGTCGGATGCTTAACTGACTCCCTCCCTTCCTTTTTGTGCCTAGGTGTGGTTTTCTTTTCTTTTTTTTTAAGTTTATTTATTTTTGAGAGAAGGGAGAGAATATGCAAGCAGCAGAGGGGCAGAGAGAAAGAGGGAGAGAGAGAGAGAATTCTAAGTAGTCTCCACACTGTCAGTGCAGACCCAGTGCGGGGCTCAAACCCACGAACCATGAGATCATGACCAGAGCGGAAGTCAGTTGCTTAACTGACTAAGCCACCCAGGTGCCCCTGGTTTTCTTTTTATTTGTCTTCTTTGGTTTGTAAGATTTAAGACTTGTGGTGAAATGTCTGTGAATCAGTTTTAGTAAGTGCTTGGACATCTCTTTAAATATTCCTTTGCCCTGTTCTCTCACTTCTCATTCTGAAACTCCAGTTTATGTATCTTAGAGTTTTTCACTCTCTCTTACTGACAATTTTGTACCTACCATTCATTCTCTCTGCTTCATCCTACATTTTTTTTTTTTTTAACCTCTCTGGCCTTGAGATCACAGATTCTCTCTTCATCTGTTTTTAATCTACCTGTCCATTACATTGTTAATTTCAGTTACTGTGTTTTTTTTAGTTCTAGGACTGTTTTTGTTGTTGTTGTTGTTGTTTTGTTTTGTTTTGTTTTTTTAGTAGTGTGATTTTTTTTTTTCTCCTTTTTTTCCCCAGTTATTTTTAGGACAACTGGGTGACTCAGTCAGTTAAAGTGTCTCATTCTTGGTTTTAGCTCAGGTCATGATCTCATGGTTCATGAGATCAAGCCTTGCATTGTGCACTGGTGGCATGGAGCCTGCTTGGGATTCTGTCTTCTCTCTCTGACCCTTCCCTGCTTGTTCTCTCTCTCTCTCTCTCTCTTTTCCCCTCCCCCCCCCCCGTCAAAATAAATAAACATTAAAAATATATATATAAAATTTCTTTTATTTTTTGAAATTCTCCATCTTATATTTATCCCCTTGATTATAGTAAACTAGTTATTTGAAAGTCCAGTATCTGGAATTCCCATCAGCCTGTTTTCTCCCTCTTTTCTGGCCTTGTTGATAACTTGTCTTTTTATGTGCCTGGTTGTTTATTGTATGCCAGATACTGTATTTGTAATATTGCTTGTTGAAAGATTTGAGGCCTGGGTGAGTCACTTTAATGTACTTTTCAGGGATTGAGAGGGCTCAAGCTGAGCTACTGCCCCTGGGAGGGCCTTTCCTCATTCACTCTTGTTTTTGGGTTGCTGTCTTTGCGGTTCCAGCCCAAAGCAAGCTTGGTTCACCAGGCCTTCCACTCTCTCAGTAGGCCTTGGGGCAGAGTCTTTGTCCATCTATCTGTCTCCTCACCTCTCAGTTGTCCCCTGTAGAATCTGCAGATTCCCCAGAGCCACAACTGGCCAAGAGCTGGGAAGGCTAAGATTTCACACTACTTGCAAGCTGTTGTTAGGTGTCCACCAGCTCTGCATTCTTAGGGGCCGGAGCTGGGTCTCATCACCTTGGTTTTTGATGCCCACAGCTGACTGAAACTGTACACTGATGAATCAGTGAATGCACAAGCCACATCACCCATTGTGGGATGTAAAGTTTCTCAGTTTTTTATTTTAATTTTTTTAAACATCTTTTAAAATTAAGTGAGCATTATGCCCAGCGATCCCGAGATTAAGAGTCCTGTGCTCTACTAACTGAGCCAGCCAGGTCCCCTTAAAGTTTTTTGTTTTTGATCTTTTATTTTTGATTTTTTGAATTATGTTCATTATACAAAATTCAAACATAGAAAGTAAACATTTCTTGTAGTTCCCCTACCAAAGTCAGCTATCGTTAATATTGGTTCATGTTCTTTTAGTTTCTTTCTCTATGTATACTAATATTTATTAAAATTTTTTTTAATGTTTTTATTTTTGAGACAGAGACAGAGCATGAGTCGGGGGGGCGGGGTGCAGAGAGAGAGGGAGACACAGAATCTGAAGCAGGCTCCAGGCTCTGAGCTATCAGCACAGAGCCTGACATAGGGCTCGAACTCACGGACTGTGAGATCATGACCTGAGCTGAAGTCGGGCACTCAACTGACTGAGCCACCCAGGCGCTCCTACGAATTTTTTTTAAAAGCACTTTTGCAACTTACTTTCTTTCGCTTAGTATCTTTGGTATCTTCAGGTGTAAAGGCTTATGGATCTGTCTTGAGTCTGTTAAAAAACCCGCAGCAACCAGATTGACCCCCAGAAGATGGGAGTATCAATAATCCCATTGATTGAGAACATGTGTTTCTTTCCATCCTCATCTACACTGGTATTAATGATCTCTTTAATAGTTGCCAATTGGATAAGTCAACAACATCTTGTTCTAGTTTGCCTTTCTGATGGGCCTTTATTTTAATTTTTTTAAATGTTTATTTTAGCGTGTGCACGCAGAGTAGGGAAAGAGAAAGAGGGAGACACAGAATCTGAAGCATGATCCAGGTTCTGAGCTGTCAGCACAGAGCCTGATGTGGGACTTGAACTCAAGAATCGCAAGATCATGACCTGAGCTGAAGTCAGACACTTAACTGACTGAGCCACCCAGGCGCCCCCTGGGCCTTTGTTTAAATACTTGCTCATGTACCCAACTGCAGACTTCCTCCAAGTGGGTTCCTGTTAAAGTATTTGTCAACACCTTAGTTTTCATGAGGAACTTTCTAGTGGATGAGGCCAGGCTGTTTCCCTTATTGTGGACAGTGTCCAGCTCTGCACCTGATGTTCCTGAATGCCTGGGTGTATCTGCCTTCTTTCGTATCACAGTTGTCCAGAGACCCCAGAACATGACCTTTCCAGCCCCCCAGCCCTGGCACTGTCATCACACTGAAGTTCGGCTGGGCCTGCAAGAGGCAGGAGGTATGCTGGCCAAGAACTTGGGGTTTGAAGTCATCCAGAAGGTTGGTTAGAAGGGAAAGACAGTGGGGATGGAAGACCAGAAAAGAATTGCTGCACTTTGTGTTAAAGGCGTGAAGGCCATGGGAGATATATAAGACACAATACAAGTTTCTAAGACAGATCTGAATGTGAGTCAAGACCATCCATACCTGCTGTGGACAAGTTATTTTGTCTCTGAATGGGTTTTCTTTTTGTAAAATATGTGGCTCCAATAGGGTTAGTTCGAGAAGATTTTGGGGCAGGAGCGGTCGAGATGGAAAGGAAACAGGGCTGATGGGTTTGGCTGGTGTTGAGGAAGGTGAATCAGTGTGAGAACCTGTGGCCAGGCTCAAGAGAAGACTGGGCCAGAGTGGGCAGAGTCTGGGCCTCAGACAGCTTGGGACACTGTGTGACCTCCCTCCTTCCCACCTGGGAGGCCCAGCACCCCCCTCTCTTCCTGCTGAGAATGCTGAGGTTGTCTGTTGGTCAGTGGCACTTGTGACCCTGCTACCTGCCCCTTTTTCGAGGAGTGTCCAGTCTCTGCGGAGGAGACGGGCCTGTATGGGTCACCTCTGTTTGGCAGGAAGGCCCAGGGAGCTCTGAAGTAGCTCTCTCTGCTTTCTCTCCAGCCTTGCTTCCTCAAGGACTGGGAGATGCATGTCCACTTCAAAGTCCACGGTGCAGGGAAGAAGAATCTCCATGGAGATGGCATTGCCTTGTGGTATACCCGGGACCGCCTTGTGCCAGGTAGGGAGGTGCTTGTATAGGTGGGGGCATTCTGCCCAGGTTAGGGCACTGGAGCTCCTCTTTGAGGAAACCTGGGACCTCGAGTCTGCTCTAGGACGTGTCCCTTTGCGAAGAGGGATAGCTGGATCCTGCAGCTCAACTCTAAACCCCATTGTGGCCTGGTGTTGTACACCAGCTAAGAATGGATTTTACCATTCTACTGTTTTTAAAAAAGCAAAAACAAGGAAGACTGTGACTGAGGCCATATGTAGCTGCAAAGCCTAATGTTTCCTGTCTGGCCTTTGACAGAAAGTTGCTGACCCTTGGGCAGAGGATGGGGTTTCCTTTCTTCTGTAGGAGTCCTTTCTGCCCCCTTGTCACCTGACATGTCAGAGCACATGTCCAGGTACTGACATGTTAACGGTTTCAAACTTTGAGTCCTCTCTGCTGTACCCCTACACCACCTCCTGCCTTAGAGATCCCTTCTCTTTCCTGGGTGAATGACCGCAAATCAGCCTCCCTTTCCCCCACCCATACTGGCAATACTTTGTCCTTCAGGTACCCAGGGGACAACTCCAATATCTCCCATTACAAAAGCATCTCCTTCTAATTCCAGGGCCTGTGTTTGGAAGCAAAGACAACTTCCATGGCCTAGCCATCTTCTTGGACACATATCCCAATGATGAGACCACAGAGGTATGCCTCTGCTCTCTCCCTCAGACAGGACAGGAAGGACTGGGCAGTTGGCTGGGGGGTGGGAACCAAGACTTCTCTCTGGTCTCAGCACAAAAGGGGCCTCCAGGGATCAGGGTGGCGGGCTACCCCAGTGCCTCCACAGGATGGGCTGGCCATAGAGTAACTGGTGTCTCGGTCTCAGCGTGTGTTCCCGTACATCTCGGTGATGGTGAACAATGGCTCCCTGTCCTACGACCATAGCAAGGATGGCCGCTGGACTGAGCTGGCAGGCTGCACGGCTGACTTCCGCAACCGCGATCATGATACCTTCCTGGCTGTTCGCTACTCCCGTGGCCGTCTGACGGTGAGCAGGCAGGATGGGGGCCGGTTATGCCTGTGCCAGTTCCGTGGAGGCTTAAGTTGATGGGCGGGCTTGGACCTGGCACGTACTTGACTTGCTGGCTGGCTGCAGGTGATGACCGACCTAGAGGACAAGAACGAGTGGAAGAATTGCATCGACATCACGGGAGTGCGCCTGCCCACTGGCTACTACTTTGGAGCCTCGGCTGGCACCGGAGACCTGTCTGGTGAGCATCTGGGCTGAGGGAGGCATTAAGTCTCAGTCTTGACCTTCCCTGGTCTGTCGGGAGCTCGTGACATAGTTGATAGCTTTCCTTCTTAAACTTCTTTCCTTTGGTTCCACACACACCTGGGTTTCTTCCTCTACTTTCTAGCATCTGGGAATGTTGTCACACTTGGGGCTTTATTCCGTGAGCACTCCCTCAGCAGTCTTCCCCTCTGCAGCTAGGGGGCTGAGTATGCTACAGGGTCCCACATTTCCATCACCAGCCCAGACCTTTCCAGACCTGTGTCACCCAACAGCCTGGTCAGCATCTCTGCCTGGATACCCAACAGGCATTTCAGCCTTCACCTGCCAATAGCTGAAGCCCACATCTTGCCACCAAGACATAAATGGCACTTCTGTTACTCTAGTTGCTCAGTCCAAGAAGACTTGGTGCCACTGTGGTCTCTATTTTTTCTCTCACACGCCACCTCTCATCCTTTGGTGAGTCTTGCTAGGTTTGTCTTCTCAGGGCAACAGACTACTTTTCCTCTCTTACTACTTGGCAGGTCCAGGCCATCATCTTCACTCGCTTGGACAACTGCAGGAGCCTCCCATGTGGTCCCCTCCTTCCACACCAGTTCCCCAACAGTCTCTCCCAGTTCAGTCAGAGCGATTCCGTTAAAGCTCAAATGAGGTCTTGCCACTCCTCTCGTCTTCCGCAGAGTCAAGGCCCCTGTCTGTCCCAGTAGCGGTTGCTGGGCCCTGTGTGCCATGCCTCCTCTACCGCATCAGCCGTGACTCATGGCTTCCTGCTCCTTTACATCACTCTCAGCTCTTCTTCAGATACACCAGCGCCCTCCTGCTTTGGCCTTTTTACCTGTGCCTCATTCTTACCTCCTTCAGGTCTTACTCAGATGTCACTTCCTCACTGGGGCCTTCCCTGATTCCTACATACCCCAGTCTCCTATGCACTCCTTACCACCTTTGTTGGCTTTATTTTTCTTCATAGCATTTAACCATCTTGGAATCTACCATGTAATTTATTTCATTTTCTAGGTATGCTTAACTGAATTGTAAGCTTCATAAAGTCAGGGCTCTTATCTTCTTTGGCCCACAGTGTGTCTGTATGCATTGGGATGCTGCTAGCCTATGCAAGCCTCGCTGGGCCACCAGGCCTGGGTGACACTTTATAGTGACCCTTGGCCATGGCCCTTAGAAGGCATCAGGGTCCTCAGAGGGCTGGCACGAAGCCCAGGGTCAGCTCTTGCTGACCAGAAGTGGGAAGCAACATATAGGACCAGACAAAGGGCTTATTTATCCTCAGGATAGACGTTTCTGAGAGCCTCCCCTTCACCCTTGAAATGTCGAGGTTCCTAGAGAGTCCGTTGCTTTGGGGTTTTAAAGTTTTTAGTGTGGATAGTCCAATAAGTCCCTTTGCCCCTGTTACCCAGCTTCAGGTAATCATTACTTGCTCGTTGATTACTTGGTAATTAGTTACCAGCTGGATGTCAGTCTTGTGTCATAGTCCTTCAACTCAGGTTATCTGGAATTTCATTGGGTAGTACATCAGCATATGTCAGGAGAAGGTTCTGGAAACAAAGCCAGATCTGTGGCAGGTGGATGCTCTCTAAGGCTATTTGGAGAGGCCCAATAAAGAGTGTTGGAAATTGACTACACAGTAGTGCTTGACCATTAATCAGAGAGTTGGGAATGCTGGCCTCTGCAGCAGGCGTCTCATGGGGAGTCACATGATGTAGTGGTCTCTTTTCCCTTTTAATTCTTTTTTTGTTTGTTTATTCTGGGAGAGAGAGTACACGCACAGGGGAGGGGCAGAGAGAGAGAGGGAGACAGGGGATCTGAAGCAGGCTCTGCGCTGACAGCAGAGAGTGCAATGCAGGGCTCAAACTCACAAACCATGAGATCATGACCTGAGCTGAAGTCGGACACTTAACTGACGGAGCCACCCAGGCGCCCCTCTTTTCCCTTTTATACATCTGAGACCATTGGGAATTTGAGAGTTGAAGGGATTTCCCCACGTTCACACCTAGGAAGGGCAGAGCTTGGGTGGAAACTCTGGTCGAACTTCTTGGTCAGGACTTGTCCCTGCGCCTCCGGGGCTGTGTGTGCTGGGCTCTGAGATACCACTTGGCTCTGCCTGACCCAGTTGCCAGGTCCTTGCTCTTTAGGCTGTCCCTTTTCCGGTTTCCACAGAGTTCCTCTTGAAATGAGGCTTTTCCTCAGGTTCCAGTAGGTTAGCTGAACTGATGCTGGAATCAAGGGACCAGGACCCCTGTCTTGGCTCTGATCGCAACCTCCCCATCTCACAAATGGGGTGGTCACTTACTGTCAAGCAGAAGTTATCTTCTGCCCATACCTGAGCCTGTCTCTAGTGTTTTCTGGGACAATCACTGCCCAGATATTAGAGCCTCACCCTCAGCTGGTTGCTGAGTCGTTCATCTGCATTATGAACTTGGGTCTCTGATGGGAGCACCTGGCAGCTGCCTGCCTGCCCCTCGGGAAGATCAGACTTCTCAATTGGCTGTAGAATAACATGCAGGTCCTTTTCTGGTACATACTATCTGCTGGGCAATCTGTCTCTGCTTTGTGTGTGCTTTCTCATTTTCTTGCCATGATTACCAGGCAAGATGGAGATTATAACCTGGATTTACAAACAAGGAAACTGCCTCAGGATTTAGACCCAGGTGATTTTGACTGTAAAATCCATGCTTTTTTTCTGTCCTGCCTCCTCCCAGGTTTGTTACTGTTGAGTTCTAGAGGTATTCTAGCTCCTGGAATACCTACTAGGGGCAGCTGGGGGTCACTGGGAAGAAAAAAGACCCCTCACTAGGCAGGAGCAGAATTCTACCTGGGGGACGTCGCCACTCTGAGGGACTGGAGCAGCAGCTTCTCTCTGGGGAAGGCCATGGACCCTAAGGCAGTCTCCATGCTCCTTCTAAGCTAACTCTTGATCCTACAGACAATCATGACATCATCTCCATGAAACTGTTCCAGCTGATGGTAGAACATACGCCTGATGAAGAGAACATTGACTGGACCAAGATTGAGCCCAGTGTCAATTTCCTCAAGTCACCCAAAGGTATGTATGCAAGGCCCGCCTGGGCCTGGGTGGCCTGGTATGGGGTTGCAGTGGGGCTGGCTTGGCTGAGTGTGTATGGTCCATTTGCTCTTGCTTGGTCCAGTTATGATTGTGGCTTGGGGTCTTGAATCAGCAGCCAGTGCTAATGAGTAGATTTGTGAGCACCTGGTGCCTATTTCGGCTAGTGCTTAGTGCGGGGTTAATGGCCAGTAAAGCCAGAGGGGCCAGTTTGTTGGTATAGGTGGCATGCAGGGCATTCTGATACAACATGTGTGTGGTCTCAGTGAATGACCTGGGAAGTAGGTGCTGCCACTAGCCAGGGCAACTGGTCCTCCAGGTTTCCTCAGCTAGAAAGAAGTAAAGACAAGAATCAACTTTGGGTTTTTGCAAAGCCCCAAAGCCTGGACTCTTTCCATGGTGCTAATTAGCCACCAGTCTCTCCTCACAGAGCAAGAGTTCTGGTTGAAGTGAAACTCCTATGTGTGTAGATATCCAAGAACCCTGAAGTTTGCCTATGGGCCAGGATGGGGCACTGAGGAGCCTCTCAGCCTAGCCCAAGGTCACCATGTAGAGTGTGAGCCAGAGTGGAACCCAGCACTTAATGTGACCTCTCACTTTTTTAAGATTCATATTGCTTACAAATATCTCAGGGGCTAAACAAATCCTGCCGTGTACCCACTGTTTTTGCAACCTTTGATTGGAGGGTTTCTGGCTGAGGGCTTTCAGAGAATTCCTCTGCTCTGACCTACCCAGCAACCCAATAAGGGTGGCCAGGCAGGGCTTAACTCATTTGCAGACCTGTTGATCCATTTGCTCCTTTAGCAGATGGTTCCAGAGCTTTCATTCACTGCCTAGCCATGGGCTAGGTGCCGTCCTAGGGCTTAGTCTAGTGACTGAGGCAGAGAAGGGGGCAGAGGAAAAGAGAGGCTGGTGGTGAGACCACGTCAGCAGGCCTGCCCTGGTTAGGTTGTGTGAGAAAGGATGACGTAGCTTGGCTCCCGCCTGGCATTCCAGGCCTCCTCCACAGTGAGGAGTGGAGGGCTAGGGCTGTGGCTCCGGAGGGAGGCCGAGTGGCAGGAATAGGGCCGAGGCTGCACAGGGCAGGAGGACTTGAGTCCAGATTCCTGTCCCTTCACCCACAGACTAGTGAACTTGACAAAGTCTGTTCCTGCTCTCAGCCTTCTCTAAAAGTGAGATTATGAGCTCCCCATCCCAGGGTAGTTGGGATTCCAGGAGAATATCTCATGTGTCAGGGCCTTGTTTCTGGTAGAATTCTTGATGTTAGCAAGCAGAGAAGTGGTGTGGTGGAGAAGAAGGACAGGGGATGGAGGGCCTGGGAGATTCCCCCTCTAGGGACCATGGAATACATCCAGGTGTAAGTCAGGGCTGCTTTCGGCCAGGGCTGTGTCTCTCTAGGTCAGGATCTTGGACCACTGACTGCATGGGGCCAGGGTGGGGCTTGTGAATGCAGGTCTTGGGCTTGCCTTGTGCTGACTCAGGCTCTCCTGGGGAGGCCAGGAATTCGGTTTTCACCAGCCCCTTTCAGAGAAGACACCTGAGGCCTTGCTCCCTGGGAACCTCAGTCCCAGTGGGATTATTCCTGTATCCATTCCCCCGCCCCTCTCTGGTATAGCTGTGAGCAGGACACAGGGCTGGCTGTGGCCTATTGCTCTGCTCAGTCCTGTTGGACTCCCTGTCTCCCAGGAGCCTGCCTGACCTCTCTCTCCACTTTACCACTTCAGCTCCCCCTCTCTTCTCCCCCAGACAATGTGGATGACCCGACGGGAAACTTCCGCAGCGGGCCCCTGACAGGGTGGCGGGTGTTCCTGCTGCTGCTATGTGCGCTCCTGGGCATCATCGTGTGCGCCGTGGTGGGGGCCGTAGTGTTTCAGAAGCGGCAGGAGCGGAACAAGCGATTCTACTGAGCGGCCGGCGCTCTGCTCTGGGGAAGGCCTGGTTTTGGGCCCCGGCACTAATGTGAACTTTTTTTTACTGAGATTGTAAAAGAAAAACAAGATGACCTTATTTCTTAACCGTTTCAAAGAAATAATTAAAGTATTTTCGTACATTTTGCTTCTTGCCCAGCAGGGATAAGCTGCAGGGCTGGGGAATAGGGTTTGGCATCCCCACACCTGGGGCAGAGGTCCTCACCCATCTCAGGAGCAGGGAGGAGTCTGTGCCTGGAGCTGGGCCCTGGCAGGTGGCTCTTGAACACTGGAGGGCCCCCCAACCACATTGTGGTGGGTGTCTGACGATGCAAGCAGTGATTTTGTTCTGTGCGGTGTGTGTTGGTGGAAAAGGAGGCTGACTGGGGAACCTGGGCCTTTCTGGTCACCCTCTGAGCTTCTTCCCAAGGCAGAGCCTCAGTGAGGCTGGAGGAGCAATTTGGTGGGGCTCAGAGTGTGACCGTTTGCTAAATAAAGTGAAATAACCAACCTCAGCTGTGTGACTGTCCTAAGGGGCTTGCTTTTCTTTTCCTTCAAGTAACTTCCAGGTGGCCAGTGGTTTACAGCTCTCAGCCTCATCCCCTTGGCCTTGCCACACAGCCCCAGGAGGCAAGTGCTGTGCTCCCTGTTCCCAGATGGGGAAGCACAGCTCTGGGAGGTCAAGCGAAACTTGCCCAGTGTCACATAGCAAATGAGGTCATGGGGATGGGGCCTTGTGCCATCTTCCACGTTCTCTGAGCCTCTCACTCTGGGCAGGGGAAGATGTAGGGTACCACACAGAGGGTGGGACCTAAGTGCAAGCGAACTCTAGGGAACTCGGGCTAAGGGGGGCTTCAGGAAGATCTGGAAGGGATTTGTGGGTACAGAAGGACAGGTTGGGGTCGGTAATGGTATTCCCTTTGGGGTGCCTCGAGGGGAGAAAGATGGCACAGGGAGTGGAAGAAAGCCGGCAGCTAGAAGGAAAGTACCATCATCTGGCAGCTTTCTTGGGTCTGTCTGTCCTGGCCATGGCCTGCCTCTGCTCTCCAGACTGTTCTTCGGTGCTCCTGACCCCGCCATGGAACAGTGTGTCCCCATCCATTCTGGAGCCATCTTCAGCATCTTGCACTTTTTTTTTTTTTTTTTAATGTTTTATTTATTTTTGAGAGAGAGAGAGAGAGAGCGAGCGAGCGAGCTTGAGCGGGGGAGGGGTAGAGAGCGAGGAAGACACAGAATCCAAAACAGACTCCTGGCTCTGAGCTGTCAGCACAGAGCCCAATGTGGGGCTCGAACTCACGGACTGTGAGATCATGACCTGTGCCGAAGTCGGACGCCCAACCAACTGAGCTACCCAGGTGCCCCCAGCATCTTCCAGTTAAATGACACTTGAGTCTCTATCTTTAAAAAAAAAAAAAAAAAAAAAAATTTTTTTATGTTTATTTGGGGGAGGGGCAGAGAGAGAAGGAGACACAGAAGCCGAAACAGACTCCTGTCTCTGAACTGTCAGCACAGGGCCTGACGCAGGGTTCGAACCCACAGACTGTGAGACCATGACCTGAGCAGAAGTTGGATGCTCAACCATCTGAGCCACCCAGGCGCCCCAACTCTCCATTTTAAAAACAGAGCAACCTGTCTCCCTGTTGTAACCAGGCTTCTTATAATTAACATTCTTGATGAGATTCTTATAAAAAGTGGATAGAAGTAGATGTGGTAAAGAGTAAGAACATATATTCCTGTCAGTCTTTCACCCTCACTCCCCTGAGCTCTTCATTGATCTACTGTTCATGGTCTCTTATCCCTCTCGATGTGTCCTGTGTACACATAGGACCCATCTTTTGGCAGGTGAGATGTCAAGAGATTGTTTATAAATTCACAGTGACAGAGAATTCTGAGCTGTGTTTTCTTTTCATGGGGCTGGGAGCCTGTTCATGAAGCTGTAAGAGAAAACATGATCTTCCTTATTGAAAGAAATATTTTATTGAGCACTTTCCCCAGAACAATTTCTTTACTTGAAAAGTAGCTAACTTTGAGTGCTTACTATATCCCAGGCGTGGTTCTGAGCAGTTGACACGTATTAACTCATTTCTCTCCACCACACTTAACCCACTTGGACATCAAAAATCTGCTAGGCTGGGTGGCTCCTGACTCACTGAGCATCTTCTTCCTTGGCGAGTGCCGTGTCTGTACTGACATGAATGACTGAGGCCTGGAATCTGGAACTCTCTGTGGCTGCTACAACCACCATAATCTGCACTACACTCTCCATATTTGGCCTTTAATTTTGGCCCTATCTTGGCCTTCCCCAAATTCCTGAATTATTAGGCAAATTGGCATCCTGTCCTGTATGGCTCTTGCCTTTGGCTGCATGTTGGAGACATCTGGAGAATGAAACTCAGTCCTCTGTGCTCTACAGTTTGGGTTTAAGAAGTAGGTGGGGTGTGGGCAGGGGCAGTTTGAAAACAACCACGTTGGGTGGTTCAGATGAGCATATAGGCTTGAGAAGTGGCAGGTGTAGACTAGTGATTTGAAGGCTGATCTTGAAGTGGTCCTGGTCTGTTCTTGGCGGTCAGCGGCTTGTTTGCATCCCTTTCAAAGTTCAAACCTGGAGGTGTTTTCCTAGAAGGTTAGGTTTGTGTTCTCACATCTGCTTTTTCATATATGTGGGTTCATGCTACTGTAATCTACATTTTTGCCACATGCATTTATTATTTTTAAATGTTTATTTTCGAGGGGGGTGAGGGGCAGGACAGGGGGCCAGAGGATCCAAGTCAGACTCCACCCTGACAGCAGCTTCAGCACAGTGAGCCCACTGTGGGGCTCGAACTCATAAACTACAATCATGACCCAAGCCAAAGTCGGATGCTCAACCGACTGAGCCACCTAGATGCCCTGTCACGTGAGTTTAAAAACAGAGTTATTTCATCATATAGAAGTTAGATATAAATGTATATCACTGCACCTGTTGTACAGCATGAGAAATGAAACGTGGCTGATGCATTTTCACCCTTCTTTGTCCCCTGCCCAAAATAGGTGCCCCCCCTCTTGGAGGTAATTGCTGCGGATTCTGATTTTTTTATGTTTCTTTCTTTCTTTAATGTTAAATTTATTTTTGAGAGAGAGAGTGCAAGTGGGGAAGGGACAGTGAGAGAGGGGGACAGAGGATCTGAAGCTGACAGCAGTGAGCCCAATATGGGGCTTGAACTCATGAACCGTGAGATCATGACCTCAGCTGAAGTCCAATGCTCAACCAACTGAGCCACCCAGGTGCCCCTGATTTTGTTTTATGTTTCTTAAAAATGTTACTGTAGAGGTATGTATCCCTAAACGCATAGTAGTGTTTTGCATTCTAAAAAATTACAAATGGTACACAGACGTATTCCTCAGCTCTTAAAATTCAGCACTGTTTGTGAATCTTTGCATTAGATGTAGCTCAAGATGTGGCATAAGTGGACTCCAGTTTCTCCATTTGGCCACTGCTGGATGTTTGGATGGTTTCCAGGTTTTTGCTCTTAAAATGCTGCTCTAAATGTTCTGGAGCCCATCTCCATCCACGCACAAGTGTGAGGAACTGCCGGGTTGAACTTACTTGTAACTTATGTACGTTCCAGTCTTACTGGTTGTCAGATTGGTCTTGTGGGTTGTATTCATTCTGCTCCCACCTTGGTGACTGAGATTCCCCCTGCCCATTTCTTAGCACTTGATATTATCAATGTTTACTTATTGATGATCTGATAGGTATAAAAGTTTTAATTTGCATTTCTCAGCTAATCAGGTTGAGGATTTTTGTATCCTCAAGGATCCATCCATGGTGGTGTAATTTTTTTGCCCCTCACCTTTTTCTTGTGGTTACATGCCCATTCTCATGGGATCTTCAGGTATGTGCTTTTGCGGATTACCTCTCAGCATGTGTGTCTTTTGATTTTCTAATGTCATATGATTTACTGTCTATATTTTAATGTCAATTACTAATCTTTTCCAAATATTTTTCCCCCAAAAGTCTGAAAATTTTGTTCAGACTTAGTTTATAATCTCCATGGAATTGACTTTTGTGTGGAGTATGATGTAGGGATCTGGTTTTCCCACTATGTATAGCCAGTTGTCAAAACATTTCCTGACATTCATTCTTCCACACAAGCCACGCTGCTGAATCAAGTGCTCCAGACACCGCTCCCTCGTCTTCCTCCTGTTTCATGGCTGGAAGGCCAGATGTTTAGCTAAATTCTCCAGCTTCTTAGCTAGGGTGGCTCTGTGAGAGCTGTGCCTGCCGAGGGGACTCTCGGTAAAAAGCGCCAGATGGCAGCTGGCGTGGCTGTTTGCCCATCCTCCTCCTGCTGGACAGTGGGGGTGACCCCCAGAGGTGCAAAAGCCCCCTGTGACCATGGGGGCAGTAGTGAGCACCAGAGCTGGGTGGAGCATGTGTCCTCAGGACATCCAGGGCTGCCGCAGCCCTGGACTGCTGGGCTTTTATGTAAAATAAATAAATTTGTATTTGCTCAAACTACCATGAGTCATGTTTTCTGTTATTTGAGACTAAGAATAGCCCTCTCCCCTGCCGTGTATATGTCAAGTTTTCTAACCTGTAGGGGTCTTCTCTGCAGGTAATATTGACGTGCCCACTCAATGCCACACACTGTTGTAGGCCCTGGGACACGACAGCAAAAGGAACTACAGTCCCCCATGGAACTTACAGTCTGATGGGGAAATCAGGTGAAATAAATATTTATAGTATAAAGTAAGTCTAAAGTATGTACTAAGTATAACATATGCTATGTTAGTGCTTACATTTGTTTCTTGTAGCTGCCGTAACTATGTGCCACAGACTGGTGGCTTTATTTTAAAATTTTTTTTTTTTTCAGCGTTTATTTATTTTTGGGACAGAGAGAGACAGAGCATGAATGGGGGAGGGGCAGAGAGAGAGGGAGACACAGAATCGGAAACAGGCTCCAGGCTCTGAGCCATCAGCCCAGAGCCTGACGCGGGGCTCGAACTCACGGACCGCGAGATCGTGACCTGGCTGAAGTCGGACGCTTAACCGACTGCGCCACCCAGGCGCCCCATGACTGGTGGCTTTAAATGACAGAAGTTTATTGTCTCACAGTCTGGAGGCTGGAAGTCTGAAATCAAGGTGCTTGCAGGGCCATGTTTCCTCTGATGGCTCTAAGGGAGAATCCATCCTTACCTCTTCCTAAATTCTGGAGATTCTCTGTAATACTTGGCATTCTTTGGCTTGTAGACCTGTCACTCTTGTCTTTGACAACATCATTGCATGGCAGTCTTCACATTGTCTTCCTTCTGTCTCCAAATTTCCCCTTTTTGTTAGCACACCAGTCACATTGGATAAGCCATCCCTGTGACCTCATCTGAACTTGATCTACGTAGAGCCTCTTTCCAAATATAGTCATTTTCTGAGTTACTGGGGTGAGGACTCAGCATAGCTTTTTGGAGGAACACAACTCAACCTGCAACAATGATTAAGGGGAACAAAATTAGGGAAAACGGATACAGGGAGTCAGATGAAGATGGAGAAAGACCTGCATTTGACTAACAATCTATGGGAAACAGAAAGAAAATACATTGAGCTTAAGATTTGTGTATCTTTCCATATATAATATTTCTTTTTTTTTATGTTTATTTTTGAGAGAGCAAAGACAGCCATCAGGGGAGGGGCAGAGAGAGAGGGAGACACAGAATGTGAAGCAGGCTCCAGGCTCTGAGCTGTCAGCACAGAGCCCGACGCGGGTCTCGAACTCACGGACCGTGAGATCATGACCTGAGCCGAAGTCAGTCACTCAACTGACTGAACCACGCAGGTGCCCCTCTTTCCATGTATGATATTTCAAGAAACATTAACTTTACATATCAGAAACAGCTTTTTTTTTTTGTTTAACTGCAGTATTGGCACACAATATTACATTAATTTCAGGTGTACAACATAAGAAATTGGCAGCGCTGTTATGCTGTGCTTACCACAAGTATCGCTGCCATCTGTCACCAGGCAACGCTATTTTAATACCATTGACTATATTCCCTATGCTGTACTCTTTATCCTTGTGACTTATTCATGCCATAACTGAAAGCCTGTATCTCCCACTCCCCTTCACCCATTTTGCCCATCCCTCCCCTCTGACAACCATCAGTTCTCTGTATATCTGGATCTTCTTTGTTTTGTTGGTTTCAGTTTTCACATATTAAAGAAGTCATATGGTATTTGTCTTTCTCTGATTTATTTCACTTAGCATAATACCCACTGGGTCCATTCATGTTGTCGCAAATGGCAAGAGTTCATTTTTTTTTATATAGCTGAGGAATATTCCACTGTGTGTGTATACTACATCTTCTTTATCCATTTGTTTATCAGTGGGACACTTGGGTTGCCCCTGTACCTTGGCTGTTGTAAATGCTGCAATGAATAGGGGTGCATATATTTTTTCGAATTACTGTTTTTGTTTTCTTTGGGTAAATACCCAGTAGTAGAATTACTGGATCATATTGTATTTCTGTATTTAATTTTTTTTATTAAAATTTTTTTTAATGTTTATTTTTGAGAGAGAGTGTGAGCAGGGCAGGGGCAGAGAAAGGAGACACAGAATCTGAAGCAGGCTCCAGGCTCTGAGCTGTCAGCACAGAGCCTGATGCGGGGCTCAAGCCCACAAACTGTGAGATTATGACCTGAGCCGAAGTCGGATGCTCAACTGACTGAGCCACCCAGGTACCCCTCTATATTTAATTTTTTAAGGAACTTCATACGGTTTTCCACAGTGGCTGCATCAGTTTACACACCCACCAATAGTTGTTTGAGGGTTCCTTTTTTCCCCCCACATCCTCACATACACTTATTTCTTGTCTTTTTGATTCTGGCCATTCTGATAGGTGTAAGATCCTATTTCATTGTGGTTTTGATGTGCATTTCCCTGGTGATTGTGATGTTGAGCATCAATTTATGTCTGTTGACCATCTGTCTTCTTTGGAAAAGAGTCTCTTCAGGTCCTCTGCCCACATTTTAGTTGAATTATTTGTGTTTTTGGTGTTGAGTTGTACAACTTTATATGTTGTGAATATTAGCTGCTTATTGGATAGATTGTTTCCAGATATCTCCTGCCATTCAATAAGTTGCTTTTTAATTTTGTTGATGGCTTTTAACCACTGTACAAAGTATTTCTATTTTGGTGTAGTCCCAGTAGTTTATTTTTTACTTTTGTTTTCAAAAGAGTAGCATTGGAAGAATCTTATGATTATTATTTGGCATTTCTTGACTTCAGTCAGTAATACTGGCATTGTGTATGTGCACTAAGATCTTGCCTGTGGGCTTTTTTTTTTTTCAATGTTTATTTTTGAGAGAGAGACAGAGTGCCAGTAGGGGAGGGGCAGAGAGAGGGAGACAGAATCCGAAGCAGGCTCCATGCCCCAGGCTCCAAGCTGTCAGCACAGAGCTGTACATGGGGCTTGAACCCATGAACTGTGAGATCATGACCTGAGCCCAAGTCAGACCCTTAACCAACTGAGCCACCCAGGCACCCGGCCCATTGTTTTATCATGCTTTATTTTGATTTCCGACTTTAGTTCCATCATGGAATAAAGGCTAATTAATTCAACAAGTCTTTGTTAATAAACTAGTATGTACTAGGCAATAGGCAAGGGATGCAGAAGTACAGGTCCTGCCTCTGTGGAGTGCAAACTCTGGCTGAGAACATAGATTGTATGATCCAGGATCCAGTCTGGACAATATGCCACACTAAGTATTTCAGACAGAGGGCACTTAATATAGGGGGTTGGTCATGGGGGTGTGGGAAGGCTGAAAGAACAAAAAGGGGCCCTGAGATACACCAGAAATTCAGTGTGGGAAACAGATACCTCCCAGAGGTATCAAACAGAAGAGGTGATGTTACCAGAACCCTGGAGCTTGGAGGGCCCTGTGGTTGGTGCTGAAACCTGTGAGCATATGGAAGCTGGTGGTTACTTGGACTTGCAAGGGAGCCACAGCATTGGTGGGGAGGGAGCCTGGGGCAGCTGGGCTTTCTCAGACTGCAGGGCAAGTTTCTGGTGCTGGGAGTGCTGGAGGCAGGAGCCCTCTGGCACCTGCTGCTGGCCTTGGAAGAAAGCAAGTCCCTTTTTCCTGCTTCCTTTTCCATCTAATACCTCCTCCCAGTAGCAGAACTCAGCAGGAGGCCAGCTGATTAGGGAGCCTGGGAAACGGTGCAGAGTTCCAGACCCAGAATCACACAACAGTATAGGAAGGCAGGCTTGAGGCTTAGAGATAGTGGGTGAATAACCTGCAGGCAGCAGGCTGCTGAGTGGGAGACCATCTGGAGGGTGGACCCCAAGGACCCTGGATTGGCCACCACTGCAGATGGTATTCATACAGAGAGAAACCCACTTCTGTGCATGTATTGTGTTGGGTTTTCTTTAAATCAAAGCTGAACCTAATCCTGGCTCATGCAAGTGGGGATTGGCGACCAGAGGGAGAGTCTATTATGTAGAAGGAGGGAAGACTTGAAATGAGTAAGTTGGTAAATTTAGAAGGGAGTGGGATCCTGTGGAGGGAGAATGTTAGGAGGGATATGGGCAAACCCTTGGCTGATGTGGAGTCATGTGGTGGAAGTGACTGATACAGAATAAGCTGGGGGACTTGAGTCACGTGCCAGTGCCGTGGCGCATCCTCATGGTCTCAGCTGACCTCCTTGGGCACTACTGCTTGGCTGACATCTCCAGATCTCTGGACTCCTGAACCGAGATTCACTCTGCCTGCGAGAGCAATTTCAAGTTGTGTGGCATCACTGCCACCTGGGAGGGCAGAACAGGAAGCCGACAGAAATTACTTGGGATTTTGGTTCCAGAACTGGTTTTAATGTTTTAAAATATGCAATTACTTGCTTTTCTAGTCTCCTTGCTCTGTGATTCTTGTGTCCTGTGTCTTTTTTTTTTCTTTTTTTTTTTTGGTTTTGTGGCAAAACCAGAGCTGTCAGGCAGCTTCTCCAGGTTGGCAGGGACACTGGCCCTTGGAGCTCCAGCCACCATGTAAGAAACCCCACCACCTGAAGTCCCCTGCTAGGGAGCCCTGTGGAGGCACTCCAGCTGACAGTTCCAGCTGGTGTCCGTCCTTGGCCACTGGGGCCCAGGTGCCAGATGTGCAAGGAAGCAGCCATCTGGGCTCCTGCATCAGCTGTTCAAGTCATCCCAACAGAAGCCCAGATGTCATGGAGTGGAGATGAGTTCACATTTCCATGCTTTTTTCAAATTCCCAGCCCACAGAACCCGTGAGCATAAAAATGATTGTTGTTTTACACCACTAGGCTTCAGGGTAGCCCTTTATGCAGCAGAAGATGATTGGACCACATACATTCCTCGCCATCTCTTAATTTCTCTTTCTGAACTTCCGTTGGAGGTAGAGGAGGGGAAAGGGCATTCAAGTGGTCTCGGCCTTGATCACCCTGTGGTCTTGTGTTTTCGGTCATCTGGTTGTCGGAAAGTAGGCATTTCCCACTATAGATGTGAGCCTTTAGCCAATAAATAGCTCATGTTGACTCTGCAGTCCACATTTATGACATTTGGACTAAGAGCATACATGCCTTCCTCCATTAACTGACCCTTGGGGATAAGGTACCCACCTCTTCCCACTCTGGCAGGCAAGGGAAGGGCAGTCCCTACACATACAAGGCCAAGGTTTGTATAATTAGGGTAAGTGGCTCCTGACCTACTGGACCTACTTTTTTTTTCCAACGTTTATTTATTTTTGGGACAGAGAGAGACAGAGCATGAACGGGGGAGGGGCAGAGAGAGAGGGAGACACAGAATCGGAAACAGGCTCCAGGCTCTGAGCCATCAGCCCAGAGCCCGACGCGGGGCTCGAACTCACGGACCGCGAGATCGTGACCTGGCTGAAGTCGGACGCTTAACCGACTGCGCCACCCAGGCGCCCCTGGACCTACTTTAATATACAACAGGCATGCTGTGCACCTTATAACTGGGTGAATTCTTCAGAGTGTTGGGTGTTGAAGCCTAGGTCTTTGAAAAACATGAGCATTGGCCTTTCTAGTCTCAGGAAGATGGGATGCAGACATCCAAATGACTGGCATAATTAGACCATGATTCTCAGGAGGGGGTCTGTGAGTCACCAGACTGCTGGTAGTGGAGCATGAGAATATACATTTTTTTAAATGTTTGTTTATTTTTGAGAGAGAGGGAGGGGCAGAGAGAGAGGGAGACACAAAATTCGAAGCAGGCCTCAGGCTCTGAGCCTGACGTGGGGTTCAAACTCAGGAACTGTGAGATCATGGCTTGAGCTGAAGTCGGGCCCTTAACCGACAGCCACCCAGGCGCCACGGAATATTCATTTTTTAAAAAATACTTATTTTTGAGAGAGAGTGCACGCGTGGGAGTGGGGGAGGGGCAGAGATCGAGGGAGACAGAGACACAGAATCCGAAGCAGGCTCCTCACTGCACAGAACTGGATGTGGGGCTTGAACTCATGAACCATGACACCATGACCTGAGCCAATGTCAGACACTTAAGTGACTGAGCCACCCAGGTGCCCTAGGAATATGCATTTTTAATAAGCACTTGAGGGGAATCCTATGTGCACAGTGACAAATCCCGATTTAATTTGGGGTGGCCTTTTCCAGCTGTCTTGCTGATGTTGGTTAGAAGTTAATAGGAGTCATCAGGTGGCACTTCTAGAAAGTTCTTTGAAAGGGCTGGTTCAGCCTGAAGTACCCCCTTCTGCCCTACCCCTCCTCCTTGCTGGAGTGTCCAGCTGATGTTCGGAAGTGCAGTGGCCCTCTCAGACTATGAGGTGAACTTTGAGACAGACTTCTCATGCTAAGGATGGGCAAGCAGAAGGCAGGAGCTGCCGGTCTGCAGCCCTCCTATCAGCCTGCACTCCTGATGCTGAACACTTCATTAACATGAGAGAAAAACAAATCTCTGCTTGGTTAATACATGGGTTGGCCTTTTACCCTCACCTAACTCAGTTTCTAACTGGTGCATGAGAGATTTCAGTTATTTAATGAAAATACCAATTTCCCGAAACCATTCTGGGGATTCTGAAGAGTCTCTGGAAATTGATTTTTTTTAAACCTAGTTAACCGTAATTTACATTACCCAGTGGGACCTAATTCTTCACTCAGAAAGGTTGAAGCCCTATTTGAAAGAAAAGAAATAGCTAGGTTTTCAAAGTATTTACAGTTCTGCTGTTCTCTTGAGCACCTTGACTAAGAAAACCTGCATTTTATTCAGCTGCACTCCTGCTCAACCTGTGGCTTGTCTGGCTCTCCTCTGAGCCCCCAGGTGTGCAGGGGCGGGAAGCCTGCCTGCATTTCTGACGATTTTCCCATTTCTGATCAACTTGTGGCCTGTGCCTTTTTATCTGCACCAACAGAGGTACCATCTCTCAGATCTAGTTGGTATTCTCCCAGAGTCTTCCGGTGCCATGCCCTCTATTGCCCCGGAGTGTTTGAGGCCTGACTTCCTCCGGTCTGCCCCTGGATCAGCACACCCACCATTTGTAGGGCAGATCACATACCCGCTTCCCCAGACCACAGAGATGGAAAACAGTGTCTTATTTTAGTTCTTGTTTCCTTGAGTGCTATCTAATGGAGTCACTTCTCATTTATTCTTTCAGGCATGGTGCTTACCCTCTGAATAGTCTCATCCTGTAGATGTGGGGTGTTGTGGGTGTTTTTTTGTTTTTGTTTTTTGTTTTTGTTGTTGCTTTTTCTGCTTAAGCTTTTCTGTCCATATGTATCTGACCTGTAGAAATTTCTCTCAAAATTGTGGGGTCTGAACAGACCATTTGTGTGTTCTTTTTTCTAATAATGGGTTTTTTGGAGAGAGACATAAGGGCACATGTCTTCCGTTGAGGTCTGGTCTATATGCTGGCATTATTCAGTTGAGCTTTTTCTTTGTGATGTGAAAAGTAGTCAATTTCTGTAGGTAGGGCTTGTGGTTTGAAATTGTGTAGTCTTCCGAGGTAGAATTTGATGTATCTTTATTAGATCAGCTTTATTTGGTTGTCCAGATAACTCACACTCTTCCTTTGTGTGGTTTGTGTGATTGATAAAAACTGATCGAGGTTGTGCTCGCTTTGGCAGCACATATACTAAAACTCAACTGAGGTGATTTGTTTTTGAGCACTGTTATTTTAAGTAACTTAATTTATGCATAACATACAGAGTTGGTATTTTTTAATGTTGTTTTTTTCCTGAGAGGTATATGAAGAAGTGCTTGATGTTTTTCTTGATCTAACTCTAATCCTTTCTCTCTCTCTAATCGTACAAGCCATACTTGTACAAAATGAAATGAAGCCCTCTTTGATATCTTGTTCCAACTAAATTAAATCATTAGTATTAAGGAAAAATATCCCCTGAGAGATCATATAGATTATAGGCTAGCAAATCACCAGAAGATCTTGATAAGATGATGATTCTTTGAACAAAGGACATATTGACCTGCCTCGTCTGTAAAACTACCCAAAATAGAGGTCAAATGTTAATGATTTTTTAAAATGTTTTATTTATTTTTGAGAGGAAGGGAAAGAGAGAGACAGCATGAGCAGGGGAGGGGGCAGAGAGAGAGGGAGACACAGAATCTGAAGACAGGCTCCAGGCTCTGAACTGTCAGCACAGAGCCTGACGTGGGGCTTGAACTCACAAACCATGAGATCATGACCTGAGCTGAAGTTGGATGCTTAACCGACTGAGCCACCCAGGTGCCCCAAATGTTAGTGATTTTTTTAAAACTTATTTTTATTTTTTTATTTTAGAGAGTGTTAGCTGGGGAGAGTGGCAGAGGAGGGAGGGAGACAGAGAGAGGGAATTTTAAGCAGTTTCCATGTTCACGGGGAGTCCGACATGGGGCTCTGTAGGATCCTGACCTGAGCTGGAATCAAGAGTCCATGCTCAGTCAACTGGGGCCCTGAGGCGTCCCAGTGGTGGTCAGATGTTAAGCAAACTGCTTAAATTGTATTTTTTAAAGATGTTAATTTGTTTTTAAGAGAGCAAGGCAGAGGGTGAGTGGCAGGGGAGAAGAAAGAGAGAGGGAGACACAGAATCTGAAACAAGCTCCAGGCTCTGAGCTGTCAGCACAGAGCTCAACGAGGGGCTCGGGAATGGCGAGATCATGACCTAGGCCGAAGTTGGATGCTTAACTGACTGAGCCACCCAGGCACCCCAGTGTAAATTGTATTTTAAAAAAGTACTTAAGTAATCTCTGTACCCAGTGTGGGGCTCCAACTCATGACCTCGAGGTCAACAGTTGCATGCTCTACCGACCAAGCCAGCCAGGTGCCCCTATGTACATGATCACTTTTAAGTGTAAGCTCGGTGACATTAAGTATATTCACAGTGTTGTGCAACCATCACCGCCATCCATGTCCAGAACTTTTTCATCTTCCCCAACTGATATTCTACTCATTAAACACTAAAACCCATTGCCTCCTCCCCACAGCCCCTGGTAACTTCTGTTCTACTCTTGTCTGAATTTGCCTGTTCTAGATACCTCATATGTTAGTTCAGTCATGTAATTATTTGTCCTTTTGTGTCTGGCTTCTTTCACTTAGTATGTTTTCAAGGTTAGGGTTTCAGTGTCATCAAGGTTAACGTGTATCAGAATAGTATGGCCGAATGATATTTCATTGTATGGATATACCACATTTTATTCATCTGCTGATGGACACTTGGGTTGCTTGTACCTTTTGGCTAGTGTATGTTTGAGTCCCCGCTTTCGGTTCTTTCGGATAGACCCAAGAGTAGAATTGCTGAGTCGTATGGAAATTCTGTGTTTACCTTTTTGAGGAACTGCCAGACAAGCAGCTTTACTTTCCCTGGCACTGTGACTCTTGGCATAGGCTCAGAGTTCACCCTCCTTCCTACCAGGGTGTCGCTAGATAAGCTGGACTTGTGACCACACCAGTGCCAACTGTGCCTCACTCAGGGCTGGTCGGCACTCTCTGAGCACCTGTGGAGAAGGTGCTTGTGAAGTGCTCCAGGGAGCCGGTCTGTTGCTTGTTTGATGGTCCTTCATGAAGTTCAAGCCTATGGTTAGTAAGGAGATCATTTTCTGGCAAGCCAGGCACATTGGCAAAGTTGGGGATCTCAAGAAAGACGCCGCCTGTCCAGTTAAAGATTCTGTGAAACCTGGTAGCAGCTGGTGTGATAGCCCTTAGTTCCTGAACGCAAACCGGAGGAACTCAAAAGGACCTTGCAAATACTTCTGGCATGCGGCACCTGGGTGGCTCAGTGGGTTGAGCGTCTGACCCTTGATTTTGGCTCAGGTCACGATCCCAGGGTCATAAGATCCGAGCTCCACGTTGGACTCTGTGCTGAGCATGGAACCTGCTTGAGATATTCTCTCTCTCTCTCTCTCTCTCTCTCTCTCTCTCTCTCTCCCTCTCTCTCCCTCTCCCCCCGTCTCTCTCTCCCGCTCTCCCCGTCTCTCTCTCCCCCCTCCCTCTCTCTCTCCCCCCTCCCTCTCTCTCTCCCCCCTCCCTCTCTCTCTCCCCCCTCCCTCTCTCTCTCCCCCCCTCTCTCCCCCCTCCCTCCCTCTCTCCCCCCCTCCCTCTCTCTCTTCCCCCCTCCCTCTCTCTCTCCCCCCCCCCCCTCTCTCCCTCCCACCCTCTCTCTCCTTTTCTCCCTCTGCCCCTCTTCCCCACTCATGCTCGCTCACTCTCTAAAAAAAACCCAAATACTTCTGGCAGGATAGTAGTTGTAAAAAACTATGACCCTTGGGGTTTTACCAATACCTGGCCTCAGTGCCAGGGTCAAATTTGTCAACTACCCAAGGAAGTCTTTCCATGGAACAGAACAACCCTTGCTTCACCTCTGTAGAGAAAGCATGCCAAATAGCACTGCACATCAAATAATTATATAAATTCAAAACCACGGTGAAGATTTTCACCTCACTGGTGGACTTCTTGGTTCCCTGCCATTTTCTTGGGTTGAACACATTGGCTTCTCCAAGGAACAGTGTTGTTGGGGTTGAGTTTGTATAGGCATGCCTCGTTTTATTGTGCTTCACTTTATTGTGCTTTGCAGATACTGAGTTTTTTAGAAATTGAAGGTTTGTGGCAACCCTGTGTAGAGCCATGGCACAATGTTGGTGCCATTTTTCAAAGTAGTGTTTGCTCACTTTCTGTCTCTGTGTTACATTTTGGTAATTCTTGAAATATTTCAAATTTTTTCATTATCATTATATTGTTTATGGTGATTTGTGGTCATGGCTCTTTGATGTTACCATTATTTTTGCAGCACCAAGGACTGCGCTCTTGTAAGACGGTGAACTTAATTGATACATGTTGTGTGTGTTCTGACTGCTCAACCAGCTGGTCTTTGCCCCTGCTCTCCCCCTCTCCTTGGGCCTTCCTGTTCCCAGAGACACAACAATATTGAAATTAGGCAAATTAATAACTCAACAGTGACCTCTGAGTGTTTAAGTGAAAGGAAGAGTCTCATGGTCTCTCGCTTTAAATCAAAAGCTAGAAATGATTAAGCTCAGTGAGGAAGGCATGCTGAAAGTCAGGCCTCTTGTGCTGAGCAGTCAAGTTGTGCATGCAAAGGGAAAGTTCTTGAAGGAAATTGAAAGTGCTACTCCAGTGAACACATGAATGATAAGAAAGTGAAACAACCTAATTGCTGATAGGGAGAAAATTTGAGTGGTCTGGATAAAAGATCAAACCAGCCACAACATTCCCTGAAGCCAAAGCCTAATTGAGAGCAAGTCCCTGACTCTCTTCAACTCTGTGATGGTTGAGAGGTGAGAAAGCTGCAGAAGAGAAGTTTGAAGCTGGCAGAGGTTTAAGGAAAGAAAGCATCTGCATAACATGAAAGTGTAAGATGAGGCAACAGGTGCTGATGGAGAAGCTGCGAGTTATCCAGAAGATGTAGCCAAGATAATTCATGAAGGTGGCTACACTACACAGCATTTTCCATGTACACCAAACAAGCAGCCTTATATTGGAAGAAGATGCTATATAGGACTTTCATAGCTAGAGAGGAGCAGTCAGTGCCTGGCTTCAAAGCTGCAAGGGACAGGCTAGTACAGGTGGTGACTTTAAGTACGAGCCAGTGTGGTTTTTTTTGTTTTGTTTTTTATTTTTTTTATACCATTTCTTACCACTTTTTAAAAACTATTTCAAAAATCCTAGGGCCTTTAACAATTATACTAAATCTACTATGCCTGTGCTGTATAACAGATGGCATGGAAATCTGCCCTTCCACCAATATTGATTGGACATGCTAAATGGGAATCCATGAAATTGCACAAGCCCATTCTGGTTGTTAATTTGCTGTAACACAGCCCCATATGGAGCCTACTGGAACTTATGGCAAAAGCCTGTGAGTGCCACCTAGTGGCAATTGCTGGGATTTGGGACCAGAAAAATTCCCATTTGAGAGATAGTTACTATTGGACTTTGAGATTTTTCCTGTGACTAAAGGACATCAAATAACTTTGAAACCTGAACTACCCACAATGCCTCTGGTGACGTTGAGGAAGTACTTTAATGGGGAGGGTAATGCCCAGAAGTATTCCATCATAAAATGGAAATGGTTTATATAGGAACAGGCCACCAGGAGAATGAGAGGAAGTACTCATGAGTAGGAAGCCTCTTTTTCCCTATGGTTGATTCTGGAACCATCTTAGTAGCTGCTGGATCCTATGGCTGCTCAGGAAGCACCCTATGAAAAGCTCTCCATTGACCAACAAAGAGTTGCTTGGTTTCTGGAGGGCAGTTCCATGGTAAATGGACAGCTTCCTGTTTAGAAGCCCACTACTCTGATGGAGAGTGTCAAAACAAATCAGTTCATTGGGCTGAGTTGTATGCTGTTTTTCTAGCAATTATGGAAGAATTGAACAAAGATAAAAGCCCCTATGTTTGCATTTTTTTGACTTACAGGCAGTAGCCACCACGTATCTGGCAAATCAGACTGGTGCCAGTAAACCTGGGGGTGGGGGTGGTACAAATGGATTGTGACAGGAACAGACAGTTACTCTGTTCTTGGCTTAGCCTATTCCGTGGTAGACGTAAGTGCTCAGCATGCAATAAAAGGACTGGAACAGAAGACATGAGAACTATATGGACTGTCAGATCATATATCCTCCAAGGAACACATTTTACAGCCCATAATGTCCAACAGTAGACAGAGGGATGTAAGTTTCAGAGGAATGGTTTGTTGAAAAATTGGAACAGGCAGCTGAAACTTTTTTTTTTGGTCTAAAACAGGGAAATAAAGGCATGAAGGACTGGCTTACACACCTCCATGAGTGTGTGCTCACACTCAACATGAGACCAAGGGAGGGTCCCCACTAAAGATTTCCTCTGCTTTTGGGGACAGATTTGGAGAAGAGGGAATGGGAAAAATGCTGGGATCACTGTACTTTTTAATTTTTCCCACATCACCTCAACTTCCTTTGTCCTACCTGATACAGTTGGTCCCAGGACCAGGCCTGCAACTGCAGGTGCCAGAAGCAGGGGGATCCCTAAGTAAGAAACTATACCTTTAAACTTTTATGGCAGAATTGCTAAGGGTCTGATGGGGTAGGTTTTGCCTTCACCGCATCTGGCAAAATTGGGGCTGCCACTGAATGCAGCTGTATTGCTGAGTGGTGGTCTAGACAGGTTCACCTTAGTTCTGTACCTGTTAACTCCAACCTTCCCCCCACCCCCTCCCTGACATGGAAGAGGCCTGAAGGGTGGGGGTGGGGGGGCGTATGCTAGACTAATATTACTCCTGGCAACCTGGACCAGCAGTGGCCAAACCTAATACCCCTTCCAAAGGTAGAAAAGTTAGGCGGTCAATGGAGAAGAGGAGGAATGGTAGCTGGGGGTAAAGGAGTGAATGAGTGGCTTATGCAGTGAGGGAAATGCAGGATGGCATTGGCACTTGGGGAGAGGCTCAAAGTTGGATGTTGTTGTCTCTCAACCCAGTTACACCAGGTGCCTGAAATGGTGGAGATGCATGTTGCTGTGAGACGACTCTTGCTTTTGGGACTTAAAAAAAAATTGAATGGGAGTCTGCAAACCTGAATAGTATCACTCTGGGGGACATTGCAGTCACACAGTGTGATGATGGACTAGATCAATTGTTAATGCCTGAGTGGGACTCTAGTAATGTGCCAGAGCTTTTCAGGACACATGTGCCAGCACACTCGATAGGGTGTATCACTGGGCTTATTACAGTACTGATACTGATAGATGTATTCAGAAATTGAATTAAAGCCTCCCCAGGAAGTAACACAGATGGAAAATGGCCTGAGAAAGCACTGTATTTACCTCAGTGTCAGCTAATTTCTTTTCTTCTTCTTCTTCTTTTTTAAATTTTTCTGTCAGAGCCTTTTCCTGCTTATTATTATTTTTATTTGAGAGAGAGCAAGAGAGTGTGCACGCGTGCATGCAAGTCAGGAAGAGGAGCAGAGAGAGGGAATCCCGAGCAGGCTCCCTCAGTGCAGAGCCCGACATGGGGCTCAATCCTGTGACCCTGAGATCATGACCTCAGCCAAAATCAAGAGTAGGATGCTCAACCGACTGAGTCACCCAGGCACCCCAACGCCAGCTAATTTCTAAGCTGAATAGTTCTGCTTAGAACTAGTTTATCATAAGATATGGTGGTGGGGGATGAATAATTAAGACAAAAATATGAAAATGTATATACTGGCTTTATAATAGTGTCTTTAAATCTATCCCCACCTCCACACTGGCCCCTCCAAATCTTAGGGAGTATGATTATTTTGCTGTAAGAGTCTTGGCTGGAGACAAGGGTGGCATTTAACTTCACCACAGAAGAGGCCTCTGTCTTCTGCCCTCAGCTCTTGGAAGATGATCTTTGTTTGCCCAGAGGCTTAGGCTAGACAAGGAATGGCAATGTGATTTAAGGTGAGGCTTAGGGTCACATGGTGGCAGTCCACTGGAGACTTGAGATCAACCATATGGGGGCTTAATTAATCATGCCAATGTAATGGAGCCCCCAAAACTGAGAATGAGTCTTGGAATAGCCTCCCCAGTGCACAGTACTCTATGTGTATTGTCACACATTGATATTGGGAAAATAACATGTTCTGACTGCATGGGAAGAGGGTGTGGGAGTCCTCATAGTATCTCACAGTTCCCCAGACTCATGAGCTTCTTTCCTTGGCCAGTCTTCCTCTGTGTCCTTTTCCTATAAGAAACTGTATAATAGAGTGTATACAGTGAGTATTATAGCATTAAGTGGGTTCTGTGAATCCTAACAAGTCCCCCCCAGTAGTTGTTTTGGGAATCCCCTGAACTTGCAGTTGGTGGAAGAAGTGACCGTGGTCTTGTGTAGATTGTGTTCACTCTTACTCTACAATTAGCTAAATTCCTCACAAAACTCTACTCAAGAGGAATCTGAATCTTAAGCTGTTTGTTCTGTCAGATAGGCAAGGACTTGGTCTCTCAGGAAAATAGATAAAACACACACACTTTGATAGACTTACAGTCTATTTTTCCTCACTTTTATGTTCTAGAATTACAGAATTATAAAGCATATTTTCTTCTTCTCATGTCTTATAATCAAGAGAAAATATACTCAGCAGAAGTTTCACCAAAAAAACCCCAGTTACTGGAATTAGCAGATAAGGACATAAATGATTGTAAATATATAAAATAATTGGAAAAGAATAATAATAGGGATAGAGAAGGGGTATAATGAGTTGAAGAGTATTTCTCAAAAATTCTTGTCTATCCAGAACCTCAGAATGTGACCTAATGTGGAAATAGTCTTTACAGATGTAATTAGGTTAAAAATGAGGCCCTAATATTGGGCCCTAATCCAGTGACTGGTGTCCTTACAAGAAGAGGGAAATGGATACAGAGAGACACAGAGGAGAGGGCCTTAAGAAGACAGAGGCAGAGATTGAAGTGAGGCATTTGCAAGCCAAGGAATGCCAGTTGCTGGCAGCCACCAGAAGTGAGGAGGGAGGCCTGGAACAGATTGTCCCTTAGAACCTCAAACCCTGCTGACACCTGGATTTTGGACTTTCAACCTCCAGAACCGTGAGAGAATACATTCTTGTTGTTTCAGGCCATTCATTTTATAGTACTTTGTTATGGCCCTAGGAAATTAATACACAAGGTAATGATATATCTTAGGATATGGTAGCAAACTTTTTAAAAAGGACCAAATGGAAATTCTAGATCTGAAAAATATAGTAGCTAAAATAAAAACCACAATGGATGGGCTAAACACCAAATTGGATGTTACAGAAGAAAGAATAAGTGAACTTGAAGACAAATAAATAGAATTTACCACACTGAAGCAGAGAGATTAAAAGAAAAAAACCTGAGGGGTGCCTGGATGGCTCAGCTGGTTAAGCATCTGACTGTTGAATTCAGCTCAGGTCATGATCTCACAATTCATGAGTTCAAGGCCCTCATTGGGCTCTGCACTGCCAGTGCAGAGCCTGCTTGGGATTCTCTCTCTCTGCCCCCTGTCTCTGCCCCTTCCCCTTGTGTGCACAACCCCCCCCCCCCCCAAATTAAAACACGTTTTGTTTTGTTTGTTTGTTTAACTTTGATGGATATTATTTTGCTTTGTTGTTTTTTATTTTAATTTTATTTTTTAAATTTATATCCAAATTAGCATACAGTGCAACAGTGATTTCAGGAGTAGATTCCTTAATGCCTCTTACCATTTAACCCCCCCCCCCAACCCCTCTAGTAACCCTTTGTTTCTTCTCCATATTTAAGAGTCTCTTATGTTTTGTCCCCCTGTTTTTATATTATTTTTGCTTCCCTTCTCTTATGTTCATCTGTTATGTGTCTTAAAGTCTTCATATGAGTGAAGTCATATGATATTTGTCTTTCTCTAATTTTGCTTAGCATAATACCTCTAGTTCCATCCACATAGTTGCAAGTGGCAAGATTTCATTCTTTTTGATTGCCAAGTAATACCCCAGTGTGTGTGTGTGTGTGTGTGTGTGTGTGTGTGTGTACACACACACACACACATCTTCTTTATCCATTCATCCATCAATGGACATTGGGCTCTTTCCATGCTTTGGCTATTGTTGATAGTGCTGCTGTAAACATTGGGGTGCATATGTCCCTTTGAAACAGCATACCTATATCCCTTGGATAAATACCTAGTAGTGCAATTGCTGGATCGTAGGGTAGTTCTATTTTTAATTTTTTTGAGGAACCTCCATACTGTTTTCTAGAGTGGCTGCGTTTGCTTGCATTCCCACCAACAATGCAAAAGAGATCCTTTTTCTCCTTATCCTCGCCAACATCTGTTGTTGCCTGAGTTGTTAATGTTAGCCATTCTGACAGGTGTAAGGTGGCATCTCATTGTGGTTTTGATTTGTATTTCCCTGATGATGAGTGATGTTGAGCATCTTTTCATGTGTTGGTTTGCCATCTGGATGTCTTTTTTGGAAAAGTGTCTATTCATGTCTTTTGCCCATTTCTTCCCTGTATTATTTGTTCTTTGGGTGTTGAATTTGATAAGTTCTTTATAGATTTTGGATCCTAACCCTTTATCTGCTATGTCATTTGCAAATATCTGCTCCCATTCTGTCGGTTGCCTTTTAGTTTTGCTGATTGTTTCCTTCACTGTGCAGAAGCTTTTTATTTTGATGAGGTCCCAATAGTTCATTTTTGCCTTTGTTTCCCTTGCCTCTGGAGATGTGTTGAGTAAGAAGTTGCTGCAGCTAAGGTCAAAGAGGTTTTTGCCTGCTTTCTTCTAGAGGATTTTGATGGCTTCCTGTCTCACATTTAGGTCTCTCATCCATTTTGAGTTTATTTTTGTGTATAGTGTAAGCAAGTGGTCCAGGTTCATTTTTCTGCATGTCGTGTTCCAGTTTTCCCAGCACCACTTGCTGAAGAGACTGTCTTTCTTCCATTGGATATTATTTCTTGCTTTGTCAAAGATTAGTTGGCCATATGTTTGTGGGTCCATTTCTGGGTTCTCTATTCTGTTCCATTGATCTGAGTGTTTTTGTGCCGACATTAAAAAATGTTTTAAAAAAAAAACCTGATTTCAACTCAGGTCACGATCTCACGGTCCGTGAGTTTGAGCCCCGCGTTGGGCTCTGGGCTGATGGCTCGGAGCCTGGAGCCTGCTTCCGATTCTGTGTCTCTCCGCCCCTCCCCCGTTCATGCTCCATCTCTCTCTCTCTGTCTCAAAAATAAATAAACGTTAAAAAAAAAAAAAAAAAGCGCCCAGACCACACTAACAACATCACTTAGCATTGATATATTATGAGACTGGGAAGCATACATGAAATTGGGATCAAGAGAAAGAAAATAGGGCAGGAAAAAATATTTGAAGAAATAAAGACTGAAAAACTTTCCAGAAACTCACAACATTCTTAAGACAGATACAAAGAAGTCACACCCAGCTGTATCATAGCCAACAGCTGAAAACCATCATCAAGAGAAAACTTAAAAGCAGATAGAGGGAAATGACACATCCCTCCCCATCCTCCCCACCTGCCCTGTTTCCTGAGAGGTAGGTGTTGCTTCCTGCCCCCCCCCCCCCCTCCGGGTGGTGGCCCTGACCTTAGTCTCCATGCTGTTTCTAGCTTGAATCCCACCCGTGACTTTCAGGATGAAGTTTGGTCTTCAGTATGATCACTGTAGTGCCCTTGCAGCTGCTCTGTCACTTCCCACAACTTCTAGTTGGAGTGTCTCTAGTTTTTCAAGTGTGCCTCGCTACCTTCTTCTGGGAACTCTCCTTCTTCAGCATCCCTCCCTGCCATCTTTCCCTCCATTCCAAGCTGGACCTCCTGGGTCCTAGAGGTCTGAGTAGTAGGTTTGTGCCTGCACTGTATGGGTACTGATGTTAGTGAAATAAGATTGGAAATTCATTCACAAGCCTTGTGTGGCATCCTTTCTTCAGACATAATTGACTGTGGGTGAGGGTTTAGAGAACCAGTCAGCCTACTGTGGGCCTTGCCAGCCTCTGTGGAGTCAGCCTGCACCATGCTCATTTTCTGTATGCTAGCCACATCGGCCTGCTTTTGGTCTGCATGCAGTCTTTTCAGCCTCAGGCCTTTGCACCTGTTGCTCCTCTGTGTGGAATTCTACATACCTCCTATACAGAGATTACACCTAGTCACCACTTGCCCAGAAAAACCTCTGACCACCTGGATTAGGACACACACATGCTTCTAAGAATTTGCCTTTACACTGTGTCTTTTCCTATGAGGACCTGTCCAAGTTGTAACTCTTTTGTGTGATTACTATGTCGATCCCTATCCCTCTTGCCTGTGAGCTCTGCAAAGGCAGGGACTCTGTCTGGTTTTGCCCATTTTGTATTCTCCAGTAACCAGCACAGAGTCTGGGGTCCAGTAACTGCTCTGGTAATACCTTGTGAGTGAATGGATGGGTGAATGGGTGGGCAGTTCCAGCAGTTTGGCCCTAGAATGTTAGTGGTTCCTCTAGGAGTGACTCCTAGAGAAACCCGAAGGTTTTTCCCCTCAAGGACTAACTGCTTTGTATCATGTGTTTCCCAGGACTCTTTTTTTTTTTTTTTTTAAATGTTTATTTTTGAGAGAGATACAGAATGCAAGCAGGGGAGGGGTAGAGAGAGAGAGAGAGACAGAATCTGAAACGGGCTCCAGGCCCCGAGCTGTCAGCACAGAGCCCAACGCGCCGCTCGAACTCATGATCAACTCAGGATCCGCGAGATCATGACCTGAGCCGAAGTTCGAGGCTTAACCAACTGAACCACCCAGGCGCCCCCCAGGACTGTCTCTTAATAGAAGAATCCTCCCTCTCCTCCTCCCTCTCCATTTCACACTTAGCCCCAGCCTGGCTTAATTCTCCACTCTGTAACAGCTGCTTTCATCTTACTGTCTCCACAGTTAGGACTGTCACTGTTCCCGCAGGTTTGGCACACCTACTGGTGCTGCCCTTAGAAGTCACTGCATATACTCCTTTAGAAAGCTAAAACGTCATGTTAAAGAAGTGGCCCTGAACTCAGGCAACCAGGGGCTCAGTGGGAGGAAGAAACCTGCGTCTGGTTGCCCTGGCCTCAGAAGTCAGCTGCAGCGTACTGGGCACAGATGGGCAAGGGCTCTTGTCCTGCGACAGCGCTGTCGTCACAGGGCTTCCTGAACTTACAGGAGCGAGATCACTTCCCAGTCACAGGGCTGAGAAGCAGCAGGGACAGGAGAGGAACCCAACCTTGTCGGCTCCAGAACCCAGGGCTCCCCTACAAACTAGGTCGCCTGCTTCCAGAGTATGGCCTGGTTTGTGAAGTTGGTACCCCCTACTGACATTTTCCTAGCAACAATAGTTTCCCTGCAGATGAGGGGGAGGAGGAGCCAGGAGACCATTCCCCTTCACCACAATAGGAAGCTGAGGCCTAGCAGGGGTCTACAGGGGCAGATGGCAGGCAGGCTAGGGCACAGACCCCCGAGCCTTGGGAGCTGGATCCGTGCCCCCTCCCCTGGCGCCTGCGCACTGCAGTTCCGTTCCCGCCCAACCCCGCCCAATCGCCCGGGTTTTCAAATTTGAAACCTGCTCCTTTTCCCGCCCGAACTTGTAGGCCAGCGGAGGGGGAGGGTGGGGCCGAACGCAGCCAATAGTGCCTCACAAGCTCCCCGGCCCCGCCCTGAAGGTGACGACAGCAAGCCGCAGTAGGCAATGGGCAAATGGGCAAAGGTGCCCGCTGGCCCCGCCTCCGTGGCGCCCACGTGCAGCAGTCGAGCTGGGGCCTCCCAGAGACCACGGGTGCCCGGATTACCATTCTAGGGGCAGAGTCTTCGCTATCAACTCCGGGCTGGAAACTGAGGCCCTGATACTCCAAGTAGTCGGCGTGGGGTCGCTGAACGAAATGGGCAAGATGCGGCCCCATTCAGCCTGGGGACTCACTCAAAAACTGGGCCTGGAGGAAGCGCCCGTGGCAGCCCTGGGAGTCTGAGGGGCCGGGCTGGCCCGTGGAGGTGGGCTGCGGTTCCCTGGTCCCTTTCCAGAGGGGCGGGGCCAAGAATTGGGCCGTCCGGGGGCGGGGTGTCTCGGAGGCGGGGCCGGGGCCCCTGTGTTTGTTGCACCGTGTCAGTTACATTGTAACAAAAGTGGTGCAGCCGCTCTTCGGGCCAGCACCTTAGGCCCGCCCGCCACCAGCTGTCTCCGACATGGAACCTGTGGCCAGCAATATCCAGGTCCTGCTGCAGGCGGCCGAGTTCCTAGAGCGCCGCGAGAGAGGTGAGGAAGAAACATTGGTCAGACTCCAGGCAGCAACCTCGCTGACACAGGCCTGGACTAGACTTGGCTCCCAACTGGAAGGATGCATGCATGGCCTTAGGCAGTAACCCTGAGGCACCCTTTCTCAGTTTGGCGGGGGTGGTGGGGTTGGGAAAATGGCCCTGGCGCCAAAAACCCTTCCCTGACCGTGCCTTGCCAGGGGCGCCTGCAGGGACCAGCCCCAGCCTGAAGCGGGCGGGGGCTGTCTCTGGCAGAAGCTGAGCATGGCTACGCGTCCCTGTGCCCGCACCGCAGTCCGGGCCCAGTCAACAAGAGGAGGAAGCGATCCCCCCAAGCTTCTGGCACGCTGGACAGTGGGCGGTGAGGAGTGCTGGGGACGGTGGGGAGAGGAGGGGGATGGGTCCCTTCATCGGGCCTCACCTTTGCCCACTTCCTCCTTGTTGCTTGCATCTTCTGGGCCAGATCCTCACTCTGGAGGCAGTTCAGACCTCTCCTGCCATCTCCTCACTCCCCTCTATTCGTTCAGGGACTATTTCTTGAGCACCCCTGTTGTGTCAGGAGCTATAAATAGGATACTTCAGGGTCCTTCTTCCACTCACACTAGCACACTCCACATCTCACTCCACTCGATTTCTCCCACAGGCTTCCTCCTCTTCTCTCGTGTCAGCCCTTTGCACATGCTATTCCCTCCAATTTTAATGCCTCTCCTTCCACTACCCACTTTGGATAGCTTGTTTCTGGCCCAGCTCAACTGTCATCTCTGCCCAGGAAGCCCTTCCTGACTGCTGGTAGGTGGCCTCTTTCGGACCCCACAACCACCTGGGCAGGCCTCCCAGCTTTTGGCCCCATTTGTCTCTTTCTCTCCTGGGGATTCCAGTGCCCAAGGCCGGCACAAGATCCCCACATTGGGCTAGTTTGGAGCAGACAACTATAGTGGATTTTAAGCCCCTGGGACTGAGGGTGTGGTAGTAGCTGACACCCCCTCACCCCATCCTCCCTGGCATTGACAGGTCTGTGCACAACGAGCTGGAGAAGCGCAGGTGAGTCCTAGCTTTGCCTGACATCACCAGGCCCCAGGAACCACCTCCCTCTGGCCTCCCCTCCCCTACTGCCCCTGTGGCCAGCAAGGCTGGGCTGGCACTGCCCTCCAGACCCCTTCCCCTGCAGGAGGGCCCAGTTGAAGAGGTGCCTGGAAGAGCTAAAACAGCAGATGCCCCTCGGGGCTGACTGTGCCCGGTACACCACACTGAGCCTTCTGCGCTGGGCCAGGATGCATATCCAGGTATGGAGCTACCCCTGCACCCTGGGGCCAACCTGCCAGAACTCCTGAGAGGTATAGTAGGGAGGGGCTGAGTGGAACTGGGGAGAGATGCCTGAGGTCATAGGTCAACAGTGTGACATGGGACAGTTTTCTATGCTTTTAGCTTCCATATGTGTGAAGTAGGAAGAAAAGCAGAAAGTAAGGATTGTTCTGAGGCTTGAGTTTGCTCAGTAAATGTTCACGGCTATTACAGCTATTATATCACTTCAATCCTAACTGGCAAGTCACTTAGCCTCTCTCTGGACTTTACCCTCCTCTGTAAGGAGGGACATGTCTGTTGACAATATTTTGATGTGTCATGTGTCAGGGTCCCTAGAACTGCAGAGGGCTGGTTTTCACTCTCTCACTCTCCCATCCTTCAAGGCCTCCGGTTCTGAGCCCTCTACTCTGATACCATTTTGGAGAGTAGTTCCAGAGGCCAGGAGAGGGGAAGGTCAGAGGAAGTCAGTCACCTATCCTCCCAGGGCCCTTCCGTTGCCTGGGCTAAGCTCAGCACCCCCTGGTGGACAGGAGTGGGGTATGCCCCAGGCAGCACCCCTACTCCCACCCCCAATGGGAGCTTAGGGAATGGACTAAAAGTGGCCTTGGAAACAAGAGGCCTTTTCTTGTCCTTTTGGCCCTTTTGGCCTAGGAAGAAATGGGGGCACAGGAGGCTAAGGACCAAGCAGCACAGCTAATGAGAGGCAGAATCATAACCCAGGCCCAAGTTCCCTGATTTGCAGTTTCCTTCAAGTGTTTATTGAGCACCTGTTCTACCAGGACCTGTTGTAGGCACCAGGGGTTGTGGTAGAGAGATCCAGGTGCTTATGCAGCAAGTAAATCACGGTGTAGGGAACGTCAGCACCACCCCATAGTGCCTGCATCCCTGGACTCTGTTGAAGGACACCCTGGTCAGGTAGCAGGCCCATTTCTCACATGGAGCTTGCCTGGCGTGGTTCTTGGAGAGATAATGTGTGCCCCTTGGGTGCTGGCTGGCCCATGGGCAGGAGCTAGGGATTGCTCCTTCCTTGAAGTCCTATACCCCCTTTCCTGGCCCTACCTATTTTGCCTTCTCCAGGCCGTCTTCAATCTTGCCCTAGAATGTTCTTTGTAGCACACAGATCTCCTTAGGTCTACTGCTGGAAACCTTCTGTGGCTCTTGACAGGACAGTCCCAGTTCCTGCAAAACTGCAGGCCCTTCACAACTCAGGCCTTGCTACTGGTCAGCTTTTGGTCTCCCATATCCCTGTGCCCCACCAGAAAAGCTTAAGTCTCTATGCTCTTCTCAGTTTCCCTCTGCTATGATGCTTCTTCCTGCCCCATTTTGCCTAGGCAGCTCTTACTTATCCTTCTGCACCCAGTACAAGTGTCCCCTCATCCAGTACTCCCCTTCTTGTTGACTAATGCAGACTTCTGCCCACCAAAGGCTCTGGTGCGAGGACCCTTGGCCCTCTAAGTCCCTGGAACCCAGGCTGGCAGAGCTTGAGGAGGATTAATGCTGAAGGCACAGGGTTCCTGGGAGAGACTTGACTAGGAGTCACAAACTGGTAGCCTCGGTTCGGTCTACAGTTTTCTAAAAATTTAAATTAGTTGGCAGCACAAAGGACATTTGACATGAAAAAGTCTGACTTTCCAGCTTCTCTTAAAGAAATTAGGATGTCTGGCAGCACCAAGCCCATTTGCATGTGGCTGGAACTGGCTATTACCTGGAGGTGGCCACCTTGAGCCATGGTGCCCGCTTGCAGGTGTGCGGCAGTCCTCCCCAAAACCTGCTGCTCGCCACTACAAGACTCCTTTCACATCGCTGGACCAGGCTCTGAAGGCCTGAGATCGTGGTGCCCGCCCTCCCCAACTCCTCAAGACGAGAGCGTTCACAGGCCATTTACATGGGCCCAGAGGGCAGGAGGGCTGGCTTCCCGGAAGATGCGGGAGCTCTCTGGGGCCCAAATTTAGACGCCCCTGGTCCGGAGCGGACAGTCACTGTTGAGGTGTGGTGGGATGAGCCCCGGGCCCCCAGGCAGCTGACCCCACAGCCCCTTGCTCCCTTGGGACCTGCAGAAGCTTGAGGAGCAGGAGCAGCAGGCGCGGCGGCTCAAGGAGAAGCTGCGCAGTAAGCAGCAGAGCCTGCAGCAGCAGCTGGAGCAGCTCCGGGGGCTGGCGGGGCCAGGTGAGAGGGAGCGGCCACGGGCAGACAGCCTGGACTCTTCAGGCCTCTCGTCGGAGCGTTCGGACTCAGACCAAGGTGAGTGCCCCGAAGCTGAGGGGTTGTGTAGACTGAGTGGGCCGGGTCTGCTGACTGGACCCTTCCCTGTGTAGAGGAGGCAGAGGTGGACGTGGAGAGCCTGGTGTTCGGGGGCGAGGCTGAGCTGCTGCGGGGCTTCGGCGCAGGCCAGGAGCACAGCTACTCACACAGCAGAACCACCTGGCTATGACCTTCACCGCCCCAAAGTGGGCCTCTACCCTCAGACTACTCTCCGCTCTGCCGGCAGGAGTCCTCCCCAAAGCCTCAGGGGCTGCTCGGAGTCACCTCCTGTTGCAATGGACTAAAAGGACCCTTGTGTGGGAATAGGTGCCTGCCCCCAACCTTGCCACCGGCTGTGCCTCCTGGGGGAGGGGTGCCTGGGTTTCCCCTGAGCCCCACGGGGCAGGCAGCTTAGGCCTGGGCCACTCTTCCAGGCCTTTTTTTTTGTAGCACTTGGCTCTGCTGTCCCCAAGGGGGCAGGAAGCCTCTTGGGCCCTCACATTCCTTCCTAGACAAGGCTCTCTGGCCTTTGTCCCAGATACTGTACAGTATTTTCATTAAAAGCCTCTTTACTAACTTCCTGTACATGGTCTTGCCCGATGAAAATGGGGAACTCCCAGCCGCAGACAAACTGGAAAAGAGGAAATGAGATCAGTAGCCATTACTGACACTGTTGACCAAACCAGCAGTGTCCCTTTAATTTTCACAGTTGGGGGCTGTCTGTCCCCAGTTCATGGGCGGGACGAGGCTGAGTGAGATGACTTGCCTGAGGTCCAAAGCCAGGAAAGCACGGAGTCAAGATTCAAACTAAAGCTTTCTGACTCCAGAGCTAGGGCTGACTGAATTCAACAAGTATTTATTGAGTGCCTGTTATGTGCTAGGCATTGTTCCAGGTACTTGGGACACATCAGAGAGTGCAATAAAGGCCCCTGCCCTCATGGAGCTTACAGTCTAGCATTTATTACCACTGCATCTGCACAATGCCTGTGACCCTGGGCACTTCACCGCGCCTCTCTGTGCCTGTCCTCAGCTGCCCGATGCGGGAGTAAGCAGGCCCAGCTCAGACATGGTAACATGCCTGGTGCACTGTAAATGGCAAACGGGACACCCACCCCCAACCCACCACCCAGACAGTAGAAAGGGCTGGAAGTTGACTTTTAATAAAGTACAAGGGGGAAAAGGGTGGAGGGATTTGAGCCGGGTGGTCAGGTGTCCTACCGCACCAGGGCCTGGGCTAGCTACACAAACTGCTGCTGCTGCTGTTGCTGCTTGGTGGCCGCCTTGCTGGCAAGGTCCTTGGCCTTCTCTGTAGCTGCCAGTGCCGTCTCCTTTGCCTTCTCCTTGGCTTCCTTGGCTGTCTCAACAAGGGTTTTGGAAGGGGCCTCACCTGCAGCAAAGGGCAGGGGCTGGCTTCAGAGAATGCCAAGAAGACCTATTTCATCACCCCTCCATGACATTCACCCTCTTTGGGCCAGGCCCCATTGGAAAGGTGGTATTTGCCCCAGGGGAGAGATCAGGAGTCCCAGGCTTAGAGTGGGGTGGTGATAGCCACAGACTCCACACAAATCAGGGCAGCTAGGACTTGACTCCAGCTTCTCTTTGTGCCCAGAGCCCTCACCTTGCAGCTTGGCCAAGATGTATTCAAAGCCCTTCATAGTCTTGGTCACATTGCTTTTGAACCGGGCAAGGCCAAATTCCTGGCAAAAGAAGAAAGGGGTAAAGATTTGGAGCTTCCCACTGATCCCTAGCCAAGCCTTTGTGCCAAATGCCTGGGCCCCCAAAGACCCAGCACCCCCACAAAGCTGCTCACCTGGACAGCTCTGGAGACACCAAATAAACTAGAGGAGACCCAGGCTTCCCGGCGTATTTCGGTCCAGCCGCTGTTATCAGAGTTCACACAGTAAACACATCGTTCCTCCACCACCTGTGCGGGGAATCAGGCCAACCACAACTGTGGGGGTGTCTTTCACTTTACCAAACTTGCACATCAATGTGATCCCCTGCCTCTCTTTCACAAGGTAAGGCAATAAAATGAAAACCTACTTCTTTCACCTACTGTATGCCAAATCTGCATTTTAGGAAGAGCAAGAACATAAAAAAGGCCATTTTGCTAACACCTCTCCTCTAACTCTTCAAACTAAAAGGCATACAGACTCGAGATCAGTAGGGTGCCTTCCAGCTCTATCCTGGTCCTAGATTTTGTTTGCTAGGTTTCCATGCAGTGCTTTTAGCCTGCCTTCCACCACTACAGCTCTTGAGCTCCCATTTCCAAAATGGAAATCTGGCAGTCGTCACAGCTCATTATCAGAGAAGTGGACCAGTATTTCCAAAAGAAACACTTAAAACACATGTCTTGACAGCTGGATCACTATCTTTGTAATTTATAAAAACAGGTTATGCCCTCAGGATAGTCTGCTGTGAAGCCTTCAGAAAACTCTGGGGGAGAATATCAAGGTGCCTGCTCACTCTGTGACCTTGCAGGACACTTCCCCTCTCTGAACCTCACTTCCCTCTTTGCATAATAGAGAGTAATACCCACCTTTCCAGGGTCACTGTGAAGATTAGCTGAGAAAGAGAATGAAGAGTTCTCTGAAAGCTTTTAGAATATTCACAAGCGAGAAAATACTGCACTAGCTTTCTTTAAAGTTTTCAAGCTTTTTTATGTGCAAAAAAATCAAAATGTGTATGAACCTCTTCCACCAAAATCTCAGACAAAAATCCATTACATAAGACAGATAAATGTCTTAATAAACATCATAAGACAGAACTCCTCTAATTATGGGGCAAGAGGCCCAGAACCTCTCCCCTCTGAGGCACAAAGGAATTCCTTATGGCTTGATGGACTCCTGTTTGAAAATTACCACCTCCCTTCCTCAGCATCACTCCTGTGAGCCCAAACTATACATGTGCCAGGCACAGTGAGGGTACTCTGTATTTAGTACTTGGAACAACTCTGTAGAACAGGTACCCTCAGTATCAATGAGTTAAAAGACTGGTCCGGAGATACTAACCAGCTGAAAAGATCATCTGAGTTACACTCTAGAGCTATCACTCCCTAGTAACCCAGATCTGCCCCAGACCATAGAATTTCCTTCATGGCTCCCTAGCCACAGGTACCTGGAGTTTTCTACTTCTGGGGGAACAAGGGGAGGGTAGTCTCACCATCAGCCGGGCATGGTTGATGTTCCAGGTGAAGGTGGTCATGGTCTGGTTCTGCGGGTCCACAATAGAATCCTCCAGGATGTACACCGAGTGAGCAACATTGGCAGGAAACAGTCGCTCGGCCCAGCGGGGCATCCTGTTAGTCTTGGTCAGGAGACGCCGGGACAGGAGCTTCTGGTCAGGGGTCACCTCCCGGTGCACTATGTCTTCCGTCAAGACATGTTTGCTGCAAGTATCAGAGTAAAGGTGACTCTAGGGAGCATGCCGCCTGTTGGGTTTCCCATTTGGAGCCTCCTGGCCCAGAATGGCCATGCCTTCCCCAAACTTGGCACGATCATCGGCAGTGATAAGTGGCGTGCCTCGGACCTGATCTAGAGTTCGTTGAGCCTATCCGCAGGCAAATTCCAACTCCCGCCCCCTCGCTGACCGGTCCAGCTGGACCTCATGATTTATTACACCCGTGGAGAATGCCACAGGCACTGGAGTTGGCCAACGCCCGGATTTCCAACCTCAAGATCCCTCCCAACTCAAGTTCCCCCGCCTCTTCCTGTCTCACCACCCCGAAATGAGAGAACCTTGGACTACAGCCTCAAGTAAACCACGGCCCAGGCCCAGCCTCTTTCCACTACCTTGCAGGCCTGGCCGCTTCCCGGATAGGGTTTTCTTAACCTACAGATGGCCACGGTTCCGCCGATCCCCTACCTCCGACTCGATGTCGAGTCCTTCCCGGCCCCACACTTCGATCTCCAAACAGCGAGAGGGGAGGACTGCTCTTTCCAGGGCCACGTACCTATAGGGATTCGGGTACCGCTGCCAGAAGGCAGCGAACACTTGGTCCCAGGAACTCCGGAGCACGCTCTGGCCCAGGAAATACTTCACCATCGTCCCGGCCGGGGCGGGCTCAGCATCCAAGCAGCATCAGGGGTGCAAAGCCCGGGGTGGGCACGCGGAGGCCGGGCCGCGGCTCGGCGCACGCCCTCCAGGCTCGCAGCTCAGTCACCACCGCACCGCGCCCAAGAAGCCGCCGCCGCCATGAGGAGTTGTCCGGCCGCGCGCAACTTCCGGCGCATCCGCGCAATACCCACCACTTCCGGCGCCCGCACACGTGATCCCGCGGCCCCGCCCCTCCCTCCTCACCCCTCCCCCTCCCCCGCGGGAGTCGCGGAGCTGCGGGTCTGACCCAGGTTGAAAGGGCCCCAGGTTCCGTGGGGAATCCGTGCGGGAACGACGCCTAAGCCCAGCAAACGAGCTGGGCGGTGGCGTGCGGCGCCGTTAAGGGCGCTGCCGCGCGCGCTCTCAGGCCGCCCCGAGTCCTGGGGGGACTTCGAAGGAGGATCCGCGCCTGGGGCCAGAGAACGGGGCAGACGGGGGCACTGCCGGAGGCCGAGCCGACGCAGTGTCTCCAGTCGTAGGTTGGTGCCTGGGGTCGGGGACCGAGGTTTGGGCGCTGCCTGCCTGAGCGGAGATCCGGGTTTGCCTCCGCCCCCGCTCAGGACCCTGACGCGGGTGAGGCGGCCCCGGGAGCATGAGCGGGCAGCGCGTGGACGTCAAGGTGGTGATGCTGGGCAAGGAGTACGTGGGCAAGACGAGCCTGGTGGAACGATACGTGCACGACCGCTTCCTGGTGGGGCCCTATCAGAACGTGAGTGCGCTCCGCGGGGCCGGGCACGAGTGGGAGGGAGCTGACCGGCACCCGCGGCCCTGATCGCTTCCCCCTGATTGCAGACCATCGGGGCCGCCTTCGTGGCCAAGGTGATGTCCGTTGGAGACCGGACGGTGACTTTAGGTATTTGGGTAAGTCCCCTGGGCAAGTAGTCCTGAGATCACCCAATCCTGAGGAGGCTTAGGTTCTCCTATTACTGACTGACTTGTCTCTTAGAGGCCGTTCTCTAAACCCCAGTTTAAAAATAGGGGTCTGAAGGACGTGATAGTAGTTTGCAGTCTTGGGGAGTAGCTCAGTAACTCAGGCCAGGGCTGAGCTGCCCCCTGCCCTTCAGGACACAGCAGGCTCTGAGCGCTACGAGGCGATGAGCCGAATCTACTACCGGGGTGCCAAAGCTGCCATCGTCTGCTATGGTAAGAGAGGCTCTGGCCTGTTCCTCAAACAAGAAGGGTTGGGTGTCAGGCCGGCCTTAGAGAACAGCCCCTGACCCTTGGTGTGTTTCCTGTGCGTCCCACATCAAGACCTGACGGACAGCAGCAGCTTTGAGCGGGCAAAGTTCTGGGTGAAGGAACTGCGCAACCTAGAGGAGGTAAGTGCCAGACCTCACCAGAGGACCAGAGGCTGGTGGTCCATGGGAGTGACCCTGACCTTGCCTTCTGCTCCAGGGCTGTCAGATCTACCTGTGCGGCACCAAGAGTGATCTGCTGGAGGAGGACAGGCGGCGTCGACGTGTGGACTTCCACGACGTCCAGGACTATGCAGACAGTAGCTATTCCTCAGCTCTCTGGGGGTGGGGGAAGTGGCTGCTTGGGTGGATCATAAAATAGGGACTGCCTTAGCTGCCATGGCAAGATCCCTTGGGAAAGTCTTCTGGCCTCCCTGAATGTGTGGGGTCCATTAAGATTCCCTGAATTGCTAGCCTTCCCCTTTTTGTCCACCTGATTCTCAGGTAGGAGGCTTTAGTCATTTCTCCTTACAGATATCAAAGCTCAGCTCTTTGAAACATCCAGCAAGACAGGCCAGAGTGTGGGTGAGTGCTGTCCTGGGCCTCACAGCAGAACAGGCAGGGGCACCAGAGGCGGCAGAGAAGAGCCTAGAGGGCTGGGTTATTGGGTGATTCCAGGGTTACTGGCTTTGAGCCCTCACTGACTTGTCCTTTTTCCTGCCAGACGAGCTCTTCCAGAAAGTGGCAGAGGATTACGTCAGTGTGGCTGCCTTCCAGGTGATGACAGGTGTGTGCTTCCCCAGCCTCTCTGGAGACTTCCTCTAGGCCCGCTGCATCTTGCCCCCTTCACAAGTTACCTGATCCCAAACAGAACGGTGCTAAGTTGCCACCTCTCTTTGACAGAGGACAAGGGCGTGGACCTGGGCCAGAAGGCAAACCCCTACTTCTACAGCTGTTGTCATCACTGAGTCACCACCGCTCAGCTCACCTGGCCTGGGGGGGCTGAAGGGGATATTAAAGGGATTCCCCCAGAAGAGCTAGACCTAGCTCTCATCTGGGGTTGAGTGGTCAACTCTCTGAGCTACCCCCAGTCCCCATGGCAGCAGGGGTGGCACCTGCCTGTGCTGGCCCATGGAATGGAGGCAGCATTTGTCTGACTGATGGGCACGAGGAGGGTAAAGGCTTATTTGGACCCAGGCTCCTGCCCTGGACAGCACTTGTGTCTTCAGATTATTTAAGTGGCTTCTGATTTGTAAATAAAATCAATGCACTGTGAATCACACTCAGCCCCTCTCCCTGCTGTGCCAAGACACCTAGTTCTTTCTGGGACCACCTGGCTGTCCTAACTTCCTATATTAAGGCTCCTACCAGCTCTTACTCTTTTGGAAACCAAGTAACTTCACCCCAGGGATGCAGCTGAGATAATAGAGAAACAAAAGGGCTTTTTCCTGTTCTTTAGGGGAGACAAAGATAGGTGAGAGGTTGTGGCTGGGGCAATGCAAAGCTCTACGATTCCATCTTGGTGTCGAGAAGAGCAAGGTTTAAATGGTGTCCAGAGATCAAAGGGTCAAGTACTCCTACCTCAGACTGGCTGGTTCTACCACTACTGTCATGTCTAGGTCCATGAGTCATGCCTGTGGCTCAGATCCTAAGCTTCTCAGCAATATCTTACAATGTGGTTTAATGGAAGAAGAATCCTACATTCTGCAAGACAGAAAGGTCTTTTAGATCCAGACTGGGATCCAGTTCAGCTATCAACAGAAAAGGGACCTGAACTCAGCCTGAGTTTCTCACCTATAAAATGAGGTGACCATCACCCAGTTCAGGATGCTGAAGATCCAGAGCAAAAAGTAACTCTAGGACTGAATGCTTGTCTTCTCACGCTACCCCCCCACCCCCCGCCCCAGGGCTTTGTGCTGAAGGGGTAGGAAGTTCAGGACTAGGTCAGAAGGAGAGACAGACTCCCAAGATTCCCTCAAAGTATATTTTTGGGCCTTAGAAGTATCAGGCATTACTGTACACAGGGCTGATGCTTCCTCTTCAACTAAAAAGCATATGGCAGTTCTTCCTAGTATGGGAGGCCTGGGCCAGGTCTTCTACAGTGCCTAGCACCTATCTCTGAAGAACTAAAAACCTGGCTAGAATGGCCAGACTCACACTCAGAAAGTACTATGGTTCCACTTCCCTTTTTAAAACCAATTCCTCAAAATACCCTTCCTTTATGGGTAATGGAAGCTTCCTGTATAGGGGCTAAAACAGACAGCAGCCATTCCCAAAGGAAGTGAAAAACATTCTGGCAGATGGTGGCTGCAGGGAGAAAACCCACACAACTCCTGGGAGATGCTTAGAGGAGAGGCTCACCTCCACCAAGTCCCGGACCTGGGAACTATCTCAGGGGCTGGTTCTGCTCTCACCCAAACACATCCTCCCTCCTGTTAAAGCTACATCTCCCCACGGACAACAAACAAAACACAGGGCAAGGGCCATAAGAGTAAAGTTAAACTTTACTTTACAGTAATTTTTCTATATACAAAGAATTACAGTACATGTTTATGGGGACTCCTACAGGGCTCCCCTCTTTTTCACTAAGAGTTTCACTTACAGCTGACCATCTATGGGGGGAGGGGGCAAAAGACCAGTGATGGACCTCAGCCGACACCCCCCCACACACCCCTTTCTTAAAAATATAGAGATCTCTATTGTCAGCTTGTTTCTTTGCCAAGACTTAGCTGCTCTTCCATGAGCTCCTGTGTGCTGCACTCATCCATCTTCAACACACTCCTCTACATGCACACACAGGCAGCACCCACCTTGGACCTGGAGACCGCCTGTTCTCTGCCCCTCCCCTGGAAGTTTAAAGCACCAGGACCATTCACTTCTGCTCCTACTCCCTGGGCTCATCTCCTGTCCACAAAGCTTTACTGGACTTCCAGCGTGTTACACCTGAAGCCCCTCAATAGCCTGAAGTTTTGAAAGCCATGGGAAAGCAGCTCCAGAGAAGGGACCATGTAAGAGTTTAACATGATTTTGCTTATGCTGGTAGGAAACATTTCTTCTCAGGCGGTGGATTTCTAATTAAAATAAACTCTTTCCACCTCCTTAAGAAATATTACCCTTAGTCTTCATAAGCAATAGAGGTGCTCCCATGAGAGTGGAAGAGGTAGAGAGGGGCAGAAGGTAACCGAAGGAGAACCCCACAGTAGGAGCTCTCTACCAACCTGTCCTAGGCAGTGTGGACGGAGGCTACACCAGGTGACAAGGTGACACCAGCCCTGAGAAACTCAATGACCACCCTCGTCTGGATACAGCATCTCTTCCATTTAGGACTGCGCTGAACCACTCCAGGGTTGGGTGCAGGATTCACTGAGGCTCTGCCTTCTCTTATAGAGCCTCAAAGAAACCATTCCACATGAAATTTCTTCCTCCCAAACAGGAACCCGGGTTTCTCAAGTCACCAGTCCCTCACCCCTTGGCAGTGCTTATTTATACCAGAAAATTAGCACCATCATTACATTTTTTTGTGTGTGTTCAAAGCAATTATCTATTCTTATTTCAATTGTACTACAGCCACCTCTGGCCCTGCTGCACTGGCCCTAGGAAGCTCAGCTGAGAGCTCACTGGCTGTAGCCAACGAAAGTCTCATGCAGCAGCTACCTAGCTCTAAGTGATCTGGAATGTCTAGCACATGAAGCAGCCCAAGCATTATTCAGCAGGAAAAGGGGCTGTGGCAGCTCCTTTCTTGTCATGATCTCAGGTTAGGACACTGGGTCACTCTGACCTCCTGGTTGACAAACCCCAAGAGGATGACGATATCCCCCAAAAAGCCTCAGGAGAAAACCCACTTTCTAAGAGCTGAGGGCAAAATCCATCCACATTTAGTGCTTTCCTGATTCCTCTCCACAGGGGAAGCTGCCAGGACCAGACTTCCTTCCTGCCATTCTGTTCTCATGATGTGACGTGGGAGTCCAGCTCCAGTAAGTAGATGCTGCTGAGCCTGGAAAAGGATCGCTGATGCACTTCGTGCCCTGACTGTAGTGTGGGGTAGAGAATGTGAAGATAAAATAATTATTTCCATCAATGCTAAAGATGCAGATTTGGTAGTTTTTCATTAGAGGATCAACACAGTGATTTAAATCACCTCAAACTCAGTAACTTCAGGGGGAAGCAGACATTTAAAAACCTGGGATGCTTCTGTAGCAATGACAGCTATTTTGCTATTACAATGGGTTTGCTCCAGGAGAAGCAAATGAGGCTTTGAATTCAAATTTCAACAGTTTTTCTGACTTAACAGGGCTAGGAGACATATTGGTTCTTTAGCTACCTATGGAAGCCAGCCATGGCTTCCCCCTCTGAAACATTTCCTGAGGACTGGCTTAGAGGCAGACGCTTTTGAGATCCTGATTTCCAGGCCCTTGGCCAAATACCAAAATACCATCCTGCACAAAGATCAGGAGTTTCTAAGAGAAAAGCTTTCAACTGCCAATTCACGCCCTCTGGAAAAAAGGTCTCAGTACAAGACTCCACGAGAGTCCCCAAGGGCTGGCAAGGTCACTCCCTCACCACTGTCCTTCATGCAAGGGTCTCAATTTCCCAACAGTCCAGTCCTTCTAACTCTGCTTCTAATTGTATGGTGACTGCTTTCATGATGTTAACAATCTGGTATCAGATGCTGCTATCAGTGGACCTGATAGCTCAATTTCTAGTTTCCATTCCACCTAAGAGTCTTTCAGTAACCCTCACAAAAGCCTGGCTGTCCATCCATTTAGATAAAGAACTGTCACCATCCCCCACCCCAAGCACAACTCAAAAGTTGTTTTCCCAGGCAAGTCTGGAAGGAAGTTTCCAGTAAATGGTGGAGAATGGAAAGAACCAAAACAAAATCACAAAGTGGCCAATCATGGCCCACCTTTCCCTTAACTCCTTGTCCTAGAGCGGCTGTCAAGTCAATTACCTACCAAAGCCTACTTCAGAGAAGCTATTTAAGGATCAAACTTCTCCACTTAAAATTTTTTTACATAGCCTGCACATACCCCGCCCCCCCCCAAATTCACAGTTTATTTCATGAAACAAAGAGCTACGGTAATTTAACACACAACATAGTGAAAGGAGATTCTGACAGTGCAGTGCGAATATCTTTTTCTGATCACAACTACTGATGACAGGAGAGAAAAGGGCACAGGACTGGCACCAAGCAAACCCTACTCATACAGCCTAAGAGATTAGGGAAAGGGACCTACTAGCTGCAGTTATATACTTATTATTCTCACACATGATAAATACTTAATATAGTGAACTTTAATGTTCTGGGTGGATTTCTTTAAAAATATCTTTTCCATGGTTTAAAATTTTTTTTAAAAGAAAATAAGATGCTTTGTTTTCTCTTCCTTTTGAATAAAGAGCATTTCCTCTCTCATGATGTGGGAAGAGAGGATGAAAAGGGGAGAACTAGGCAGGTGGAATTTACAGAGGAGATTCCGAGGTCTAAGTGAGATGCAGAGGTATGCCCCTAAACTTGGGACAGCCCTGCCCAGCCTCGTACCTCTGCCTGAGTTCAAGTGTCTCATCCCGAGACAGACTTTGGGAAATAGATGCAAATTCTTCTTTTAATCTTTATATAAAGCGCAAATGCTTCTGTAACTATTGTTCCCTCCTTAGAAATGATATGGGTAACCTCAATAGGAACTTAGGAGGAGGAAATTGGGACAAAATACAGAATCCTGTTGAGGGTGTAAAAGCCATAACTGAGACAGAATGGCCGGGAGACATTTGGGCCAGGAGATGGCCTGTTGGCTAAAGCTGCTGGCTAAGTTGGCAAAGCAGAGAGGTAAACGTTTGGTCTAGGGACAAAGGAGGAGTGAGTGAATGGGAAGGAACTGGCCAAACAGCACTTCCTGTTGGCAGTTGGTGAGCTGGGTGAATAGTAGGGCAGGGTAGCACCAACAGATTTCCCAGCCCTTGGGCCCCAGCTCAGGGCAGCAGTAACAGATAATCAGCAGTTATGAGGAATCATCTCTCAGACTGGACATTGCTCTAAACACCATATCTTGCCAGTCATAGGGGAAGGGTTCTGGCTTGCCTTTGAACTAAGTCAGCAGGCAGGTGCTCTCAATATAGAACACAGCAATTCTCAGGGATAGGGTGGTAGAATCTACCAGTGAAGGAGAGGACTCCCTCCATTCAGGTAGGAGGGCAAAGGATCAAAAGAGAAGTAATTTTCTATCAGGATCTGGCACTCTCCCTGAGCCGGCGGTAGATCTAGCCCAGAGCTTGCCAGAGATTCCCTATGTCCACTGCCCGACTCTGAAATCTGAAAGCACCTGAGTGTTTGGGGGGCAGGCATGGGGTGGGTTGATGTAAAAGGAGGAAAATCAGTAGAAGAGAAAGGTAAGCTTGCCAATTGCCTTCTTATACTCTGGGAAAGCTATGTCCTTGTAGAGCTCAGCCCCCACAACCAGCTACTCTGCCAAGGACAGATCTTTAGATTCTGCCCAGCCAACAGCTCCACATGGCCTTGATGCAACCCCCTCTCACCTATAGAGGAGACCTCCACATAAGGGTGTGTGCATAAATGTGCACACTCAACCAGGAGACACTTACTCAACACAACCACTTCTGGGGCCACAGAGGACATTACAAAATGAGTCTGTGGAGCCCCAGGGCCCCTCAGAACTTCCTGTTATTTCCTGGTCAAAGGTTCATGAAAACAGCCTGGGAACCCAGGCAGGCATGTTAGGCTCACAGGGATCAGGTCTTCTTTATCTCTGTATCTCCTGTCAGTGACTAGCACCTGGCCTAGCACATGTGAATGCTCAAGAAATCACCACTGATATGAATAGATGTCAGTTCCTCCCAAGTGTTCATCAGGGCCCTCAATGGGGCTCCATAGAACTAGAGAAATAGCTTCAAGAGGCCCTCTAGCTTCCAACCTAACCAGTGGAATTGAATCCCATGCTTGACTCCAGAGTGGACTTTTTATTTCAAGTTACCATGTGTAAAGGTTGGAGGAAAAAGACCCAAGTCTGTCTGTCTCCTTGGTTGGGGCCCACTTGGATTTCCATACATGGTTTACACAACCACATGCCCCCACTGGCTAATGTCACAAGAGTTCTGAGTGTTGGGATATAAGGAAAGAATAACAGTGGGAAAGTGTTGGGGTCTGTTTTTTTAAGAGGGGAAAAGAAAGATGATTTCCCTTCCCCAAGAACCCTGGGGGCAGCTGGTCTGGTCATGTGACATTTACTCGTATTATTTCTGTTCTGACTCTGCACACTTGTGACTGGAAGGAGCCTGGTTAAGAGCTGGAAGTGTATTTTGCTCTGGTTTAGGGTCTTGCCCTCTTCCAAGAGACCAGCAAGTCTGTGCCAATGTCTGTGTGCTCCCAGAGGACCAGCAAGACGGTGATATTGTCTGTCCAGCCACTATGGGCCAGAGCCCTGGCCCTGGTGAGGCCTTTCCCAGGGCCCAGGGACTCTGCTCTGCGGTTGCCAACTTCTTCTCTTCAGTACAGAGGGAGGATGGGGCCTTCCCAAGAGGCCTGAAGGATTGCCCATTCTTGGCAGCAAGTCCAGGTAGTTGCTGGCCTCCAGCCATCTGCTTCACCTGCTTCATCAGGCCCGGTGCTTGACTGGGAGGCCCTGGTGTCTGCTCCACCCCTGCAGATGCTCTTCCTGAGGCCGGAGTTGTTGGCTCATATAAAAAAGCCTTGGCAGGAGCCTGAGAGAGAAGTCTGGCCTGGGTGAGTGATTTAACCGCTTGCCAGGGGTGCTCCGAAGGGACTGCTGCTTTCCCTGGTGGCTGCAGGATAGGATCTGCCACACTGCCTCTCTCTACAGCTCTCGGCATCTGCCCTAGACCTTTGCTGGCAGTCCATGAGCTTGATTCCAACACCGGCATCTTCTCATCAATCTGTGATGTGACCTCATGAGGTGAAGCAGCCCGTTCTTTCTGGTGAGGAGTTAGGTCCATGAGATCCATTACCAAAGCAGCTCTATTTTTTGACTGAGTATTCTGGTCCACGGGCCTCAGTGCTTTTTCTTTAGCTACCAGGGTCTGGACCACAGCTGATAGTACTTTGTCAGGAGGTGGGAGTCTCTGGGACAAAGAAGCATGGGATTTGTCTGGGGGCCTGTCTGAAGTCTGGGGTTTGGGACCACTGGTGACTAGCAGTCTGTCTGGAGGTGGAAGTCTTAGACCAGTAGGGACTGGGGCTTTCTCCAGTGACTGGGGCCTTGGGCTGGCAGCACCTATGGATTTATCCAGCCTTGGGTCAGCTGTCCCCAGAGGTCTTTCCAGTGGTTGGGACCTGACTGAGGGTGAGGAGCTTATGCCGGTCACTGGAGAGGGTTTGTCAGATAGTTGGGGTCTTGGTCCTGCCACTGCAGGTGGCCTGTCCAGTGGCTTCTGGCTGGATACCAAGGATTGGGGTTTGGTCCCCGACCCAGCAAGGTCCCTGACCCTATCTACAGGCTGGGGCCTGGAGTCAGTTCTGTCAGGAGGTCTTTCAGGCAGCGGTGGCCTCTGACAAGTTCCTGCCAGAGCTTTTTTGGACAGTGACAGTGTCTGGTTGGTGTCAGCAGGCAGCTTATCCAACATCTTGGGCCCCTGAGCAGCCACTCCTGATGAATGCTCTGCCAGGTGAGTGCCTGGGCCTGGAGGCAGCGGTACTGGGGGAGGCACATACTCACGGATCTCCCCAGGTTCCAGAGGGTTGGGCCCGCAGGGGTCATGCTCAGTACAAGACAAACGCCCATCCAACTTGGAGATGAAGAGCATCCCTTCCCGATGCTGCTTACAAAAGGAACTGGGACACATCTCACAGAAGGAGGCTGCTTCCTTCCCACAGATGTCACACTGATGCCAAGGACACTCCCATTTCCCTGAAAACACAGATGTGAAACAAACCCTTAGGAAAATAAGCAAGGTACATGAAATGGGCCATGGCTCTGAGCCTGGGTCAAAGGAGTGATTTCAAACTGCCACCTTCTGCAGATCAGGTCACTCATCCAATACCTCCCCTTGCCCCAGAATCTCAGATTCTCCTGTACAACACATAAAAATAAAAGCCAAGTACCAAGTAGCAAGTAATTATCAACTAAATATACAAGCAGAGGTAATTTCTTATTACTATGACTATTTCTATCAAGGGGGAAAAAAACCCAAATGTCCCTTTAGATAGAATGTGAAGATAGTACTTTCACAGGTTTGCAAACTCCATTTGTCTTATATAACCTTTAAAATATTCAACTCTAAGGGGATAATCTCAATTATTTAAACTTCTGCTTATTTGGTTATATTTAGGAATAGGGAACTGATACACAACTGTGAAAAATGGGAACAGATTTTCCTTTGCTCAATTTTAAGCCTTGAAACCAGCACAAACTTTACCTATACTGTGCACACAGAACAGTGGCAAAGACCTTTACTTACCATCTATTTGCCCCCATTTCATGACACCTGAGAGTCTCTGTCATGGACAGTGTTTCTGCCTCGGCTCATAGTTTTCAAATAAACTATGCTAGCCCTGACTCCTGGCTCATAGGCAAGATCAGTTCTACTGTGGCCTGTGCCAGCTATAATCTTGAGTTATTGATTTTGAAACGATTCTCCATTTCTATTTCCTGGCGCTGACAGGTCATGTTGTGGCCTTGCCCTCACACTACCTCCATTTATATGATTTCATTACCCTAGCAACTGTACACTGAAGGAAAGCTAGTTCAGAGACAAACTCCTCTCACTCTCACCCTAAAATTCTTCTCTTTCTGCAATTCCTGGAAGCAGGCCACTAGTGACGTATAATCTCACTGGGAGTGGCTCCGTACTGCTTTCATCTCTCTGTCATCAAAAACAGACTACATATCCAAGTCCCTCAAAACTCTTCTAACTCCAAGTAACTGCTCAAAAGTTAGTGGCTTCTCCAGCTACCAATTCCCAGACACTGTCTGCCTAAGCAGCTCTCTCACGCGTTAGCTGATACAGTTGACTCTCCTTCAGAGGGGTGTAGGTGAGGGGGGCTAAAAGGGTGTCTAGTCCACAACTCACTGACTGGAATAACCCCAAACTCTATGCTGTCTTAACCTCTCTTTCTTTAGAAAGGAAACATGGTTTAGTGGCCTTGAGGTCAGAAAACCTGGCTTTCAATCCAGCTCCTCCATCTATATGCTCTATTGTGACAATTCATCTCACCAAACTGGACTCTCAGTTTCCTCATCTGCATCATGGGAAGGTGAAAAGGTCTCATCTTTATGGGTTGCTGGGAGGATAAAATAACATAAATTGTAAATAAAGTGCTTTACATATAATGAGTAAGCTTCTGTTCGCTTCTCTGTAACCTAGGATTCCAAGCCTTTATTGTCATTTATTTCCAGAATGAGAACATGAACCATACCCCCTCAACGCTATGCTTGGGAAGACCAAGGGGCTGTTACAATTACGGCAGAGAACAAAGAGCACCCTAAATGGATTTTAGCACCAACCTGCTGGTCGCTTGGTTAGATTGAGACAGTCAGCGTGGTAAACTTTTGGGCAGCCTGGCTTCTTGCAAGAGACGAGCTGGCCAGCATCCCCACAGCTGAAACACTCATCCTCTCTTTCCTTTGTGATTTCACCCTGGGTCCTGCGCTTCCCCTGTTGCTTCTTCTTGAATTTCTTTGACTTTTCTTCCGTGGCAATGGGTTGATTCTAGAGGTCAGATATTGAGCAGTCAGCATTCTGTCGATACATTAGTTGTATGATCTTGACCAGGTTAACTATTCTCTCTGAGCCTCAGTCTCTCCTCTGGGAAGAGACAATCCTCATAGACTGTTGTAAAGATAAGAGAAAATACAGAAAAGGCACCTGGCACATCATAGGTACCCAATAAATAGTTGCATTAATTCTAACTTTTCTATGAACTACTCCTGCCACCTGCATGAAATAAGAGAAATAAACTTTTTTGTTAACATACAAGGCTGGTATTAAAGGTTCTCCTTTTGTAAGTTTTATTTTTATGTTTGTCTGGGTATGTATGTGTGTGTGTGTGCATACAGATTTCTTAATTTATTCAACAACCCTTCACTGAGCACTTTAGTAAGAGTCACATGCTAGGAAGACACAGAAAACTAATTCATTATCCTTGCCCTCAACAAGCTATGTGCCTTCATCTATGTCAAATTAGATTCATGTCCACTACTCCCCAAGACAGACCCTGGTGCAGCCAGCACGTCTCCTCTGTGTTCCCTGCAGCCCACACTTGCTTACCAAACCCCATGGTTTTCATCGCATTATTTATGTTAGATTAGAAACATCCAGGATCAATTCAACTTATTACTATCTCACAGTGATCTCCCATTTCTAAACTTCTCTCAAAATTCTTTCTCACTGATTCATGTGTGAAATGTTACATAGATGTTAAGGATGCAGAAACTGATATCCCTAGTGAATGTAACACCTTGACACTTGCATTAAACATAGTTATTATTTTGATATATAGGGAATAAATCAACTGGACACCTTTAAGAAACAAGACCATTTAACCAACCGACTAATGAAAAAAAAATAAAGATAATTTTGTTATTTAATAAAAGAATATTTTGTGGGTGTTCATCATCTTCATGTGTTTTTGAACCCCTTTAGTTATTGGTTTCTATGCTAATTTGCATTTTTCAGTTCTTAATATTGACTTCTATAATCAAAAAAGCATAATAGGAAATACCCAATTGGAGTCATTGTGTAGTTTACTCTTCATCAAAATTAAACTTCAATTTTCAATGTACTGTAACTTATGATAGAGAAATCTAGATGCATGTTCATCTATTATGGTCCATCCATTATGTAAAAAATTTAACAGTCACTAAAGATGATAGTTAAGAAGACGATGTAACAGCAAGGAAAAAAATTTTATAGTATTTAAGATACAGACTTGCAAGCAATTCTTTACATTTACAGAATTGTAGATCAGTTAAAATGTACATAAAAACCCAGGAAGTAAGACACAACAATATTTATACTTTGTTAAGATGAAAAGATTAAGGGTCCTATGTTTATCTACAGTGTTATACTACATTTAGAATCTTAAATTCAATATTGGATTTTTTGATAGCTTTAAAACAGAGAGAGAGGGAGACACAGACACTAAGAATGTAAGAAGCTTATTAGGAAATGTAAGTGAGATTAGCTGAGACCAATAAAGACATGGAAAGTAACCTACTTTACGGATTCCTATTTTACAGCTTTTTTAGCTAGAAAGGTATCACCAATTAGAAGTCAGACTGCTTAAAACACATCAACAATACCCACAGATCAGCTCTTGTATAACCAAACTGATCATCAGAATGCTTATTTAAGTGCCAGACCCCAATGTTTTAATTCCAAAGAGACATCTTAAAGAGTCAGCCGTGCCACTGGTTAGGGAGGGAGGACCACACCATTATTCCCGATGGAAACGTTTGGAAGGTACCTTTGGCCTTACACCCAAAAAGCCACTGCAGTTTGGGGCTCCACATTTGCAAACAGTCTTTCCATTCCCAAGACATTCTAGGTTGTAGTTGAAGGTAAGTTCAGTGCCTGCATAAAAGACCATGAATATATTAACATCTATGGCTTTGATTACCTTATTTCTTTAAAAAAAATTTTTTTTAATGTTTGTTTATTTTTGAGAGAGAGACCGAGCAAGCGCACAAGCAAGCATGGGGTGGAGACAGAGAGAGAGGGAGACACAGAATCTGAAGCAGGCTCCAGGCTCCAAGCTGTCAGCACATGGCCTGATGCAGGGCTGAAATGCACAAACTGCGAGACCATGACCTGAGCTGAAGTTGGGATGCTTAATTGACTGAGCCACCCAGGTACCCCTAATTACATTATTTCTGTATTAATCATAAAGGATACTGACTTATTAGAGAACAAAACTTTGGGAGGGTAGGAAGGGATTTATTAACTCTAACACCACTATATTAATAAATTCTAATCCTGTAAAATTATTAATCAGCAAATACACTTAATAACAGAAAAACATAAATGGCTCAGCAACTTAGTATTTAAAATAGCCTTTACTACAGAGATGTTAATTATCCCAAGTTGTTTGTTTTCTAACCCATTCAGATTCTAAATATATTAATTCATTACCAAAACCTAACAAACAACAACTCATTGTATACAGTGATTTGCTAGGTACTAGGAATGCAAGTATGAAGAAAACACCTGTTGTTCTGTGCCAAACCTGGCAGAACTTAAGTAAGAGAGACATCTCAATACAGAGTAATGCCAGAGAACTCTATACCACAGACCTAAGATCTGGCTTTAAATCCCTGTTACCATAATCTAGCTGGGTGATCTGAGCCCTGAGTACATTTGTTAAATGAAGAAACAACAATAATCTCACAAGCTTGTTTAGAAAATTTGGCATAATGCACATAGCAGTAATTTAAAAAGAGATGTACAGGGGCTCCTTAGTTGGCGCAGTCGGTTGAAGGTCTGACTCATTTTGGCTCAGATCATGACATCGTGGTTCGTGAATTCATGCTCCACATCAGGCTCTGTGCAGATGGTGAGGAGTCTGCGCCTCCCTCCCTCCCTCCCTCTCCTTGGCTCACAGGCACTCTCTCTCTCTCAAAATAAATACATGAGCTAAAACAATTAAAAAACAAAACAAAACAAAAACAAAGGTGTACAGATTTAAGATACAAATTGTCCCCTTTCTGTCAAAAGTGCATTTTATCAGAGCAAAGAGCAAAGAAAACATACCAACATTCAAATTCAAAGCACATTAGGGAAAGCCTAACAAAATAATTCTCTATATGTATGCAAAAGAGATTATTTCTGGGTGGGGGTAATGGTTCACCATTAACATATAAAATGATAATCATTAGGTCAAAATTATCAAATCTTAGGAAGATTTCCTATTGCAGACTGACCTATCTTCCATCAGTGAGACTAACCAATACATATAGTTTTTCATCTAATATTGAATTAATATAGATCATTATTTGCTTATTTGGCTAAGCAAATTATAAAGCAGTTGCCTTACATTTAGGGGTCCAAATGGTTCGAATCACTCATGGCCTGGTGAGGTTCACAATGTAAGGAGCTTACAGGAACTGAGACTGACCCAGATAACAGCAGGGTTATGTCTCCCCTCTCACACCCACTGTGAAATACCACGCTGAATGATAGATAACTCTATTCATACAATTCCATTCTTATTACACAATTTATAAGTATATAACTGAATTTTTATTAATTTAATGCACTTATAAAGCAGCTCAACCATATATATACAAAGTTTAAGATAGCAGGATACTTGACATAACCTGCTGCTTACCCACCATCCACTATATAAACATACTGCACAGAGGATAAATCAGAAAGTACCGATACACATAAAAGAAAGACTCATACGTTTCTAGAAAGGAGTCCAATATACAATAATCCTTGAGAGGTCTGCACTTAAGGGATGGCAAAGGGCGATGGAGAAAAGATAAACAAGGAGTATGATACATGTAGTAGACAGAAAGTATAACAGGTATGTGAAGAATCCACAAAGCTGAATGAGATAAGGAGAGCAAGCTGAAAAGTTCAGACTCTACCTGCCAAGGCTGCAGCTCCCACAGACACTCCACGTAACACTGAGCACATTCTGTCTCATTCCCCTCATCCCACCCATGCAGACTGGAAGTCAAGTGAGAACAAGAACAAGGTCTGTGAATTCCCACACCATGCTACTTGAGCTAAGTGAATATGGGAGAAAAGAGAAGAAAAACTTGTGCCAGATTGGTAGAGGAATCTACCCCCAGGGATAAAGACTATAAAGTTCCAAGTACAAATGTACTGAAAGCAGTCAGGAGAGATTTAAGAACTAAAGTCATGTGGCTAACATTTGAGTAATTAATACACAGGACACACCTCCAGGGTGGTTAGAAGTGCCAGACTTAAGAATTCAAGTAACACAGGTATACCATATACCTTGCATTTTTGCAAGGATTAAATTTAATATGCTTGAACAGTGAGTGTCTGGCAGTGGTGCCAGGGGCTGAGGAGAGAGAAAATGGGGGTTAGCATTTAATGGGTGCACAGTTTCACTTGGGGAAGATGAAAGGGTTATAGACATGGATGGAGGTGTTAGTTGCACAACAACATGAATGGATCTAATGCCACAAAATTATACACATTAAAAAATGGTTAAATGAGAAGTTTTATGTTATGTATATTTTACCATACCACCACCACCAAGAAAATACACCAAGCCAAGTACCACCTGGTAGCTGTAAGTCTTTTATATATGCTCAAGAATTTGCAAACCTCATTTTGGGATTATGGGGCATATGGGAATTTTTAGATGCTCAAACCTGACATTCCTTTCTTAGCTCCAGAATCCTTAATTGATTCTTACCTGCTTTAATGTCACTCAGGGCAAAAAGACCAACACGGGTATCTCCATTCACAGACCATTTCTGTGTTTCACAGTTGGGCTGGCAGCAATGATTCATGAACCGAGCATAATTTCCTTTGGGACCAGCGTCAATGATTCGGTCCTAGAATTCCAAAAGATGCTGCTCATTAGACACTTCCTGTGTATTTTAATAAGCTAGAATTCCTATTTGTCAAATCTGACTCTCCCAGGAGTGGTTCTCAAAATGTAGTCACTAATCCACATGTTACTTGCTAGAAATGCAAATTCTTGGGCTGCACCTCAGATATACTAAAGCAGAAACTTTTAGGTGGGGCCCAGCAATCTGTGTTATAACAAGCCTACTAGATGATTATGATACATGCTGAAGTTTAGGACCACTGTCTTAGAAGCAGCAGCTTGTCCCATCCTCTCAATTAGGTAGTCCTGAACCCTGGCTACACATTAGACATCACCTAAGTAGGGGGCACCTGGGTGGCTCAGTTGGTTAAGCGTCTGGCTTCAGCTCAGGTCATGATCTCACAGTTCGTGGGTTTGAGCCCCATGTCAGGCTCTATGCTGACAGCTCAGAACCTGCAGCCTGCTTCAGATTCTGTGTCTCCCTCTCTTTCTGCCCCTCCCCTACTTGCACTCTCTCTCTCAAAAATAAATAAAAGTTTAAAAAAAAAAAATCACCTAAGCAGATTTTAATACTGATAATGTGACCCCATCCCAAACTAAGATGTGAATATCTGGAGGTGATGATCTCATAAACCAAAGGGTTCAACTTGATAAATGTTCACAAAGTTTCACACCAGGAAAGAAATCTAACAGCCAGTGGAAGAGGTGGGGGTGGGGAGCTGGCAGACCCTAATATTCAGATACAAGGAAGAATCTGATACACAGAAAATAAACACACTAAGATGCTAGAATCAGGAATGAGTCCCAAATAGAATTCTAGGCACCGATGAAATGAAACTCATCAGCAAATTCCTATAATTGGAAAGATGAGTTGGGTTCAGAAGCTGAGTTCTAAAATCAATTTTTAAGACCTTCTTAATGTACTAAATATTAACAAATCAGTTTCTCAATCTGTAAAGCAAAAGGGTAAAAGAATGATTACTTTGTTGGCTTCAAGTTTTAATCCTATAGGAAAAACTAAAAGACATAATATCCAAATTAAACAGTTCAAAAAGAAAGCAAATAGCTTTGTTGCCTCTGGCAATGAATGTATACCAAGAAATGGGCAAACTGAGCTACTCCAGAACCTTAACCAAGCAATCCCCATAAATTTAAGGGAAAGACACTATTTTGGGTGGTGAATCCATGCCTACAAACACTATGACTAGGACAATATCAATTTCACAATCTTATAACAATGGAAGTAACACAAATTACTTACTTTGTCTAGGGTAAGCATATAGAAATTAGTGATATCATGTTCTTGGGCATAACGGATTCGAGCTCTGCATTCTTCTTCATCTATTAGCTCACCCACATACTCATTCACAAATTCACCCTAGAACAAGAAATAGCTCTTAATGGCAAAAAGCACAACTGTGTTTCCAGGTACACCTTATTTTTTAAAAAATTAATGAAAATAACAATCTCCAAAGAAGTTCATGTACACGTAACTAGTCACTTTAGCGAAGGATTATTCAAGAAACACAAATATGATGCTTCAACTATTTGACAATGAAAACCACCTCCCCACTCCTATCACGGTTACCAGGAGAAAGACTGGGATACACTGGACAATGAAGATCAACCAAGATGAAAGTAAGTAAACTAGGGCTCCATTATAATGCTGATATGGATAGTTGAACCCTTTAAGTGCCCCCAAACCTGAAAGTCAGTTTCCCTAAACTATGATCCTTTTCCGAAGAACATGCTCTGTCTGCTGCCTTTCCACATTTTACAATACTGTCCTCCTGACACTGTGGCCATACTAGCTTTCACTCTTGCTGTCCACCTTGCCTGCAATGCTTTAACACTCAACTAGTCTAAGCCAACAACTATTTGTCTTTCAATTTTCAACTTAAAATATTCTCAGAGTCAAAGCTAGTTTGAGGCCCTTTACCATTTACCACTGCCTCCAGAACCTTTTGTGCTTCCACACTGGGTGATTACTTGATCAATGTCTGCCCCCCTTAGAATGTAAACTTTATGAAAACATGGACCATGTCTCTATTATTGATCAATGCATTTGGAGCACAATGCCCAACACACAGTAGATAATAACCACTTAGCAAATAACGAAACAGACTGATATTCACTTCCTTTTCTAGAGACAAACTTCAGAATTCTTCATAAAGCATAACTAGAATAAAGTTTATTTTATTAAAATGTCAAGATTTATTCTACACAAAGACTACATAATATTATCTACCAGAAACTTGCAGGTCCTTCTAAGTTTGAAATTGTAGATGTTAGTGTGCTTTTTATAGTACAGAGGGCCTAATCCTCTTCTTCATTTTCCATGAACTCAAACCCAGTGAAAACAGATTTTATTAGGTGATTAACACCTTTGTATCACATGTTCATTATCCCCTTTCTCTTAACTACAGGTTCCAGGATTGTCACAAAAGAGCAAATAAGGTCATAGTATCTCTATGAATTCCCTTCATTTTTTCATCCTCATACACAGTGAACATGTTTAATACTAAGGACTTTAGAGGTAAAGGAGACTTTCCCAAGCCTATAAACTCTAGAAGGACACAGCAAGACTAATAGTAAGGTTAATCCTTAACTATGTTATCTTCCCTCTAATGATCATCTCCTATTCATCAAGAATAACTACTCCTATTAAGCAAATGCAAAGAAGAAAAAAAAAAATCTATAAATTATGAAAAACTTTCTTTACCTTTTTAATATCGGTTTTTGTCCGGAGACCCCAGCCCCTCTGTAATGTGCGAAAAATTTCAACCTCTGGATACTGGCGCTTAGTGAAGCACTGGTTTTGGCAGCGTCCTCCGGCAGGACATACTGTGGGGTGGCACTCATAGAGCAGCATGCGGTTGATACACTCGGAGTCTATCCCACAGGGGTTATCATCAGTAGCTTTACAGTTGCAACGGGGAATTTCAGACAAGTCTGCAGTAAAGATCTGTACCCTGCCAATAGGACGGTTCACCTGGAAAAGAAATACATACTATAGAACATCAGGCAAGCCAACACAAGCCAGTTTAGGACCTATTAAAAGATAGACGTCTTTTCCTTGAAGTTGAATGCCACATTTTACAGGATTTTGAACTTCGTGGCATTATTCACAATAGCTAAAATGTGGCAAGAACCCATATACATCCACAGATAACACATGGATATACAAAATGTGGTATAAATAATAGAATATTATTCAGCTTAAAAAGAAAGGAAATTCTGACACATGGTATAATATGGATGAACCTGAAGTACATTATTGTACATGAAATAAGCCAGTCACAAAAAGACAAATACTGTATTTTTCCAACTTATATAAGGTACTTATAGTAGTCAAAATCATAAAGACAAAAAGTAGAATGGTGGTTTTGAAGAAATGAGAGGAGGGGAGAATGGGAAGCTAATGTTTAATGGGTAGAGTTTCAGGTTTACTAGATGAAAAAAAATACTGGAGATATATGGTGGTAATGGCTGCAAACATTATGAATGCACTTAATATCACTGAACTGTATGTTTAAATAGGATTAGGCTGATAAATTTTATGTTATCTATATTTTACAATAAAAAAATTGAAAAAAGATTTAGGCACGTTTGACATAAAGCCTTACTTAATATACAAATTATGAATCCCACAAAAAATTTTTGAAAATCACTTAAAAAAAAGGTAGTTTAACAGCTGGTACGCCAAAGTGAACTGTAAACTGAGTTTCTGCTATTACCACATGGTGGCACCACTTCAGCAGCTACATTAAAAAAAAATTCTTAAATTATAATGGCTTGCATGAGAAGGTCTTTGGGTAACTGAGGTTCCTGTTATGTGAAGATATATTTTAATATTTATTACCATAATATGAAATCTTTTTAATAGACTATAGCAATGTCACTCATGCATTTATTTAGTAGTAGTCAAAAACAGTGAAAATCTGCTGAGGTAAAACACAGAGGTCAAACAAACAGCTGCTATAACACTGAAGCCATTAGTTTTTCAAATGCTGGTAGCAACAATTTGAGGCAAAAAACAGACATTTCATAATACAGATGGATTTGTGTACTATGAGAATGAGTCTCCCCTACCTGATATTATTTCATGGGTAATAGTCAAACTGTGAGTCTTTAAAAACTCAACCCTTTCATAAAAATTGGCTATTCAGGAATTTTATCAAAATTTTGATAAATCACTTGTTAACATTGTTGTGAGAATAAGAAATAACAAATAAAAGTTATAGTACAGAGCTTACTACAGCCTCTTAAACATGGTAGATATTAAATTAAGTTGTCCTTTTAATATCTTATTTATCTATTTATTTATTTGAGAGAGAGAGAGAGAGAGAGAGAGAGAGAGAGAGAGAGAGAGAGAGAGAGAGAGAGAGAGAGAATATGAATCTTAAAAGGAGGCTCCATGCTCAGTATGGAGCCCAATGCAGGACTTGATCCCACGACCTGGGATCATGACCTGAGCTGAAATCAAGAGTCAGATGCTTAACTGATTCAGTCAGCTAGGCACCTATTAATGTCCCTTTTAAGTATCTTCACATCAAATATTTGAGATTACCTTATCTATTCAATCTAAAATCACTGATTAACAAAAGTTATTTCCACCTGCTAAATTCCCAAAAAGTTTCATTTCTAACATTTTAGTTTTTGCCTACTGTTTAACAATATCATAAAATCTCCACTGTCTTTGCAGAAATATAATGTCTTCAAACCAGTTCTCGATAGCACCTTAGAAGGATGTAACTCTATCAGATCTCTTCCCAGATTTTTCAAATACTGGTAAAAATTGTAAACTTCTTGTTAATGGAGGAATATTGTTACCACATGAAGTTATACTATTGAAGGCATACTATTACCACTGAAGTCACAAAACTCAAGAAAGCAAATTATAAAAGTATAGAGGTAAGGACTAAGTTCAATCACCTCAGACTACAGGTCCTACAAATAGGGCATTTGAACATGCACCTCTGTCTCAAGATGAGTACCCTTACCTGACCTCCCTCCCACAAAATTTTCATCCTACTCCTTTTCTTCTATAAAGATATGTTTCAATCATTTGGAAGATCTAATCTAATTTGTTACTAATCCCAAGTAAGTTTCTTGCCTAACATAATATAAAGCAAAACAAAAAAAACACATTGTTTAGTAAGAATAAAATATAAATATGTAAGTACAGTTAAATTTAGCTCACTCTAGATCAGAGATTGACAAACTTTTCCTGTAAATGGCTAGATGGTAAATTTTAGTCTCTGAAGGGTATAGATTTCTGGTGCATGTAGCTTAATTCTGTCATTGGAGCACAAAAGTAGCATAAGACAATTTCTAAAGAAGCATGGATGAGTGTCAATAAAACTTCATTTATGGATACTGATACTTGAATTTCATATAATTTTCATGTCCTGCTTTTCATTTTTATATTTTTCCCAACCAGAGTAGGCCAGATTTGGTCCATGGACTGTTGGTTGGTTTGCCAATGGTTTGCCATTTGGTCCATGGACCACAGTTTGCCAACCCTTGATCTAAAACTTTTTCCTGGAAATATATTTGTTTATAAAAAGGTGGGGACGGTGTATGAAGGAAAGAAGTTGGCTTCTAAATTCTGTGATTTAGATCACTCACAAGAAGTTTCTCTCTCAACAGCTCAATATGGTTGACGTGCTACTCAGAAATGCCTCCCTTGCTATTATCTGACATCTATGACTGTGGGAAACCAGATTACTTTCCCCTTTTTGAGGCCTAACTACACTTAGATCTCTATGCATTATATCTCCATGCACAATAACTCCACTTAACTCTCAGTATATCACCACCAGTGTCCGTTTAGACTCAATTTTAGATTGAGTCTCTCTTCATCAGTTTTATTTGTAAGGATTTATATTTTATTAATCTTATTCTTTCTTAGAGGTCTTCCAAAGATCAAAAGCTAAATTTACCTTTTTTTAAAAGGGGGAGGGGGGAACCACCCTCATTCTATCTTGCAACTACCATGTACATCCATTAAAACCCTTTTAAAAATCTAAGCTATATTATGGAATTTTAGTGTTCTTAATTTCCTATATTTTGTAACATTTTACTATTTTATCATTACTCATAGTTACTCATCAGTGATTCCCAACTCTGCCAATAAAGATTTAACTGACAAGAAAACAGAAAAATAATGAAATCACCAAAGTTCATACATGCAAGAGTTCAACACTCACATTTTAGTTTCTGTATGGCATTGCCCAAAGTGCTAAATCATCTTTCCAGAATGTATTAAAGAGTCGAGGTAACATCTTTGTAGTCTGCTTTTAGTAGGGTTGCTTTATTGAGCAAATAAAAATCCCAGACACCTGATTAAATTTGAATTTCAGATTGAAAAATAAAAAATAGGTTTCTAGTTTAGGTATGTCCCATGGAATATTTGGGATATACTTGACTACATTAGCCTCTAAAGATGGTGAAATTGATCTTTAAGTGAAACCTCAGACTAGAAGACTTTAGAAGCTCAAATATCAATGGGAATACTAATAATAAATTTCTATAGACAAAAAAGAAATACAGTGTTCAGGAATGACATCAGCATAAATACTGTACAACAAGAAACTGGACAGTCTTATTTTGTTAACAAAGTTAATAATAGCATTCTTTCGTGTCTTCTAACGTTTGAACACAACTAACTTCTTAAAAAGGTTTTTTGAAAAGAGGTTATAGGAGTGCCTGGCTGGCTCAGTTAAGTGTGTGACTCTTGATCTCAGGGTCATGAGTTCAAGCCCCATGTTAGGTGTAGAGATTACCTATTTAAATAAATAAAACTTAAAAAAAAAAAGAATAAAGAAGTTTTAGTAAATACTTGTTGAAATGTCTAGTAAATTTGTTCTACATTATTCCTGTATTTTTAACTTCTCTTAATTATTCATAAAAATGACTTAAAACATAAAAAAATACAAAGGATCCGAAGGACCCTGATGATAAACAGTGAGGACTCTTACTCTACTAGGTTCATTAAGGGTTAGGTACACCTAACAGGAACTTTACTGACCTTGGGAAACCCAGTCATAGTGGTCACCTAAAATATCTTTAGTATCAGCCATTACCAAGAAGACTTACCCTGTGTATTATTCACACTATCTCGGGACTATTTATCACTTTTTATCATGGTTCTTGAACCTCCTTCAAACTGCAAGATATTGACTGTGCACATAATCTAATCCAATCTACTTCTATAAAAAGACTTTCCAAAGCAACAGAAAAAATTATAAAACACAACTGATTTTACATAAAAGTGTAGACAAGGTGCTAGGAATGCTGCTCTGGAACTTTTTTATCTTCTTTCAAGTTCATACCTCTACCTAAAAGCAACTGTGTTTGTGCTTCCAATCCTCTTCATGAACACAGCAGGAAGAGAGAGAGATCTATATAGGGTCTCTCCTAGAGACAGAGTCTCCTGAGGTCTTCTCTCACCTTTATATGCTTGTAAGGTGGTGGCTTCTTGTCATTCTTTCGGTCTTCCTGCAGCTGCCTTAGCTCTTTTTGTGCCTTTAACTCCTCAAACCTTGCTGCAGCTTCTTGAAGAGCTAAGAAAACACACAGCACAAGTCACTTAATCTTAGGTGGACTTGTTCATTTTGCCTTTTTTTCCCCTTTAAAGTTGGAGAAAATCCACGTCTTTTACACAAAACTCAACCAGCATTATATGGAAAATTAAGAAGTATATATGACTGCTATTTTCAAGTTAATTTATAGTTCCCAGGGTATTCAGATTTAGCATTAATACAAAACATAATCCACCATTAAATGGCACAATGCAGGCTACCACCCTCAGAGGAAAATTTAAAACAAAAACAAATCCAGCCAAATGATTTGAAAAAGCCCACAAATAACATCTCCTAACAACGAGACTGCATCTGTTCAGCAAAGTCACTGCCCTTCATTAAGCCAAATTCTTGCCTCAGTTCTGAACCTCTTGCCTCCAGAAACACTCCGTCTCTTTAGTGCCAAATACCATGCTACATTCCTTTGGAAGAAACTCAAACTTAAAGTTTTCCTCTCCTTCTTACCCAATTTTCTAGAGTACCTGTCCTATTCCTCTCCTAAGGCTCATTCTGTAAATATCAACTATTAGCTATAAAGATACAATAACAGATCTTCATAGCTGATTTGTATTCAAGTACTATACTTTCATATGCTTGAAAGAGTGTAATATCTTAGAAGTCCAACAAAATCTTAAGATTCTTTCTTTTTCCATGTAAAACTAATTTTTAATTCATTCTCCTTTTTTAGAATTCATTATTCCTGAACCAGGTTAAAAATTCTGAAAAGAATTCCAATTCTTTCCCCTCCTTCCTCTCTGCAGCTTTCCCCATATTGTTAGCTATTTAAAGAAAATATCCCCTTTGATCCACCCCTTTTTCTCCATTTCCCTGTCACCATCTAACAGAATTCGTGTTGCCCTGAATCCTCTTATTGTTATAATCACTCCTTTCTTCATGCTATTATTCACCATGTCCTGCCTAGTCTGTCTACTTAATGTCTATCCAAATACTCATCATCCTCTCTACCCCAGAGTCACTTCACTGTGACAGTCTTATCATCTCTGTTCAGAAGTACTGAAACAGCCATCTCACTGACATTCTGGCTATAGCCTCTCACGTTTATGGTCCTCAAGTTTAACTTAGACAAAAGTTTCTAAAAAGTCTGCTCTGACCATGTAACTTACCTACCTTTTCTGGCAAACAGCCCTGTGTTCCCCAACCCCATCTTCAACTGTACTGCATAGAGGTCACTAACTCAGTTTGTTAAAGATTTAATGTATACTTTCACATATGCTGTCTTGTTAACATTTTCATTGTTATTATTTTTTTTTTTTAAGTTTAAATGTTTGTTTACTTTTGAGACAGAGCAAGTGTTCTGGGGAAGGGCAGAGAGAGATGGAGACAGAGAATCCCAAGCAGGCTCTGTGCTATCAGCACTGAACCCGACGTGGGGCTCAAACTCATGAACCTTGAGATCATGACCTGAGCTGAAATCAAGAGTCAGATGCTTAACTGACTGAGCCACCCAGGTGCCCCTAAAGTTTATTTTTAGAGGTGGGGAGGGGTAGGGAGGGAGGGGAAGAAAGAGCATGTCTGGGGGGAGGGGCAGAGAGAGAGGGAGACAGAATCCTGAGCAGGCTCCACACTGAAAATTTGATGCAGGACTCAAACTCACAAACCGTGAGATCATGACCAAAGCTGAAGTTGGGACACTTAACCAAGTGAGCCACCCAGGTGTCCCCCATTTGTTAACTTCTTTGCAGGCAGAGTAGGGCTTAAGAGTTTAGATTCTGGAGTCCAATTGCTAGAGTTTGAAACCTTCCTCTATCACTTATTGGCACTGGAACCTTGGGTAAGTAATTTTTACTTTTATGATCCTTAGTTTCCTCATCTATAAAATAAGGATAATAACATCTAACTTACAGGGGGTATTACAAGGACTTAAAGCAGAAAAAACCTGAACAGGGTCTGACAAACAATAAATGAGAACTATTATTATGGTTCACTCTTCAAAGTCACTTGGAAAAAAACCATCCAGGACTTCTAACTTTGATCCCCAGCACAGTTATGCTTCCTCTTGGTCTGTTCCCATAGCACACCATGCACATTTTTGCCACAACAATCAAAGAATGGCATTTTGACTGCTTAGATCTCGAATTTGCCCGTAAAAACGTGTATTCTTTGAAGGCAGAGGTACCCAGCCAGCCCAGGGTAGAGGCATAGAAAGAGCAGAATCCCAGAGCTTTAGTGGGCTCAGACTTGTGGTACTCCCTACAACTCGACCTTCTCCCCCAGCCTCTGTGGTGGCCAGCTCTATGCAGACAAAGATGTTGCTAAACTGGTCCCCGACCATCCAAGATTACAAGACTCAAGAGTCAAGCTCCTATAGTATTAATACTAACAGCCTATATTTGCACAGAAACGACACGGTCAACAGATAAGTGAGGACCCAATGAAATGACAAGAGGCAAATGGAACCTTTGTGAAACTTGTTCCCTATGGACATCATTCTCATTCCTCATCAAGAAAGTTTTACCTGCTTACAATCTTATAAAGAATCTTCATCTAATCAAAAAGTTTCACTATTTTTTAATGTTTATTTTTTTTAACTTAAAGTTTATTTATTTATTTTGGGGGAGAAAGAGAGAGAGAGCGAGCGAGCGAGCCCAAGCTGGGGAGAGGCACAGAGAGAGGGAAAGAGAAAACTCTGTCAGCACAGAGCCCAACTTGGAGCTCAAATTCACCAACTGTGAGATCATGACCTAAGCTGCAACCAAGAGTCAGAAACTTAACAGACTGAGCCACCCAGATAACCCTTAAATGTTTATTTTTGAGACAGCACAAGTTGGGGAGGGGCAGAGAGAGGGGGACCAAGGGTTAAAAGTGGGCTACGAGCTGACAGCAGTGAGCCCAATGTGAGGCTTGAACTCATGAACTGCGAGATCATGACCTGAGCCAAAGTCGGAGGCTCCACCAACTGAGCCACCCAGGTGCCCCGAAAGTTTCACTTGTTTAGAATCTCCACCTCACCATGCAGATAAAATCTTACATATGTCAATGTCCAAATAAATTAAGAAATAAGAGATACTTATACTGTCTTTCAAAGGACAGCTAAAGGAAGAAAGTAATTATTGTTGATGGCATACCAACTCAGCTATGTGCTCTGTGGTTGATGTTTTTATTATCTCACTGAATTCTCAAAGCAACCTTTACTCATTATACAGTAAGAGAAAACTGAGGCTCATAGTTGATTCAACCCCTCCTAGCCCCAAATGTCCCCATTCCTTCACTACCAGGCCAGCTTAAAAAAATCTCTTTTGGGGCGCCTGGGTGGCGCAGTCGGTTAAGCGTCCGACTTCAGCCAGGTCACGATCTCGCGGTCCGTGAGTTCGAGCCCCGCATCAGGCTCTGGGCTGATGGCTGGGAGCCTGGAGCCTACTTCCTATTCTGTGTCTCCCTCTCTCTGCCCCTCCCCCATTCATGCTCTGTCTCTTTCTGTCCCAAAAATAAATAAAAAACGTTGAAAAAAAAAATTAAAAAAAAAAATCTCTTTTGATTCAGAACATTAATGCTTTCATTTTCAATATTTTCCTTTATTAACTTCTGGTGAATTTTATTTCTTCCCAACAAATCAAAACAAAACAAAACAAAACCTTGTGGAACAAACAACTCTACTAGAGATTCTGACTCTTGTCTAGCAAACCATACTGTTTATGCTATAAAATAGTTCCAAAGTTCCAGTACTTGATAAGATGCTGAGAAAACAGAACTGATAAAACACTTCCCTCAAGGGGCACCTGGATGGCTCAGTTGGTTAAAGCGTCTCACTCTTGATTTCAGCTCAGGTCAAGATCTCAAGGTTCGTGGGATCAAGGCCCACATTGTGGGCTAACAGCACAGAGCCTACTTGGAATTTTCCCCGCCCCTCCCTCACTCAGGCTTTCTCTATCTCTCTTTCTTTCTCAAAAGTAAATAAATAAACCAAAAAAAAAAAAAAACTCCCTCAAGGAAATTCTAGTTACCTAAAGGTTAGGCTAAAAATAATGAGCTATGTGGATCAAGTTCCCTGTAAAATCCTATAGCTATAGCTACATAATGCCCCAGAGATCAGAACACAGCAGCTAATGGAATATATGTGAATTCTAACGCATAACAGAATACCTGGGTAACAGAGATCTGTGCTGGCCTGAGAAACAAAAAGGATAAAGTTACCTTTTTTATATGTCCCATCCACTCCTTTGCCCATCTTATCCTTGCTGCTCACATCACCCTCCATATAGGGAAAGACTCGAGCCTGGTGTGTCCACAGATAGTCATTAGACCCAAAGAATAACACAGGGAACTCGCCAACATCATGTCTCATCTTATCGATATTGGAAGGTACAGCTCGAGGATGGCAGATCTCAGCTGGCCACCACCTGGGAAAGGTGAAAACAAGCAAGGAAACCTTTAGAAGGCTGCAGAATAATTAGGGAAACAAGCTACTTTTTAGGACAGGAATAAGGAATAACAAGGTCTATCCACATTAAAGTCCAACCTAGCCATTTTTACAATCTAACTAGAGAACAAACAAGTAGTATGCGCTGAAAACGCCCACCTTCATAGATATACTCACATATAAAGTTAGATTCAGTTATTCTAGTTTAAAGAATCTATAAAAGGAAACAATAATTTAACAAAATAATAATTATCACACAGATATGAACAAAGCTTTTGACTATAATGTTCACTGAAGAATTATCTTTAAGAATGAAAACCTGGACAGCAATCTAAATGTTCAACAATAAGGGAATGAATGATAAGGTAACTATGGCACATGATACAATGAAATACAATTTGGCTTTTAAAAAACTGTTAGGCATATAGAAAAATGGCACCAAGAAATGCCCCCTAAAATAAAATAATAATAAAATAAAATAAAATAAAATAAAATAAAATAAAATAAAATAAAATAAAATAAAATAAAATAAAATAAAATAAAATAAAATAAAATAAAATACATGTAAATTAATACTTTACATGTCCACTTTAGGAAGACAATTTGGCATTAGTTATTTAAGGTGGAAACCCCTATCCAAGAAAAACTCCTGTGCATGTACACTAAGGAACACTGACAAACTGCTCCAAACAGAAAAATGGATAAATTAACTACACTATATCGGAAGTCTATATGAAAAAGAAATGGAGAATGGCAAAGTATGAACTAGAGCACTACACTAACCACTATAAATCTCAGGAGCATAATAGTGAATGAAAAAAGCAAGTAGCAGGAAAATATAGCATCAATTCCTTTACATAAACGTCTAAAACATGCAAAACAAAACATTATACATGTGTAAACATATAGTAACGCAAAGGAATAAAAAACACAAAGTGTCGTATAGTCGTTACTGCTAGGAGTGGGGCAACAGTATATTCAGAAAGGGTCATGGAGGGAGCCTCAAGTACCAGCAATATGCTATTTCTTTAAATGGGAGGAACATACACAGGTATGTACTTATGTATGTATGTATCAGAAAGGTAAATTTCTGATTCTCTTAAATCATGCATGTTGTGATATTCTTCTGTATATTCCATGATCAACAAAAATAATTAAAAAAAAGAAAAGACACAAAACTGGGTATAAACCATAAGGCTAATTATTTTGAGGGAACATGCATTGGTGTGTCTTCAAGTAAATATGCTAAAATATTAGCAATGTATCTTCCTTGTTATGGGTTTGTTTTCATTCATGAATTTTCCAGAGAATATGTATTATTCCTATAATCACAAAACAGAAAATGAGTTTTTTTCTTTTGTAATGAAAAAACTAATGGGGGGGGTGCACCTTGCTTAATCAGAAAAATTTTTTTTAAAAATTAAAGAAAAAAAATGCTAAACACTGTATTTAAGATCCCAAGAAACAGAGGATGGTAAAAGAAAAGAGTGTCAGTCTCCTTCATGCTCACTCACCTGTATCGTCCAACTTTTACCCAGACAATTTCCCTGTAATGGGGCTTTTTGCCTGCCTTACAATCATTGCAATACCAGTTTCCTTCAGGGATATCAATGTTCAGGCATTCACGATGAAAAGCAGCAGGGCAAGAATCACAGCACAGAAGGCTGCCTCCTGTGGGAATCAAAAAATCTGGCACTCAGAATCACAAGGCCACATATCATGACCCAGATGAAATAGCTTTTGCTCCTAACCAATTATTTATCTCTCAGCTAAGGATTTAGTAATTTATCCAGAAAGGATTTTCTACAAGAGCATTTATTCTCTCTCCAATATTCCTGTGAACCACAACCTTGGGGGTTTGTTAGATTCACAACAAATAAATATGAGATCTTACTGGCAAAATGAGGTTAGGGCAATGAGGTCAGAAATCAACCTCTAGGGTGCCTGGGTGGCTCAGTCGGTTGAGCAGCCGACTTTGGCTCAGGTCATGATCTCACGGTTCATGACTTTGAGACCCATGTTGGGCTCTGTGCTGACGGCCTGGAGCCTGCTTCGGATTATGTGTCTCCCTCTCTCTCTACCCCTCCCTTGCTCATGCTCTGTCTCTCTTTCTCAAAAATAAACATTTAAAAAAAAGTTTAAAAAAATCAACTTCTAAAAATATATACATGCATACATATTTATTTCTCTTCACACACCAGAGACACACCAAATAAAAAGGATACCAGGGACACACAATGACCAGAGTATGAAGAGCACAAATTTTAAGTGATGTCAATTTTGAGCACCAAGATCATATGACCATAGGGAATTCACTTTTCTTGCTAAGGTATCATTTCCTCAGTGATGTTTTCCACAATCACATCTATTTGAAGACTAGATAAGTGAAAAAATGGCCCAGTAGTGTCTGACACATACACAGTCTCCATATGGTCAGTTCCTTCCCTCTTTTGAAATTACTTTTTAATCATTTTTATGTTTGGTACTCTGACACCTATGGGCTCTTTTCAGAGTAACATTTATAAATGCATAAACCTAACATATAGATTGGAAAGACAATGTTACATTAAGATATAATTATCAAAATGTTAGAACAAGAAATTATATGTTTCTTTGTAATGCAAAAATAAGATCTAGCAGTAGCAATGACTGCAAAATACTTTAAGATATCTACAACAAATGAAATACCTATGATTTTCACAGTTGACAAAAAAGTCACAGGTACTAAAGTGATTTGTTTCCCTAAAATTCAGTTAAATGTATGTTCTCCCTTCTCCATTGAGGTTTTCAGACACCAGGATAATTACATATATTGCAATGACAAGGAATTTTCACTTCCTAAAGATTTTCACTTAAAGTGATTCAATTTATATGTCTGAAGCTGAAATCCTCATGGTTACAGACTGTAAAGAATTTTAGGTAAAGAGGAATCATATTTAGGGAATATAATAAATACCTTAAGGCCACAAATGAGCATGCTTCAAACATGCTAGACTCAAACATATAACTCCAAGTCTTGTCCTGAAGAGTTAGTGAGGGTAAAGCCTTAGCAAAATATATGTTCGTGTCTAGCAGGTCTCAGGCTTTCTGGCCTCACGACAACTTTATATTCTTGGAGATCCCAAAATAAATTTTGTTTATGTAAGCTAAAAATATGTATATTTACTAAACAGAAATCAAAATTAAGAAAATTTTTAAATATTTACTAATTCATTTAAAAATATCAAATTCTATTAATATAAATTTTGTAAAAAAAATAACTATTTTCCAAAATATATGTTAATGGGGCTCACTGTTTCACATTTTTACAAATATTTTAAACTGAATTCATTGCAATACGCTGTTTGGTTGAGGCACATGAAGAAAATCTGTTCTTTCTCAGATAAATACTTATAAAAAAGGACTATTTTAGTAACTTGTTCAAGACCTATACAAATTCTTTCTTTGATACTATCTATACACTAAAACTCCACAGGGTAGACTTTAGTTGCAATGTCAAATCTGAAATAATTTCAATAAACTTTTAGTACTACTACATTAAAATTCATTGATCTGTCTTGCACTTTGAATGGATCTTTTATATATGCATGGTTTTTAACTTTTTAATGTGCACATTGCACATTGGTCATATGGAAAATACTAGTTTGCTGAATTAGGTAGATCTTCCAAATGTTGATCTACTTCATTATATACTATTATAATATCAGTTATTCATATCATGAGGGTTTCACAATAATACTAAAAAGCTGTTAAGCTTCAGGGTGATAGTTACCAGTTTTCCAAATTCTAATTTTCACTTAAGAGCTCAAGTTTTATCACTGGCAACGACTTCTGTCTGTGTGTTTTCCTTGAAAACAGGCTCACTTTTATCCATTTTCAAGAAAATGTCTGACGAATATCCAAGTGTGAAGAGCCATGGTTTGTCACAGTAATTCTTACAACTAAAACTGGCATTCCATGAATAAGGCAGCTAGTTCAGACTGCAACTCAATTGCATGAGTGCTTTAACTTAAGATAACCATCAGTATACAAAAGAACCACTTTATATGCACTTCCCATTTTATAATACAGAATATTAAAAACAATGTTCACCTGAGGATTGATATTCAATAAAATTAATGATTATTATATAAGAATAGTCTTGTGTGAAACTTTTTTTTATTTTTTTTAATTTTTTTTTTTCAACGTTTATTTATTTTTGGAACAGAGAGAGATAGAGCATGAACGGGGGAGGGGCAGAGAGAGAGGGAGACACAGAGTAGGAAACAGGCTCCAGGCTCTGAGCCATCAGCCCAGAGCCTGACGTGGGGCTCGAACTCCCGGACCGCGAGATCGTGACCTGGCTGAAGTCGGACGCTTAACCGACTGCGCCACCCAGGCTCCCCTGTGTGAAACTTTTAAAAAAAAAACTGAGAGTGTGTGGTGACACAGAACACAAGGGACTGCTTCTACTTATATGGTTTAGAGCCACTGCCTTGATTTCTATTAGGTGTAGCAGTTTTACCCACCACTAGTTTTGAACCATCAGTGTAAATGTCAACAAATTATAAATGGCAAGTAGTATCTTACTATTATTATTATGAAAAGAGTTATGATTTCATGGAAGCCTCTGAAAGGGCCTACACTTTGAAAGCTGCTACTGTTGCAGCTACTAAGTTTTCTCGGAAACTCAGTTACCATTATGTATATCCATTAATGGATTCAGTAGCTTTTCAGTTAGGATGCTCCATGTTAGGAATGCTATCACATGGGCACTCTCGCTTTTATTCATTTCATCCCACTCTGGAGTTAGAAATGGTCTAATGTTGAAACTGTTTCATCATCCCATCTCCAAGAAATGTGGAAAACTTTTGGAGCCTACACTTCAGCCTCCCAGACACCTGTTTTTATTCTAAGAGTAGAATTACAGAATGTTGTATTTAAAGTTTATTTATTTTGAGAGAGACTTAGCAAGTGGGAGAGGGGCGGGGGGGGGGGGAGAGGGAGGGAGGGAGGGAGAGAGGGAGAAGGAGGGAGGGGGAGGGAGAGAGAGGGAGAAGGGGGAGAGGGAGAAGGGGGGGAGGGGGAGAGAGAGAGAGAGAGAGAGAGAGAGAGAGAGAGAGAGAGAGAGAGGGAGGGAGGGAGGGAGGGAGGGAGGGAGGGAGGGAGGGAGGGAGGGAGGGAGGGAGGGAGGGAATCCCAAGCAAGCTCCAAACGTTCAGTGTAGAGCCCGATGTGGGGCTCCATCCCACGAACTGTGAGATCGTGGTGTGAGCCGACATCAAGAGTCAAATGCTTAACTGACTGAGCCACCTGGGTGCCCCCAGAATGTTATATTTAAAAGCTATTAAATACCAAACTCTTGTCTTTAACTTTCTTCTAAACAAAAGAAGAGTGGTATAATAAATAGGCAGCAGTGTTCACAAGACAGTGTTTATAAGGAGCAGGTATTAGAAGAACAAAAAGAATGTCCTCTTTGTGAATTAAAACATCTCTACCCCAAAGGCTTCCCTCTTTATCTGTAACTGCACTTAACGTGCTTTTTGTTTATTCTATATTAGCAGCATAGAATGGTTTGAGGATACAAACCATGTCCTCTAAGTGTATCTTTTCCTTAAATTGTCATGTTACATGAATCTTCTAAGAGCACAAAAAGTCCAAATTGACCACTTCAATCATATAAAGCAGTTGAAAAACCTTCTTCTATAACTTTAGCACTATTTAGTATATATCCAAATTTCTCAAGAGGGATGTTCATTCAATTAGACATACTTTTTAAATGAGTCCCTCAGAATGTTCATAACCAGCTAAGTTTTCATGAAATTGCATAGCCAATAAGTATTAAAAAAACAGAAAAGTGAGAGAAATTGTTCCCCCTAAATTACTAATCAATAAAATTTAGTCAATTTGAAAAGTAATGAAGAAACTACATGAGAACTGGTGTCACCATCAACAACAGAAAAAACAGTGAAGCAATGTCCACAACAGTCTTAGAAAAAGAACACATATCCTGTTTTATAGTAACCCAACACATGCTTCTAGTATAGAAGCAAATGATGGATAGCCTCAAGCAGAGAAATAAGCACCTCTGGGTGCTTCCTAGAAGTTCAGTCAACCAAGAGAAAAATTAAAATAAGGAAATCAGAATTATAAGCACCATAGTAAATAGAGTAGTGATGATTACTAAACCATCCACTTACAATAACTAGCAAAAATCAGGCTGTGAGGAATTGAAAAAAATATAGAAGCTTAACACTAACTCTATCAAAGAAGTATGTTTTAAGTTGAAGAAAAAAAAATATAAAGATATAAAATTTATTTTTCTTCCACTTTAGAAGAACTTTTAGGAATACCTCTAACAGTTAAGAAATACTTAATAGATGTTCATAAATTCCTTCACTTTCCTTTTATATTCATGAATAAACGATTTAACAAAAAAGAAACACAACTGTACAATATAATACCATCTTCTAGAACTATTTCTATCTAGATATATACCCCTGCTTTCTGCTTATGTGCACAAATGTCTTATGTAGTATCACTTAAAATTAAGTAATGATTTTTTCTGATGGTGGAACTTGGGACGATTTGGGATTATTTATTTATTAATTATTATTCCTTGCCTCCAGTTTATTTAACATATAACATTGTGTATAAAGTGTACAACATAATGACTAGATGTATATACTGTGAAATGATTGCCCAACTAAGGTTAGGGAACACATCAAACATCTCACATAATTATAATTTTTTCTTTTTGGTGGTAGTGAGAACTTTTAAGACCTACTCTCTTTAGCAACTTGCAAATATGCAATACAGTATTAGTCACTATAGTTACCGTGGTGTACATTAAGTCCACAAACTTACCAATCTTCTAACTGGAAGTTTGTACTGTTTGATCACATTCCCCCATTTTCCAAGGGTGATTCTATTTCCTTTGCCTTATCTTTCTCTTTGTTTCATTTATCATTTTAATGAAAATAAGGTCATGATTCAAAATAACAAAATAAAACCTCTCCCTTATCAGGGAAAAAAAAACAAGTTTAAAAGTTCTGCTATGTTATCCTAAGTTCAAGACATTACATCCCAATATTTTCTCTACTAACAATGTGAAGAAAATGATTTTTGTTGCACTTAAAATATTGTATTAACCTCTTTTTAGACTATTCATACATTAAGCAGTCATGTCTTACCTTCTGAGCATACAAAACACCAGCTAACGTTAACATGCTCATGATTTCGGCAGCCCCGCCGAGGTGTAAAGTGATTAGGGCAGATGATACTATTAGATGCAAGGATCTTGGACCCAGCAGCCAGGCAAAAGTCATTGGCATGGTATGCCACAGGGCAGCGGACACAGCGCATCAGACGACCTAAAATTACAAGCAGGAAAACCAGAGTAGCAGACAAAAAACAAAGAGATTAAATATAAAACAACACGAGTTACTGAAATCTTTGTCAGCACTGAGAAAATGTCACTAATAGAAGGAAACACTACTAGGACAAGGGATGATAAAACACATAATTCACTATGAAAAGCTCAGATGGGAGCTATGTGATAAGTTGCCACAAAGTCAGATCTCACGACTATTAAGTGAGCCTGCCTCACCAAGAAAAACCCTATATAATCCATTGCCTAGACTCCTAGGAAACCTGGAATCAGCCTCAAACTAAATAGAAGGGATGTGCACAATCAGAAAGAAGGCCAGCGGGGAGAGAGAAAGACTAATAAATAATATTGCTTGGTACTATGTGATTCTTAAAGCCGGAACTTTAAGGTGAATGAACCCCTTCCAGATAAAATATGTCCTCTAACATGTATCACACCAAATAGAAACCATTACCAAATCATCTAAATGTAATCTACAATAGCAACTAAAAATGGGAAGGTAAACTGATGGTTAAACTGTAATTTTGATCAAGCAAGTTAAATTGCTGTACTTAAGAGTGAGGAGATCTATAAGTCCAAGGAATCATATTACAAAAGGTACTGCCAGTCTAATTAAAAGCAAAGGCAAAACACTGCTACGTTTTTCCTCCTCAATCCCCTATGGGAGAAATGAGAGCTCTGTGGGCACACAAGCATTTAATAGTAGAGACACAATATTTGGCTTGGGAAAATTAGTAAGAGACCCTATTATTATTGAACAGAAATAAATGATTGTTTTCCCAATGAGAACAGACCTAAAAACTTGAATTTACCTGGAACTATAGGCAGTTTTGGAAACTTTAGCTCTCAATCTAACTATAATGCAGGAAAGAGGTTTTAGGATAGAAGTTTCCATTTAAAAAAAAAATAAACCAACACAAAACAAAAACCTCAATTCTACCCTAAATTCATGTCTGAATGATATCACATCTGACAACCATAGATATAAAGGGTCCATAGGAAACGAATAATACACTTTGGTCTAATGGAGTAGGGGGAGAAAGGCATGTAGCACAATATTTTCTCAAACTAAGAAATCGAAATATTTCAAACCACCACATAACATTAGGGCTCCACAGAATACAATGTGGGAACTGCTAGACTAGTCCATTATTCTCCTCTCTCTCACATAAAATGCTGACACTCTTGACAAAAGCTAGAGAGGCCACGAAGAGATGCCAGTTAGCACCTGGAAATACACACTGCCAATGAAAGCGAGGTTCTACAATTAGACTGGTCCATGTGAGAAACTCATACCTTTAGATGCAGAAACACTGGCTGGATTAGCAGCATGGCAGGTTATACAGATGTGGAGGGAGCACCGGAAGCCCTTGTTCTGCATAACAGTGGGTGGATACTTCTGGACACACTCTTCATGGTAAAACTTTCCACACAAGGGCAAAAGGCACCTTTTAACATCTTCCCCACTCTGCTTACAAACAAAACAGGTATGGATTCCTGGGAAACCGAAATAAAGTAATAAATTAACACCAATTTAAGAGTTCATCCAATGCTAAAGCATTAGATGAAAGTTTGTAAGTACACAATTCTGTACTAAGTTCCAATATGGGGTGTGTGTATGCGTGTGAGTATGTGTGTGCGTGGGTGGGGGGAGCGGGAAGGGTAGTTCCCATACCACCAAGCAATTCTCCAACACCAGCTAGGTATCTTACAATTCAACTTAATTCTGAGACTATATACCTGGCAATAACATCATATCCCACAGATTAAGGACTCAGTTCTACATGACTGCCCCATCCTCAACTTCAGATGCCACTCTCAAGTCCAGGTTGTCACCTATACTTCTGACTAGCTATATATCAGAGGTTCTCATGACCCTGTCTTCCTCAGGTTTGATTAGTTTGCTAAAATGGCTCACAGAGAAAGATTTTTATTTATTTACTGGATCACCGGTTTATTACAAAAGGTTGTAACTCATGAACAGCTAAATGGAAGAGATGAATAGGGCAAGATATGAGGAAAGGGTATGGAGCTTTCATGCCCTCTCCAAGAGGCACCACTTTCTTCTTAATCTCCACATGTTCACCAATCATTCAGAAGCTCTCTGAAACCCACCCTTTTAGGTTTTGATGGAGATTTCATTGCATAGGCATGGCGGATTAAACCACTGGCCAGTGATTCAACCTCCGGCCCTTTTTCCTCGCTAGAGATTAGGGGGCTAGGAATGAAAGTTCTAGCCCTCTAATCAGGATGGGTTCTTCTGGCAATCAAGCCCCCATCCTTAGGTGTGTCTTTCATTAACATAATAAAATACACACAAAGGACATCTTTATCACTCTCACCCCTTAGGAGACACCAAGGTCTTGGGAGCTCTTGTACCATAAACTAAAGACCAAAATACACATTTCTTAGTATAAATCACAATATCACAGTAAAGAACTTTCTAAGAGACTGATTAGGATGACAACGTGAACCCACTGAACAATCACTACTGAGAAAATCTTGACAATGTTTGCTTGCTAATGTGACACAATAGGAACTACACATTACGTACAAAGCATTCCTGCCAGAAGAAAACTGACCTGAAATTAATTCAGCCTCTAGATCTAACTACAAGTTTCCAGGAAATATGGAAGAGATAGAGGAAGAAGTTAAAAGGACACCTCAAAGATGCAATCAACCAAATTTACAATGTGGAAAACTGAGCAGGACCAATCACCGTTGTCTCAACAAATAAATGACACTTAAAAATAGGGTGGGAGTAGTAATGTTGTAGATTAAGAGAAATTAAGAGACATATCAAAAAATAAAGAAAACCTTATCTGGATCTTGATTCAAACACTATAAAAAGACATCTTTGAAACAAATTGGAAAATTTTTAAATGAGACTGGGTACTGTATAATTTTGCTACACATTAGATATATATCTTTAAGTAGTAACTGTTACACCTTTTGAAATACATGGGTAAACAGAGGTAGAACACCAAGAAGTACTGAAGCTAAGTGACGAATACGGGGGGGAATCTTTACACTGTTCTACTTTTATAAATGTCTGAGGATTTCTTTCTTTTCCTTCTTTTTTAATGTTTTTGAGAGAGAAACAGCGAGAGTGGGGGAGGGACAGAGAGAGAGAGAGAGAGAGAGAGAGAGAGAGAGAGAGAGAAACACAGAATCCGAAGCAGGCTCCAATTCACAAGCAGTGAGATCATGATCTGAGCCAAAGTCACATGCTTAACTGAGTGAGCTACCCAGGTACCCTGAGTGTCTGAGGATTTCTGTAATACAAAGTTTAAGAAAAGAAAAAAAAAATCCACCTCTCTCTGAGAAGCAATACAATGTAAAGGAAAAAGCTCAGGCTTGAAAGACACATCTGAACTTGCCTCTGACACTTGCTGGAAATAGAAGCTCATTAAAATAGCCCATCTCACCTATAAATAGTAAGTTTACCCAACTAATAATGATTTTAGGAAAAATTTTTAATTATGCATTTGGAAAGAAGCAAACTACTTACTGTCTAATGCCAAGTAACTCACAGCCAATATTAGATTAGAATAACCTAAATTACGGGACAGTCACTCCCCATTAGGAAAATAGGGTAAGAAATGACTCCTTTATTCTTATTCTATTCATCTTTACTAAAACCAGAGTAAAATTTCCTACCCTCAAAAATAACTCTTGGGGCGCCTGGGTGGTGCAGTCGGTTAAGCGTCCGACTTCAGCCAGGTCGCGATCTCACGGTCTGTGAGTTCAAGCCCCACGTCAGGCTCTGGGCTGATGGCTCAGAGCCTGGAGCCTGTTTCCGATTCTGTGTCTCCCTCTCTCTCTGCCCCTCCCCCGTTCATGCTCTGTCTCTCTCTGTCCCAAAAATAAATAAACGTTGAAAAAAAAAAAAAATAACTCTTTACCTCATGTCCTATACAAAAATTGATTCAAACTAGACCACAGACCTAAATATGAAACCTAAAACTATAAAATTTTCATTAGAAAATAAAGAAAAGTTTTGTGACACTGGATTATGCAAGATTTATTCAATATGACACCAAAGCAAAATCTCTAAAAAGAACAAACTAATAAACTGAATTTCATGAAAATTAAAAACTGCTCTTCAAAAGACACCATTAAGGAAATGAAAGACCAACCCACAGATTGGTAGAATAATTTTAGAAGTATGTATCAGATAAAGAACTTGTGCCCAGAATATATACAACGGGCTCTTAAAACTCAAAAGTAAGAAAATAAACAAATTAAAAAAAAAAAAAAAGATCTGAATGGACACTTCACCAAGAAGTCAAAAAGCACATTAGGATGCACAGGGGCACATGGGTGGTTCAGTTGGTTGAGCGTCTCATGTCAGCTCACGTCATTATCTTATGGTTTCTGAGTTTGAGCCATGCTGTCAGTGCACAGCCCACTTTGGATCCTCTCTAACCATTCTCTCTGCCCCATCCCTGCTTGTACTCTCTCTCAAAAATGAACATTAAAAAAATTATTAAAAAAAAATATATATAAACAAAAACAAAAAAGATACACAATACCATTCATCATTAAGAAATGCACATTAAGGGGCACCTTGGTGGCTCAGTCGGTTGAGCGTTCGACTTTAGCTCAGGTCATAATCTCACAGCTCATGGGTTCGAGCCCCACGTTGGGCTCTGTGCTGACAGCTCGGAGCCTGTAGCCTGCTTCAGATTCTCTGTCTCCCTCTCTCTCTGCCCTTAACCCACTTGCATTCTGTCTCTGGCTCTCTCAAAAATAAACAAACATTAAAGAAAAGAAAGAAAAGAAAGAAAGAAATACACATTAAAATAACAATGAGAAGGCACCTGGGTGGCTCAGTGGATTAAGAATATGACTCTTAATTTCGGCTGAGGTTATGACCTCACGATTCATAGGATCAAGCCCTGCATCAGGCTCTGTGCTAACAGGGTGGAACCTGCTTGGCATTCTCTCTCCCTCCCTCTGCCCCTCCTTGAGCACGTGTGCACACGCTTGCTCTTTCTCTCTCAAAATAAATATTTAAAAATAAAATCACAATGAGATACCATGATACATCTGTCAGAAGGGCTAAATTTAAAAAGACTGACAATACCAAGTGTTGATGAAGATGTGAAAGAACTGAAACTCTCATGCATTACTGATGAAAATTTAAAATGGTACAAACACTTTGGAATACAGTTTGAATGTTTCTTAAAAAATTAAACAATACCTACCATGCCATTCCACCCTTATGTATTTACACAAGTAAAAAGAAAATGTGTCCATCCAAAGACTTGAATGTTCACAGCAGCTTTATTAGTAATACCCCAACCTGAGAACAACCCAAATGTATATCAATAGATGAATGAATAAACCACCTGTGATATATCCATACAATGGCATACTACCCAGCAATAAAAAGGAATGAACCTGCAACAATGTTGTTGAATCTCAAATTAAGGGGCGCCTGGGTGGCGCAGTCGGTTAAGCGTCCGACTTCAGCCAGGTCACGATCTCGCGGTCCGTGAGTTCGAGCCCCGCGTCAGGCTCTGGGCTGATGGCTCAGAGACTGGAGCCTGTTTCAGATTCTGTGTCTCCCTCTCTCTCTGCCCCTCCCCCGTTCATGCTCTGTCTCTCTCTGTCCCAAAAATAAATAAACATTCAAAAAAAAAAAAAAAAAAAAAAGAATCTCAAATTAACTATGCTGAGGGATGGTTTCACAAGGTGTTATATACACATACAGACATATATATGTCAAAACATATCAAACTACACTTTGTGCAGTTTATTGTACATCAACTATACCTCAATAGACAGATAATGAACTACTGATACACACATTAACATAGATGAGCATCAAAAACGTTATATGGAGCCAGACACAAAAAAACTATATATGTTTTCTTCCACTTATATATATGAAACCCTTAAAAAGGATAAATTTAATTTGTAGTACCAGAAAGCAGATCATTATTTGCCTGAAATAAGATCTGGGGGAGAGAGGAGCATAAGGATTAACTGTAATAAGTACAAGAGAACCTTCTGAAGTGATGGAAATGTTCTAAATCTTCTCCATGGTTGTGGTTACACAGGTGTATATAAATTTTATCAAAACCTATCAAAACATACATGAAAATGAGTCCATTTTATAGTAGGTAAATTATACTTCAGTGAGGCTAACTTAAAAAAAAAAAATAGTTTTGCCTTAACTTGGTCAGAGAATATCACATTATAATAAAGATAAGACCAGTGGGGTGCCTGTGTGGCTCAGTTGGTTAAGCGTCCAACTTCGGCTCAGGTCATGATCTTGCGGTTCAGGAGTTTGAGCCCCGTGTTGGGCTCTGTGCTGACAGCTCAGAGCCTGGAGTCTTCTTCAGATTCTATCTCCCTCTCCCTCTGCCCCTCTCTTGCTCGTACACGCTCTCTCTCTTTCAAAAATAAAATAAAATATTAAGAAAAAGAAGGTAAGACTAGCAAAACTGGATCATTTGCACAAAAGGCAAGAAGCTCTAAGATTAGGATAAGAGATATGCACAGACCAAAACATTTTTTTCTAAATTTCATTTACAGGGCTGGATGGCACTATTTTCCATAATGATCAAAAAGCCCACCATGCAGGGACAAAATGACCCACAGCTATCTTGTCTTCCAGCTTTTATTCACACGCTACTAAAAGTAGTGGCAGAAAGATGAGATAACTCAATGTGACAGAGACACTTATTTAAAGACACAAGTTTGGGGGTGCCTGGGTGGCGCAGTCGGTTAAGTGTCCGACTTCAGCCAGGTCACGATCTCGCGGTCCGTGAGTTCGAGCCCCGCGTCAGGCTCTGGGCTGATGGCTCAGAGCCTGGAGCCTGTTTCCGATTCTGTGACTCCCTCTCTCTCTGCCCCTTGCCCGTTCATGCTCTGTCTCTCTCTGTCCCAAAAATAAATAAACGTTGAAAAAAAAAATTTTTTTTAATAAAAAAAAAGACACAAGTTGGGGCGCCTCGGTGGCTTGGTTGGTTGGGCGTCCGACTTCGCCTCAGGTCATGATCTCACGGTCCGTGGGTTCGAGCCCCGCGTCGGGCTCTGTACTGACAGCTCTGAGCTTGGAGCCTGTTTCAGATTCTGTGTCTCCCTCTCTCTGTGACCCTCCCCCGTTCATGCTCTGTCTCTCTCTGTCTCAAAAATACATAAACGGTAAAAAAAAGAAAAAAAAAATAAAGACACAAGTTAATTCTGTCTCTTGTTCCCACATGGGCTACTCTAAACCTACACTCTATCCTTCAAGCGAGAGACCACCTTTCCCCATCATTCTCACCAACGTAAGAAAAAAACTTCAGCTTCCTTCTTCTGCCTCACAACTTCAAGGAACATTCCTATTTTATCTTTTTGCCTCTTCAAAATTATTGTCTCCTGTCTCTATAACTGTACTCCTCCAATGATTCCCTCTTCTGTTATCAGAATTTATTTCTCTATGTGGTTTTTAACCTTTATCCTACCAACACTCAAGATGTTCTTCCTCTTGACCCTATAATATCCTCCCTTCAACTACTGCCCTCTTTTCCATGGTATCAGGCTTCTATAAGAAATAGTGTATACTGGTATCCAGGCACCCTTCAACCTGGTTTAGTATGGCACCCTCTGGCAAAAAGTCAAGCCTTTCCTCACTGCCAAATACAACTGTCTCTTTTCACACCAGGACCTCCTTGGTTTCTCTGCCACATCTGCCACTGCTTATGAGACCCCACTGCCCCCGGCTTCACAGCCATTCTTTGACTAGCTCCTCCTCACATTCTAGTTGTTCTTCTATGTGCGCATGCCCTAAGTACTGTTGTCCGCCTGCTTCTCACTCTACACATGCTTTCACTCAGGGCAGGATCATGCACACTTACGATTTTAATGACTTAGGAGTGTAACAGCTGTCATCCCCCATTTTTTTATTACTTAAATGCTGTAACATTCAGTCCGACTTCACCTCATGTCACGAGTTCGAGCCCCACAACAGGCTCTATGTTGACAGCTCGGAGGTGGGAGCCTGCCTCGAATTCTGTGTCTCCTTCCCTTTCTCTCTCTGCCCTCCCCCACTCACTCTCTCTCTCTCTAAAAAATGAATAAACATTAAAAAAAAATTTTGTTTAAATCTGTAACATTCACATATAATGCTGAAGAAAGAACAATCTCCTTAGCACAGCCTGTGAGGTACTTTACAGGCTGGTTCCATCTGACCATTCTTAGTTTCTGACCCAATTTGTATATTGTAACTCTTAAAATAGGTCTTTCTCTTTTGGTAAACAGTTTTGTCGACATATGATATACACACAGAAAAGTACAGCATCCTAAGTGTATTGTTCACAAATAACCATAAAATAAACTCGCTTATGTAATCACCAGTCAGCTCAAGAAACAGAAAACACTGACAGTAATCCAGAAATCCTCCTTGTCACTACCAATGCCTCTTCCCTAAAATACCTTAAACACACAAACCTATGCCTCCTATTCCCTAAACAGTCTATACTTTAATTATTGGACCTTCTATTCTTCCTCTCCCCAACCAATGACCATGTCTCTCTTAAAACCAAACTCAGTTTTTTTTCTCTGTGGCATTGGTTCATCTTTGTTTACCTATCACTTTAAATGTATCTCTACTACAATACTTTTGCACCGCATTATACCATAAAGTCATTATTCACTTGGAATTCTACAGGCAAAGATTACAAAGCACCTATCCGTGTCTGCAGCAACTAGCCCAGTATCGCCACAAAAACAGTGTATCCAATAAATGTTGGGTTTTCCTGAAAAACTTAAAACTCAGACCATCTTTGGAAGAAGACCCTTCTGTATCTACTTCACCTGTGCGACATTCATTGCAGATAAATTTTCCTCTCGGCATCTCAGTTAGTCCAAGGCACTCCAGGTGGAAAGCCCCACAGCACTGAGCCTCACATAACAGCAGCTCACCCAGTTTCTCACAGTTCTGTTAAGAGAAAGAAAACAGGTATGTCTACAGAAAAAGGATTTTAAAGTCCCGAACAGAAGGCCTTCATGAAGGCAGAGGTTAACTAGCAGCTTTCTAGAAAGCAGAAAGCCCTCTCTTTATTCAGCCAATATTTAGTGATTAACTCCTCTATGCCAGGTACCACAAGGTCCCTTGGTTTTCATGGTTCACATATTCTAAGAACAGAAAATACAAGTAAACAAACAAACAGGAAAGATAATGATAAGATTAAGTAGAGAATTCAAATAGCTATTTTGGATTGGGTGATTAGGAACGGCCTCTCAGACAGGGTTCTGAGCTACTAGTCAGTCATTTAGTCAGACAGAAAGGCCAGGAAGACCAGTACAGAAAGTCCACAGACAGGAAAAACTATGTCATGTCTAAAAATCATAAGGAAAATCAGTGGACTAAAGTGGAACAAAAGTTAGAAGTGGTAGAAGATGAAGTAAGAAAAAGGCAACAGCCTGATTGTGTGGCCTTACACATTATGGTATAGTTTCAGATTTTATTCTCATTACAAAGGTATACCATCAAAGGTCTTTACCAAGGGAAGGCTAAAATCAAATATTCATTTAAAAACAATCTCTCTGATTACTACATGGAAAATGAGTTCAAGAATGAGATATGTGAGAACAGTAGCAAAGAGACAATCAAGGAAGCTACTCTAATAGTTCAAGCAAGAGATACTGACTAGCTAGAATTGGATTGTAACAGTCCCAAAAGGGCTCTACTCAAGGTTTGAATGACCTTTGAGATACATCTACAACCATCTCAGAGAGGCCACTTTTCTAAGATGATCTCATCTAAGATAGGGTGCCATTTTTGATAGAGCCTTAGGAAATAAAGATCTGGATGTTTGTTTCAAAACACCGTAAGATTTATGAAAATTCTGCAAATTCCCAACATTTGTTACTTTTATCCTTCTAACATCCTGACTTGTTTCCCCATACTGATTAGCAGAAAAATATAAAAATGACAAAAAGTCTTATACTTACTGGGTGAGGAAAGGTGACTAGGCAAGTCTAATACATTTAAGAACCCAAGAAACAAAACTGGTCTTGGCCACTTAACATCGTAACTTAAATAAACAAATGAGTAGGAGAACTTTGGGGAAAAGGCCAGAGGCAGCCAGGGTTAAGAACAGACAGACCCCCAAGGTCTTAATCAACCTATAGTGTAAGTTAGTCTTAAACTTTGTCTCTTTCATTATCTCCTATTCACATAAAAATTGACAACTGCCATGTTTTATATACTCACAGTGCCAGTGATACCAGCTTTTATATACAATAAACAAATCTGCTTTCATCATTTAAACAGGAAAACTTCAATTACAATACATATCAAAGAATAATGTTTTAAAATTAACCAAATGTTATGGACTAACCCTTTAATTGGGATGATTATGTAATTCATCTTTCAGATTAGGAACCATAATAAAAGGACACAATATTAATAAATTATACATGGACAATAGATTTAAACAAAGAGTGCCCAAACAATCCAGGGCCATAAGGCCACTATAGCTTTAACCATTTTTTCTTGATAATCTTTGTGGGCATACACTCTCTGAGAACTAACAGTGTGTTTGGGTGCTCATCCGAATATGATCAATCTTTATATAATAGCGAAAATGAACAAAGAAACAAAGTTGAAATTCTATTGTTCATCATAGAATATCCTGGGCTTGGGTTATTTTTATTTTTTAGCCGTTTTAATTAGAAAAGAGGAAGAAAAACCAAGTATCTTCAATTTTTTATATGTCAGCTTTTAAGAATTTACAAAGGTAAATCAAGCCCATAAAGAGACAGCATAATCAAAGCATCCATTTAATGGACTCTACTATCAAGTCTGATAAAGGCTCTTTAGAGAGAGGCAATACAACAGAGTGGTTAGGACTCTAAACCCAGATTGCCTGGGTTTTAATCCTGGCTTTGCCGTGTGACTATAAGCAAGCTATGTAACATCTTTATGCCTCAGTTTCCTCATCTATAAAACCGAGGGTAATAATGGTAATCTACTTTACAAGATTGTTAGGACTATATGATGTAATTTAAAGTGATGGAAACTCTTGACATATAGTAGGTACTACATATATACTTATTAAGACATGAAGGGGCGCCTGAGTGGCGCAGTCGGTTAAGCGTCCGACTTCAGCCAGGTCACGATCTCGCGGTCCGTGAGTTCGAGCCCCGCGTCAGGCTCTGGGCTGATGGCTCGGAGCCTGGAGCCTGTTTCCGACTCTGTGTCTCCCTCTCTCTCTGCCCCTCCCCCGTTCATGCTCTGTCTCTCTCTGTCCCAAAAATAAATAAACGTTGAAAAAAAAAAAAAAAAAAAGACATGAAGAGGCCTTCTTTTAAAAGACAAGCAAGCAATCAAAATGCAAGTGGGAAACATCTTCTACCTGACAGACATTCTCCTTGAGTGCAGCTCCTCCGCCTCGTTCGCCCTGCAGCTTTTTCGATGCTGGCATCCCATGATCATTCTCTACACCCTCCTCAACAGTGTCCTTGGGGCTTGCAGCTGTTCTGTGTGTCATCAGTTCTCCCTTGCAGAGAAAAAATAATGTCCCATATCTGTATTATTCATGTCTCCTCCATTTGACCCCCGCCCTCTGGGCTGCTATTTGTCTAGCCATTAAGCACTTACAGATGTTCAGCCAATCACGCGGGCGGACTGCATGCAATGTTAGTTCTAACCCTGCTGTGATTGGGCGGGTAGTGGGCGCCTCATGCCCTGCCACTAACTGCTCTGAGGCTGTTCCACTGGAACTTTTTGAGCTGTTCCATTTTAAGGTTTCACTAAGGGAGAGAAAACATTCTTAAGTTTATTTGATTACTTATTTGTCCTTCCAAGATCAGTGTTTCCTAAATAATGCCCACCTTGGGCATTCTATTCAAATTATTCTGGAAAGAAACACTCTGTATCATAATATGTAATGCTGACCTGAATTGTTCTATTTCTCTTTTAACTTGAGTTGAAAAGCCAGAGATAGCATCAATGACTGCACTGATGCTCTGCAAGGAAATGGTTTTAAATCTACCTTTGTTTCCTTAAAGCCAATGTTTATAAATATTATTCTAAAATTAAGCAGATGCTGGTTTCAAGAAATAAGCAAATTGAGTTTCCTTCCCCTCTAAATGTAGCAGTCTCAACTATAAAAGGGCAGTATGAAAGTTCACTCAGATTATATGGTTACTTGGCATTGTGCTCTTTGGTTTTAGAAAAAGCTTACTTTGTGATGAAACAGTTACAAAATTTATCAGACACCTAGAGCATAGGATGTTAAAGATCATACCCATAGTTGCCATATATTGTCTTGCCTGATTTTTACTAGCATCAGACTCTCTTTCTACTCCAGGATTCCTATTACAGCTTTTCATTAGCTATTTCAGTAGAACATTACTCTTAACTCAAGGGAAAGAGGGATGTGGCCTCTACTGTGAAAAGTAGATTTGCTTTGGAAGGTCAAAAGATGAGGAACTGAGTAATACCTCTGAGATTGGAGTTTCTTTTGATGAGTCGTCATTTTTCATTTTTTTACAATGCACCTTGGCTGTAGAATGCCTCTGTCGTTTTCGCTTCCTTGGTTTATCAAATATCTTCGTAGTGCCTATGACAGGAAAACAGGTGTTACCTCCTGGCTAATCACTTACATGTCCAAGAACCCCTATCCTCAACTAAAAGGACCTCATAGAATTATGGAATGTTAGAATAAAAAACCAATCTTAAAGCCCATTTAATTTCCCAACTTCGTAGATGAGGGGAAAAGGCACAGGGTGGGGAGATTTACCCACGACTACATAATTAGTTGGGAAAATAGCTACACACATATAAATTCTGCCTCATACAGATTAAATAGTAAATGTATAAGTAGGTTAAAACAATTTCATTTTACATGATTGAAATGAAAAACTTCTTAATTCCTCAAAGGACTTTAACATCCTGTAAATGGGGAGGAAATACATTTAGTAGTCAGGAAAAGATACTAAAATTCGACCTCCACAATTAAAGATAGTACATTATAGCACTATATGATTTAAGGATTAAGATGAAAAGCTGAAATGCATAATATCTGGCTTGAGGAAAGGGAGCTCTCCCTTAACACATTTAGTAACTTAAAGGATATTTAGCAATGGTACTATAACGTTGAACATCCAACAATTTAAAATATATGCATGCTCTAACATGGCCTATATACAAAATGAAATTCCAGTCCTTCCCTCATTATATTTTATACTTATTTCACCTCCTTGTTACAGAAATATCAGGAATTTAAAGTAATATTTCATAAAATGTTCCAGGATAATTAGGCTAGGTATCAACATGAAGGCTAGACTTTGGAAAACTGGCTTAGTATTCTCTTCTTGGGACTGCCTGATACAGATGGAGAAGCTCTGCTATCAAAGCTGCTGGCTGCCTATAACTAAAAGAATAATTAACAGAATAGCAGAATGAAGGTTCAAACTTCTCAGTAGCTAAAATATTCAGATGAAATTTACAAAAGATAAAGAATAAGTTTTGGGTTTTATAAAAACTGGAGTATAAAAGTGTAAGAGAAGAGCTGATATTACTTTGAAAGTTTTTTTCCTAAAGCAAGCAAATTGATGAAATTATATTTGCACACAAGATTAACATAAGTGAACATATTGCTAGATTTACTTACTAAAAAACTTAATAATCATGGGTCACATTTAAAGATGTGCTCATTTAAGATCACATGCAATATAACCTTCCCATGATACCCTTTGCTGGCACATCTGATGCTATGTGCTCAAATCTGGCCTAACACTTCAGAAATAACAGTAATCAATAAATGAATGATCAAAGTGACACAAAGAATTGGCATGTAGAAAATTTGGGGTGTATAACAAGATGGTAGTGTCGCAATGAATGTGGTCAGGTCTGGAATTAGTCCTCCCAACTCTGCCACCTCTTTCATCTTCACATTCTTCTATAAAATAGGGATAATATGGATAATATCCTAATTCTCTATAATGCTTTCGATGGATTAGAGATTAACAGTCCTAAACAAAGGAACTGAGCAAAGGACATGGTAGAGCAAATGCACAAACTATGATTACTGTATCTGTTACTCAATAAAGAGCTGCCCATTCCTCCAATTGGCAGGACCAAGATCACCATGTCTAAGTTTCAGGAGTCAGATTAAAAAACAATTTAAAAGATTTCAAAGCCCTTAAGAAGCAACCACAATGGACCAGACTGAAATGTAAGCTCCCTTTTTCAAGCATATACTCACTCACCAAAGATCAAAGATGTGGTAAAAGAAACTAAGACTATTTGTGAAAGACTGGCTTAGATGACTTGTAATTTCCCTCTCAACTCAGACTCCTTATTTTCTGTCCTACACAATAAAAATTGAATCAAAGCCAAGAAAGTTAATGATAGAGTTGGAGAACTATCTAATAAGAAAATTAAGTAGCTCATTTTCTCTATTGTTCCTACCAGTTACTTACTCTAAGAGAATTCTAATTCCAGGATTCTACATTCTAAATCTGTAATTCTAATTTCAGCATGAAACTGAAGATGACCAATTTTCTAGTGTCATGCATTCTATTGGGAAGCATATTTTGACAAACAGGTCTTTTTTTTTTCTTTTTTAAAGTTTGCTTATTTATTTTTAAGTAATCTCCAAACCCAACATGGGGCTCAAACTCACAACCTTGAGTTCAACAGTCACATGCTCTTCCAACTGAGCCAGCCAGGAGCCCCTTGGGCAAACAAGTCTTAGAAGTTGCAACCTTGCTGGTCTTGCTTACATATGTAACAACTTTTCTAGTTAGCTGACAAGATGTTTCCTAGTTATTTCCACATTACATTTTTTAAATCTCAAACATTTAAATCTCAAAAATACGCACCTCCACCAAACTCTTTAGAATGAGATGCAGCACGTGATTCATTAATGTCATTCTCCAAGTGGCCAGCTTCATAACACTACAAATAAGTAAAATGCAACAGGTTTACAAAGGAACAGAAAATAAACCCTTTGTATTATATGCCAAAAGTTGAACTGTCTACTGTCACAGATACAGAAATCCTAGCTATATTAAAATAAAAAAAAAAAAAACAGTATGACAATAATGGATTGAACAGAAACTACATGGGGAAAGACATGAGATAAAACACAACAACAAAAAACACAACTCCAAAAGACTCATACAAACACATACTCCTTCAAAAACCAGGGATAAGAGGTGGGTGGGATTATGCAGTGACCCCCAATAGATCAAGCAGATACAGAATGGTGTTCTGATTGAAGTGGTAGACAAAGACAAAGGGCATGGTCCCAGAAACCGACCCACCATCTCTGTTCTATTTCATACCACCCTGTATTTAAAATCTATCTTCTTAAAACTAAATTTATGCCATTATTTTTACAAAGACTTATTTATTTGATGAATTCTAAATATTAAGGAGCTCTGGATCAGTGCTCACTTCAGAAGCACATATACTGGAAAGCTCTGAACCACAGAATGTCTTCCTGATTTAAGTGGCTGCAGGTTAATGTAAATGAAAGCAACATTAAAACTCAAAACACTTAGATATCAAGAGTAATTTCCTACACATGTTATACCCCTACTAATAATGCCTGTATAAATTAGTTCCAGTCCAAGAAAATGGCTTCTCCTACAATAAAAATATTCTTCAACATGAGTGTAAAACAAAATTTAGTGGCCACAAAAAGTCAACATAATGGATGCTATTCTTGCTGTAAAGGTACTAGAACTTGGGGTGAAAACAAGACAAAATACAGCAGCAAATTTCCAAATGCTCACCATATAGATTAATCAAACCATTCACTTACTGTAGGTCAATTACATATCAATAAAATGGGGTGGGGGGATCATTTACTTAATTGCTCCAAATTCTGCTTTTCTTTAAAATCTGTCATTATCTCACTTCTAGCAGTGATCCCACAGCCTTACATAATTCACCTTGTATAACACTAATAAAGTTATCACCTGATTGCAAATGTCCCTTCCACTCTCAAAATATAAAACTGAATCCCAATTTCCCTGTCCCTTACAATATACCTCTTTCAACAATCTTAAAAATGGCTAAGATTTGAATAAGACAAAGACAGGGGAAGCACTGCAGAAGAAAACTATCACAGCCTTAAAAGTATAAGGTGCAATGATAGGATGATGATTTGGGGACATGATACTGTCACTGATCGTTGTACAAACTGCAGATAAAGTTCAGAGAGCAGATGAACCTAAGAATTGAAAAGTCCATGTCCAAAGACAAAATCGCAGTCTTAGGACATTGAAAAGAATAAAAGAACTAAAGAATATAATGCAGCCTTTAAAATGAGGTACAAAAACACAACTATTGAGTTTTACATTTACATGCTAATTGACATGGGTGAATATCTAACAAAAACAAAACTAGAGTCTTCAATATAGGATTAAATGATAGAAGGCTGCTATAGCTGAGGAAAAAAGTCTAAAAACTCAATTTGTGATTTGATTGCAATCTCCATTTTTTTCTTTAAAGAAGAAAATTTAAGAGGAAATCTGTGGGGCGCCTGGGTGGCTCAGTCAGTTGAGCGTCCAACTTCAGCTCAGGTCGTGATCTCACAGCTCTTGGGTTCGAGCCCCGCGTCGGGCTCTGTGCTGGCAGCTCAGAGCCTGGCGCCTGCTTCGGATTCTGTGTCTCCCTCTCTCTCTGCCCCTAACCCACTCGCATTCTGTCTCTGGCTCTCTCAAAAATAAATAAACATTAAAAAAACACTTTTTTTTAATTAAAAAAAAAAAAAAGGAAATCTGTGTATCCTAACAACTTAATTTCTAAAACCCTGAATTACTCCTCATACATATGGGCAACAGGAAGTTTCTTAAAAATTAATATCCAGATATCATCATTATAGAATTAGAAAACAATTTTCTATCTCTATCTACTATTTAATGATGCCTTCTTGGCTAATGAAAACCAAGTCTGCAAACTCAAAAACTTAAGTTCAAATATTTCTATTTGGTTTATAACTGAGCTGAGTCTTTTCTTAGCTGGTATGAAAATAGGGCAGTGGGATAAGAGTAGGTTAGTGGCGTATACAGACAGAAGTGAGGTAGAAATCAGGTTAAGAGATTTGAGCCTGGAAAAGAAATGACAACAAACACAAATTTTACTCAATCTTAAAACCTTTTTACATTTTCATTTGAAAAGAAAATCTAAAAACAACTGATACACATGTCCACACAAATGGAGAACAGTCTCTCAATATAGAATCTTAGACCAAATGTATATACTGTAACATTCTGTAATTTCTATGTTAAGTGTGCATCAATGTTGCTAAGTATTACTAAAAGCTCTGTTTTAAAATCACATATTTCCATATGGTTTAATCATATTTTAGAATTGACTAAAATAACATACCTTTTTAGAAAGACCAAGATCCCCTTTCTTAGGCATAAATCCAGGGTCTAAATCATTGGATTCAAGAAGTTTCTTAGTTGGTTTTCTCTGACGTTTACTTTCATAATTTCCTGAAATGCATATATCTTTTCATTAAATGATTTAGAAACTGAGCACATGCTAATTTAAAAAAAAAAAAATCTATATGCCACAGAAAAATGAATGACCATATTTTTTATGTTTTCCTCCTCACCTTCTGGGTAGGGACAGGATAGGAATTTATTTATTCTAAAATATTAGTTAACATAAAACAAGAAAATAGTTCTCAATGCAGATACAAACTAATGTGAAGATGTTTTTATATACATCTCTCATAAAAGGACTAAAGGAAAAATCAAAAGGGCAAAACTGCTTTTATATTAATTAACTGTTAGTAAGGACAAAAGGAGAAGTAAGGTGGAGTAGAGCCTGAATTCCAAGCATAACAGCACCAAGATTACAATTTTTATTCTACTCCTAAACAAATAAAAGAGACATTTACTTTGTAGGGCTGTTCTTAAGAATTATATAAAAAAGCCTAATAACAGAGTTTGGTTCATAAATAATGAGATAGTAACTATCATTATTACTCCTTTTAAAAGTATTTGGGATTCTGCCTTAATTAATAAGCACAATTGGGATACTTTTTTTTACTTTAAGGAATAACACCACAAGCTACTGTTGGGAATATAAAAAAGTTACATTCAAAATTTTCCTTGGGTGACTATAATATTCAAAAGTCAGAAGGTAAATTAAAGACCATATGTTTAGATCCAGCTCCCACCAGGTTGACATGTATATAAAGAATGATAAAGTGAAAAGCAATTGGTTAACTTCAAGGGAGAATTTATAATTAGCTGCTTACTATGTGTCAGGTAAATTACATTATGATGTCCATTTTATATATGAGGAAACATGTTGAGAGGTTAAGCAACTTTCTAAGTAACACAAGGATTGGTAGAGCTAGTATCTGAAGCATAAGTTTCATTTGTTTATTTTACTGTGTAGTGCCCCTCCCTAAAACACTGTTATCCTAAGTATTCACTCACATGGTGTTTGATCAACAGTCATGAAGATCAACAGTAGAGTAAGGAGAGTAGTTTTTAAAATGTCTTCTGGACAGAGTACCACCAATTCATGGTCACTGAATTACATTCAATTAGCCAGCACTTTTGGGATTTCCAGGAGAAAAGTGGGTAGTTTGTTTATTATATAGAGATACACTATTAGCTTTTCATCACAACATACTAAAATCCTATCCACTTACATACGGAGACCCCATCCCCATCTTACCTGGTGTTTTAACTAGCAATTCCTCAGACTCAAGGGCAGGCCGTGGAGAGACTTCCGGAGCCACAGGCACAGACAAGGTCAGCTGTGGCAACTCAGCATGTCCACCTCCAAGTTCTGACTGAGCCAAGGGCCCTTCCAAAAACGGAGCCTCCCTTTCAAGAACTGGAGGCTCTTCTTTGGTTGAAATCAAAGAATTCTCATCCACCCGCTTGTTCTGAGCACTAGATCGACATCGGGCTAAAAGGCTTTCCTCTTCACAGCGGGAACTTACCTAAGAGCAAAAAATAGAAGTAGAATCCATAGACCACAAAGTTGCTGTAATTCCAGTGTTAAAAAGAATAATGCACTTAAAAATGAAATTCTGACACATGCTACAACATGAATGAACCTTGAAGGTATTACACTAAGTGAAATAGGCCAGACATAAAGAATGAATATTGTATGAGTCCACTTATAATGAGGTAACTAGAATGGTAAAAATTCATAGAGACAGAAAATAGAATGGTGGTTGCCAAGGGCTGAGAAGAGAGTAAAGTAGGAAGTTATTCTTTAACAGGTACAGAGTTTGAGTTTGCCAACATGAAAAAAGGTCTAGAGATGATGGATGGTGGTGCTGGGTGCACAACAATGTGAATGAATGTACTTAAAGACAGAGAACCGTATACCTAAAAATGTCTACAATTCTAAATTTTATATGGATTTCACTATAGTTTTTTAAAAAGGGGAAAATGCAATTAAGATACAGTAAAACTATAAAAATTCTTTAAGGCCATAGTGATAATCCTCCCCACCCACAAAAGATTTTTTTTTTTTTAATGTTTATTTATTTTTGAGAGAAACAGAACATGAGTTGGGGAAGGGCAGAGAGGGAGACACAGAATCAGAAATGGGTTCCAGGCTCTGAGCTGTCAGCACCAAGGCAGGGCTCAACCCACAAACTGCGAGATCATGACCTGGGCCGAAGCTGGACCCTCAACTGACTGAGCCACCCAGGTGCCCCACACACATACTGCTTCTTGATCAAAGGGAGCAAAATATGACTTAGAAGAAATCAGTCAAGACTGTAGACAACTGAATGTTAAATCCCTTCTAATGTCATGGAATATATGACACAATACACCTATAAATTAATATAGCTAAAATTGTTTAACGTGAATCCATCAAATTGTTTTCGACTTAGTAAGAAAGAGGATAGATTAGTGACACCTATGAAGAAGCAATCATACAAATCTAGAAGGGAGATATTGTAAAGGTACTCACTCTCATTACTTAGATAGATAGGGTCATAAAACAGGGGAACTGTTCTGGATTTAAAAGAAATTTAAGAAATGTAACAACCAGATACAACGTGTAATCCTGGAATGGATAAACCAAATATAAAGGTTAAAGGACAAGTGAGGAAAGCTAAATATGGATTTCTTATCAGATAAACTGATCATATGAGATATAGTAATGCTTTATCAGTTATGAAGGAAAGCGTTCTATTTTTTAGAGGCGCATATTATTTAGGAGGAGAAAGTAAAGTGTCTTAAATTTACTTTAAACTACTTCAGCTTAGGGGTGCCTGTGTTGACTCAGCTGGTTAAGCATCCGACTTCAGCCTAGGTCATAATCTTGCAATTCCCGAGTTCGAGCCCCGCATCGGGCTCTGTACTGACAGCTCAGAGTCTGGAGCCTGTTTCAGATTCTGTGTCTTCCTCAATCTCTCTCTGCCCCTACCCCACTCGTGCTCTATTTCAATCTCTCGAAAATAAAATAAATAAACATTTAAAAAAATTCAATAAAAAAAATAATAAAGTGCTTCAGCTTAAAAAAACTGAATTAAGGGGCACATGGGTGGCACAGTCAGAAGAGTGTGCAACTCTTGAACTCAGGGTCATGAGTTCAAGCCCCAAGTTGGGTATAGAGATTACTTGAATAAATATAAAATTTCAAAAAAAATTGAATTAAGAAATAAAGCAAATAAGGTATCAATAACATTTCCTTAAAAAAATTACGATCCTAAAAAAAAAAATTACGATCCTAAAAAAAAAATTACGATCCTACCATACAAATTTATATTCTATGATTTTACTAAATACCCTAAATCATTAAACACTCTTTGAAAGAAAAGGGAAAAATTTATATATATATGTAAATATATATATATTACTATACACAGTGCATAGACACATTTATACATTTCTTGTATAACTAGCATATTCTAGGTACTGTGCCAGAAGCTGGAGCTAAGAAGCTGAAAAAGTAAGATCCAGCTAAGAAATTTATTATCCCATGCACACAAAATATAATATTGAAGGCAAATCTGCAGTATCCTAAAAGGATTGATGAAAAGACTGTTGAAATGTTGGAACATACCTTGTGCACCTGTTCCTGCACCTTCTTTTGTTTTTTCTTAGGAGCAAATATCTGATCATATTCTTCTGTATATTCCAGAAGCCACTTGCTTGGCTTCCTAAGACGCTTCTTCTCTGACCGCATAGCTAAAAGAGGAACAAGTTCATATTAACCAAAAAAGTTAGAGGAAAACCCATTGTTTCATACAACCATCCCTGCACTCTCAAAGGTCAGAGATGGGAAACTCTTGTTTTTCAAACACTCTGCTTAAGCTCCAAAAGGCTAAAAGTGATTTGCTATGGTTTCTCATATGCAAAAGTCGAGAGGGGAGAGACTTGTGTTGCTCTATACACATACACACAGCCCATCTGAAGTTAAGGAAAAGATTAAATTGAAACTAACTGGTATTCCATAGTGACAGATACAGCTAATATTAAAATATAGTCTAAATCAAGCAAATTCAAAAAATATACAATGAGTTTTTTAATAACATCTCTCTGGATTATGCAGAATACTGGATGGATATTCAGATGAAATATTTACCTAATCAGTACTACCATGTGAATTTCAAAAACAATTTACATAAACTTCATATCATAGTTATAGTGAGTTTCACATTAGAAACAGGAGTATTTCTAAACAGAATTATTTAAAAATATGTAATTAAGTATATGTATACCATTATCTCAATGACATAAAATGTATATGCCATGTATGTCAAAAGCAGAAAATAAGATAAAAATACATAGTCTGGGGTACCAAAAAAAAGAAAAACCTGTCATATTTTATGGTCAAAATTTCAAAGTATCATACCAGTTTTCTCTGAATTAATGGTAAAACAATAATCTATTATAGTTTCCTGATAGACCTTTGTCTCAGCTTAACATGCTATCATCATTTTACAAGGTTTTTGGAGCAAAAGCTAATGCATACAGAATGTAAGATACAGTGTACTCAAGAAGCAAGAGGTATTTCATGACACAACAACCTCAGAGGGAACAATTTCTGCCTCAGTTGAATGTGGCAATACTGACATTCTCTCAATAAAAGAAATGCAAAAGTTGAGACTAAAAGGAAAAGGTCAAAAGCCATAAAACTGTATTATGACAAAATATGGAAAATAATTTTAATTCTAACTACTGTAATTTCACAATATACCACTTAGTTATTTAAATCTAATATAAAAGGAGTTGAAAACTTATATTCACCTGAAAACCTGCACATCATTAAAATTTTTTTTCAATGTTTATTTATTTTTGAGAAAGAGAGAGAGAGAGAGAGAAAGAGAGAGACAGACGCGAGTCGAGGAGGGGCAGAGAGAGGAGACACAGAATCTGAGGCAGGCTCCAGGCTCTGAGCTGTCAGCACAGAGCCAGACACGGGGCTTGAACCCACAAACTGTGAGATCATAACCTGAGCTGAAGTCAGGTTTTCACACTTAACTGACTGAGCCACCCAGGCACCCCTGCACATCGATTTTTAAAGCAGCTTTATTCCTAATTACCAAAACTTGGAAGCAACCAAGATGCAGGTGAATGGAAACATAAACTGTGTTATGTCCAGACAATAGAATATTACTCAGCACTAAAATACCAAGCCATGAAAAGACATGAAAGATATTTAAATGCATATTACCAAGTGAAAAAAGCCAATTTGAAAAGGCTACATACACACTATAGGATTTCAACTATATGACATTCTGGAAAAGGCAAAACTATGAAGACCATAAAAAAATGGTTACAGGGTGAGGAAGGGAGGCCTAGCAGAGAAAGAGGGATAGATAGATAAGCAGAGCACAGACTTCGGGCAATGAAAATAATCTGTAGGATACCATAATCATGGAAACATGTCATTACACATTTGTCCAAACCCAAATAATGTACACCACCAAGAATGAACCCCAAGGTAAACTATGGACTTTGGGCGATTATAATGTGTCAATGTACGTTCATCAATTGAAACAAATGTACCACTCTGGTGGGGGATGTTGGTAACAGGAAAAGTTGTGTGTGTGGACAGAGTGGGCAATCTATGTGTCTTACCCTCAATTTTGCTGTGACCCCAAAACTGCTCTAAAAAAATAAAATATTAACAAAAAATAAAAAGTTAATTGTAGAAGCTGAAATAACTACCAAATTTATATACCTATAGAACTCCCACTATAATTATGGGGCATGTTAAACCTTTCAACCAATGCAATTTTCCTAACAACATTTTTAGACCATAAACCTGTAAGTGATCCAAATTGGTATTCCCCAAGCAAGTATTTCAAAAGAAGTTAAAACACCCAAAGCCAAGCAATTACTTAAAATGTTCCCCTCAAATAATATCTGAAAAATCTCTCTTAGAGCAAAGAAATAGCCAAATAGATCTTTAAATAAATATATACATCTGTACCTATGATAGTTGATGGGTAATAACTTTATGCTCTGAAGCAAATACATTATGCCTTTAATATATTCCCATTAGACATAGCATCCAAGTTTTTTAAACACCAACAGCATTTTTTAACACAAGTAAGACCAAAGAAATGATAAGGAGTAACAGGGATTTACTATGCCCAAGTCACAGTTCAGCCATGTCATATTCATGAATTTCTAATCTTCAATCTACAAGATAGGTGATAACATCCCCATTTTATAAAAAATGCAACTGAGGCTTGAAGAAGAAAGTGTCTTGCCTAAGCCCATTCAAGTTAATCCATTATTTAAGTGGCAAGGCAATGATTTGAACCAAAATCTGTCCACACTCCAAAACCATTGGGCACTTTTTACTAAAACCTATCCCTATGTTGTCACATCATCATATTCCTCAACCAGTCTCCCTGCCCCCATCTATCACTACTTCCCCACACTAATTAAATCTCAGTCCTACAGAGGTTGTGTTCTCTCCTTTGTTGTCTTAAAAGGCTGCATAGGCTAATCCTTCTTCCTTTTCCTCCTGAAGCCTCTGTCCCCCATTCTACCTTTGGGTTCACTTCTCTCACAGAGTAACTTCTCAGATTAAGCTTTAGTCCTTTACCTCTCCATTTCCTTGAGATCCACAAGAAAATCAGCAAAAACACAAAAGACCTAGAAATTAAGAGGAACACTGTATCTGACATACCTATTAGAGGTTCCTGCACAAGTGCATGCATTGCTCTTCACCAAGTTATATAAAACAATCCTTTAAAGGTTTAGGGTTTGGCACACTACCAATGGGACTATTTTTATAAATAATGTCTTATTGGAATACAGCCATGCTCATGTATCTACTAATGACTTATGACTGCTTTTGTGCTAGAGAGTTGAGAGTGACAAGACAGTATGGCTTGCAAACTTAAAATATTTACTGTCTGTCCTTTTAAGGAAAGGATTACCAATCCCCCCTCCCCTTAAATGTACAATAGAGTTAACACCCTGTAAATAAAAACAGCCTGATCACAACTGAATGACTTAAAATCTAAGATGCTTCCTGAACTTCTGTTCCTGAGCTTGTTTCTTGTCCTCCTCAACTACACCTGCCACCACAACCCCCTACTCCCACTTATGTTCTCACCTAGATTGCTCATCCCACAAAACCACAGTTGAGCTGAAAGCACCTGGAGAAATAACTCACCATATCCAACTCTTCTACAAATGGCCAAAAGGAAATGACTTGCCAAACCAACATAAAGAATATCAAGAGTAAAAGAGGAATATGACCTTCTGGATACTAAAGGTAAATATTAAAAGGCAGAAAATTACAAAAGCTAATGGAGAGAGGAATAAATCATGCAAATCTCAATACATGGCACAGAGCAAATATGAAACTGAGCAGGAGCCAAAGTATGATCATAATTAAGTTTCTTGGCAACTACATATCAATTCCTAGCACAGAGCCAGGACCTGTTGTAAAGAATGGAGACACACTGCTCATACAGGACAAGCCTAGCAATGTCTTTTTTGACTACAGAGTGTATATATACCAGCTAAAATAATGAAATATCCATAAAGTTAAATCAACCCCAAATTTTCACAAACTGAAGAAAAGACAAATAAAATGTGGATAAATAAAATGTGGTGTACCTATACCCTGGAATACTATTCAGCAATAAAAACCAAAATATTGAGGGGTGCCTGAGTGGCTCAGTTGGTTAAGTGTCCAAATTTGGCTCAAGTCACGGTCTCGTGGTTCATGAATTCAAGCCCTGCATCAGGCTCTGTGCTGAAAGCTTGGAGCCTGCAGCCTGCTTCAGATTCTGTGTCTCCTTCTCTCTGCCCCTCCCCTGCTTGTGCTCTGTCTCTCAAAAATAAATAAACTTTAAACAAACAAAATATTGATACATGCTACAATATGGATAACCACAAAAATATTATGCTAAATGAAAAGCGCAAAACACAAAAGATCACATACTATATGATTCCATTAATATGAAACGTCCAGAAGAGGCAAATGGTGGGGGTTTGGGGGTACAATCAGTGGTTGCTGGGGCTAGGAGTACAAATGAACTAGCTATAAATGGGATGGAGGACTCTCACTGGGTAGAACAAATGTTCTAAAACTGATTTATGGGGATGGTTGCACAACTCAATAAATTTACTAAAAATCACTTACTTATACACTTAAAACGTATGAACCTTATGGTGTATAAATTGTACCTCATGCTCTCTTTCTCAAAATAAATAAACTAAAAAAAAAAAAAAAAAAAGACTGAATTACAGTTCTTTTCCTAAAGAACTACATTACAGTAAGTACTAAGAGCAACATCACTCCTCACTACACATTATTAACCCTTGTCATACACCTACTTTCCTAGTTCGGAAACCTCAGAGGCAAAAGAGATAAAGGAAGGGGGGACAAAAGGCAAAAGTCCACACATTCCTTCATAATAATAAAGTTACTGAGCCCAACCTCCTGTTGAAAACAAATAAAAATGCTACAAAATGTTTTTAAAACTACTTTAAAAGCAGCAAAGCACTGACAAGATTGTAATGAACTACAAACCAAAAATTACAAGTAATAACTATAGAAATAAAGCAATGAAATGGATTAGGTCCTGAAGACTTTGAGATCCAGCTAAAGCATACGAGGCAGAAGTTTGAGAGAGAATAAACTAGGGCCCCAAATAACTCTATCCTCAGAGTTACAGTAAAGCAAAAGAACACCATGTCCCAGCCTCCAGGAGACCACAAGGAAAGGTACCTTGGCAAGAAGTAGAAGGGGAGCAGAAGGGAAAATAAGTCCTTGAGAAGCTGTGACTGGTGCTCCTGTGGATTTGTAGCTCCCATAAGAAAATCAAGCAATTGATGTAAATTATGAAAAATAAATTATTAAAAAAAAAGTCAAGCAATTAGTACATCATGTTTAACAGAATAAAGGGCATAAAAAGGAATGATCATCCTAACAGACACAGAAAAACCACCTAACAAACCAGGAATAAAAGGCAACTTTCTCAACTTGAAAGGTCATCTATCAAAGTCATAGCTAACATCATAGTTAATAGTGAAAAATTGGGTATCTTTGCCCTAAGATCAGGAACTAGACAAGAGTGCCTGTTCACTCCACTTATGCTTAACACTGCACTGGAGGCTCTAGCTAGGGCAATTAGCCAAAAGGAAAAATAAATAAATACATACATACATACATACATACATACATACATACATACATACATACATAAATAACCAGATGAGAAAGGATGAAGTAAAAGTGTATTAGTTGATGACACGATCATGTGCATAGAAAATCCTAAGGAATTCAAAATAAAATAAATTAGAACTAAAAAATGAGTTCAGCAAGGTTGCAACATGCAAAATCAATATACAAAAAGCAAGTGTATTTCTGTATACTTGTAATGAACAACCCAAGAATGATCATTTTCATATCTCATTTGTAATAGCATCAAAAAATAAAATTAAAAAAATAAAATATTTAAGAATAAATTAAACAAAAGAACCACAAGAATTAGACACAGAAAACTGTCCTGTGGTTCATAGTTTAGAAAACTTAACAATGGCAACACTGCCGAAACTAATCTACAAATCCAGCACAATTCTTATCAAAATACCAGCTGGCTTTTTTGCAGAAATTAACATGCTGGTCTGAGAATTACAATGGAAATGCACAAGATGCAGAAAAGTCAAACAATCCTGAAAATTGACAAAGTTGGAGGACACACTTTCCAATTTCAAAACTACAATAATTACTACAAAAATAGGGCAAGTTAAGACTTTGTGGTACTGACATGGTAAAAACAAAACATATATATATATATATATATATATATATATATATATATATATATATATATATATCTCAGGAGTCTGGGTGGCTCAGTTTGGTAAGAATCTGACTCCAGCTCAGATCATGATCTAACGGTTTAGGAGTTCAAGCCCCACATTGGACTCTCTGCTATCAGCACAGTGGCTGCTTCAGATCCCCTCTCTCTCTGCTCATTCCCAGCTCATGCTCTCTCTCAAAAATAAACATTTAAAAATAAATAAAAGACAAATGACCATAAAAAATAACTATAATTTAAAAACTACGTTGAGGGAGGGCACGCCTGGGTGGCTCAGTGGGTTGAGTGTCTGACTTTGGCTCAGGTCAGGATCTTGCAGTTCTTGAGTTCCAGCCCCAGTCAGTCTCTGTGCCAACAGCTCAGAGCCTGGAGCCTACATCAGATTCTTTGTCTCCCTCTCTTTCTGCTCCTCCCCCATTCGTGCTCTGTCTCTCCCTCTCAAAACATAAACGTTTAAAAAAAAGAAATTAAAAAAAAAAGAATTAACGCCAGGGTGCCTGAGTGGATCAGTTAAGCATCCAACTTTGGGTCAGGTCATGATATTGCAGTTCATGGGTTTGAGCCCTGCACTGGGCTCTCTGCTGTCAGCACAGTGGCCACTTTGGATCCTCCGTCCACTCCCCTTCTCTCTGCCTGTCCCTTGCTCTCTCTTCAAATAACTAAAAATAAAAATAAAAATAAAAATAAAAATAAAAATAAAAATAAAAATAAAAATAAAAAAGAATTAATGCCAAAATTTCTCAAACTCTTCCAAAACACTGAGAATATTTCCAAATTCATTTTATGAAGTGAACATTACTCTAATGCCAAAGCCAGACAAATATACTTAAAAATTAAAAAAAGAAAAATTTAACCAATATTCCTTATGAACATTGCTGCAAAAATTCTCACAAACATTAGCAAACTGAATTCAAAAGAGCACACTGAAAGGATTACACACCATGACCAAGTGGGATTCACCCCTGGGATAGAAGGATGGTTCAACATATTTTTAAAAAAAGTAATAAAGACATTAACAAAATGAACATCACATGACCATCTCAACTGATGCAGAAAGGGCTTGACAAAATCTAACACCTTTTCTTCTTTTTTTTTTTTAAAGTAAGCTCTAGGCCGAACATGGGGCTTGAACTCATGACCTTGAGCGAGTCGGACACTCCTCCCAATACTTGTTCCTTAGAAAAACATTCAACATACTAGGTAGTCACATATGTAAATCCGTGTGGGGGCTGTGTGTGTGTGTGAGAGAGAGAAAATAGCATATATTTCATATATGAAAATACCATAACATGATATTCTATCATAGAAACTGAAAGCTTTTTCTCTAAGAGCAGGAACAAGGCTAGAATGACCACTCTTGCCACTTCTACTTAACACAATACTGAAGTCCAAACAAGAGCAACTAGGCAAGAATTAGAAATAAAAAACATCCAAATTGGTAAGAAAACAGTAAAATGGTCTCTGTTCACAGGTGACATGATCTTACATGAAGAAAATACTAAAGATTCCACCAAAAAATAAAAAAAAATACCAGTTAAGAATAAACAATTGCATAAAGGTGCAGTATACAAAAATCAACTTCTAAAATCAGTTGCATTTCTAAACACTAATAATGAACAATTCAAAAAGCAAATTAAGAAATCAATCCCATTTACAATAGCATGAAATAGAATAAAATATTTATGAATAAATTTAACCAAGGACATGAAAAACGTATGCACAGATGATTACAAACACTGCTGAAATTAAAGACAAATGGAAAGATTCCCACATTCATGAACTGGGAGATTTAATATTGTCAAAATGTTCATACTACCCAAGAGTGATCTTCAGACTAACTGCAATTGCTACCAAAACCCCAAAGGCATTTTTTGCAAAAACAGAAAATAAAATCCGAAAATGCACATGGAATCTTAAAGGACCCCATAATAGCCAACAATTATGGAAAAGAACAAACACATCCTGTTTTCTAAATATATTACAAAGCTACATTACAATATGATATTCCCATAAAAACAGACATATAGATGACTGGAACAGAAAGGAGAGCACAGAAATAAACCCTTTGGTGTAAGGTCAAATTCTTTTTGGCCAGTATATTAAGACTACACAACGAGGAAAGGATAGTCTCATCAATAAATGGTGCTGGGAGGGGCGCCTGGGTGGCTCAGTCGGTTAAGCGTCCCACTGGGGCTCAGGTCATGATCTCACGGTTCGTGAGTTCGAGCCCCGCGTCGGGCTCTGTGCTGACAGCTCAGAGCCTGGAACCTGTTTCAGATTCTGTGTCTCCCTCTCTCTCTGACCTCCCCCATTCATGCTCTGTCTCTCTCTGTCTCAAAAGTACATAAACGTTAAAAAAAAATAAATGGTGCTGGGAAAAGTGGGTATTCACATGCAAAAAAGAAAGATGGATCTTTATCATGCATTACATACAAAAATTAACTCAAAATTATATCAAAAACCTAAATCTAAGATCTGAAACTATGAAACTCCAGAAGAAAAGGAAATAGATTCAATTCATAAATGAAATGAGCAATTTTTTCTTTGATAGGACATCAAAAGCACAGACAACAAAACCAAAAACAGACAAATTTGACTACATGAAACTTTTTCTACAATTTTCTGCACAGCAAAGGAAACAACTAACACAATGGAAATACAACCTACAAAATGAAAGAAAATATTTGCAAACCATATATCAAATAAGGGGTGATCACCCAGATTAAACAAATCAGTTAACAAAAGAACCCAACTCAAAAATGGGCAATGGACTTGGAGAGACATTTCTTCAAAGATATACAAATAGCCAATAAGCATATGAAAAGATGCTCAGTATCACTAATCAAGGAGATGCAAATCAAAACTAGGAGACATCAACTTACCCCTGCTAGGATGGCCACCATTAAAAAATAAGTAACAAGTACTGAGGATGTGAGGAAATTGGGACACTAGTGCACTGTGCACTGTTGGTAGGATTATAATATGGTACAGCCACTATGGAAAACAGTATAGTTTCCTCAAAATATTAAAAATAGAATTCTATAATCCGTTCCAATTCTGGCATGTATTTAAAAGAATTGAAAATGTGATCTCAAAGAGATATGTATTTGCACATCCATGTTCAATGCAGCCTTATTCATGACAGTCAAGTTATGGAAGAACTTAAATGTCCAATCTCAAATGTCCACTGATAGATGAATAGATTAAAAAAATACATGTTATGTACATACAATGAACTATTATTCAGCCTCAATAAAGATGGGAATCATGTCATGTGCTAGATTATGAATGAATCTTGAAGACATTATGCTAAGTGAAATAATCCAATCTCAAAAAGACAAATACTACATGATTCCATTTATAGGAGGTATCTAAAGTAATCCAACTCCTAAAAACAGAAAGAGAATAGTGGTTGCCAGGGGATGGGGGAAAAAGGGGAAAAACGGGGAGTTGCTGTTCAAGGAGTATAGCTTCAGACATGAAAGATGAAAAAGTTCTAGAGATCTGTTGTACAACAATGTGCATACACTTAATACTGTAATGTATATATGGCACTTGTTCAAAAGTTAAATCTATGTATTTTTTACAATAATAATAACCCATTACTACATTTTAACCAAAAGAACCAAACACCAAAGTACCACATATTGTATGATTCTATTGACATGAAATGCACAGAAGAAACAATGGCCTTGAATGATAACTGGATCAGATGAACTTGACAGATATATTCAGAACTTTTCATCCAAAAACAGCAGAATATACATTCTTCTCAAGTGCACATGGAACATTCTCCAAGACACAGGTATAAATGTCTATGCACAAAATTCAGGAACACTGAAATATATAAAACAATCACAAACATAAACAATCTTATTGGTAATAATGTGGTACTTGCAGGGGACTTTAATACTCCACTTACAACAATGGACAGATCATCTAGACAGAAAATCAGTAAAGAAACAATGGCCCTAAATGATACACTGGGCCAGATGGACTTGACAGATATATTTAGTATTTTCTTCCTAAAGCATCAGAATACACATTCTTCTCCAGTGTACATGGAACATTCTCCAAGATACATCACATACTGGGTCACAAAGCAGCCCTCAATAAATATAAAAGAATTAAGATCATACCATGCATATTTTCAGATCACAATGCCATGAAACTTGAAATCAACCACAAGAAAAAATTTGGAAAGCCTCCAAATGCATGGAGGTTAAAGAACATCCTACTAAAGAATGAAGGGTCAAACAGGCAATTAAAGAAGAAATTTAAAAATATATGGAAGCAAATGAAAATGAAAACACAACAGTCCAAACACTTTGGGATGCAGCAAAGGCAGTCCTAAGGGGAAAATACATTGCAATCCAGGACTAACTCAAGAAACAAGAAAAATCCCAAATACAAAACCTAATCGCACACCTAAAGGAAATAGAAGTAGAACACAAAGAAACCCCAAAGCCAGCAGGAGAGAAATAATAAAGATTACAGCAGCAATAAACAATACAGAATCAAAAAACAAAACAACCACACACACACAAGAAAACAAACAGTAGAACAGATCAATGAATCTAAGAGCTGGTTTTTTGAAAAAAATAAACAAAACTGATAAACTCCTAGTCAGACTACTCAAAAAGATGACCCAAATAAATAAAATCACGAATAAAAGAGGAGAGATCACAACCAACACCACAGACATACAATCATTAGAAAATACTATGAAAAATTATATGCCAACAAACTGGACAACCTGGAAGAAATGGACAACTTCCTAGATACCCACATACTACCAAAACTCAAACAGGAAGAAACAGAAACTCTGAACAGACCAGTAACCAGTGAAGAAATTGAATCAGTTATCAAGAATCTCCCAACAAATAAGAGTCCTGGGCCAGATGCCTTCCCAGGGGAATTCTACCAGACATTTATTTTTTAAATTTTTTAACGTTTATTTATTTTTGAGACAGAGAGAGACAGAGCATGAATGGGGGAGGGTCAGAGAGAGAGGGAGACACAGAATCTGAAACAGGCTCCAAGCTCTCAGCTGTCAGCACAGAGCCCAACGCGGGGCTCGAACTCACAGACTGCGAGACCATGACCTGAGCCAAAGTCGGACGCTTAACTGACTAAGCCAACCAGGCGCCTCTCTACCAGACATTTAAAGCAGAGTTAATACCTATCCTTCCCAAGCTGTTCCAAAAAACAGAACTGGAAGGAACACTTCCGGAGTCATTCTATGGAGCTAGCATTACCTTGATTCCCAAAGCAGAGACCCCACTAAAAAGGAGAATTGCAGGCCAATATCCCTGACAAACATGGACGCAAAAATTCTCAACAAGATATTAGCAGACCAAATTCAACAGTATATTAAAAGAATTATTCACCATGATTAAGTGGGATTCATTCCTGGGCTGCAGAGCTGTTTCAATATTTGCAAGTCAATCAATGTGATACATCACATTAATAGAAGAAACGATAAGAACCATATGATCCTGTCAATATATGCAGAAAAAGCCATTTGACAAAATACAGCATCCTTTCTTAATAAAAACCTTCAAGAAGTCAGGATAGAAGGAACATACCTTAACATCATAAAAGCCATATATGAAAAGCCCACAGCTAATCTCATCCTCAACGGGGAGAAACTGAGAGCTTTGCCCCTGAGGTCAGGAACATGACAGGATGTCCACTCTCACCACTGTTGTTTAACATAGTGTTGGAAGTCCTAGACTTAGCAATCAGACAACAAAATGAAATAGGGCATCCAAATTGGCAAAGAAGAAGTCTAACTTTCACTTTTTGCAGATGACAGGATACTCTACATGGAAAACCCGAAAGACTCTACCAAAAAGCTGCTAGAACTGACACATGAATTCAGCAAAGTCACAGGATACAAAAATCACTGTACAGAAATTGGTTGCATTTCTATACACCAACAATCAAGCAAAAGAAAGAGAAATCAAGAAACCGATCCCATTTACAATTGCACCAAAACCATAAAATACCTAGGAATAAACCTAACTAAAGATAAAAAATCTGTATGCTGAAAACTATAGAAAACTTATGAAAGAAATTGAAAAAGACACAAAGAAATAGAAAAACATTCCATGGTTCATGAATTGGAAGAACAAATATTGTTAAAATCTCAATACTACCCAACGTAATCTACACATTCAATGCAATCCCAAACAAAATTGCACCGGCATTCTTCTCAAAGCTAGAACAAACAATCCTAAAATTTATATGGAACCACAAAAGACCCTGAGAAGACAAAGTAATGTTGAAAAAGAAAATCAAAGCAGGAGGCATCATAATCCTGGACTTTAGCCTCTACTACAAAGCTGTAATCATCAAGAAAGTATGGTACTGGCACAAAACCAAACACATATATACCAATGGAATAGAATAGAGAACCCAGAATTGGACCCACAAATGTATGGCCAACTAATGACAAAGCAGGAAAGAGTATCCAGTGGAAAAAAGACAGTCTCTTTAGCAAATGGTGCTGGGAGAACTGGACAGCAACATGCAGAAGAATGAAACTGGACCACTTTCTTAAAGCATACACAAAAATAAACTTAAAATGGATGAAAGACCTAAATGTGAGACAGGAAACCATCAAAACCCTAGAGGAGAAAACAGGCAACAACCTCTTTGACCTCAGTCACAGGAACTTCCTACTCAACACGTCTCTGATGGCAAGGGAAATAAAAGCAAAAAGAATTACTGGGACCTCATCAAGATAAAAAGCTTCTGCAAAGGAAACAATCAAGAAAACTAAAAGGCAACTGACGGAATGGGAGAAGATATTTGCAAATGACATATCAGATAAAGGGTTAGCATCCAAAATCTATAAAGAACTTATCAAACTCAGCACCTGAAAAACAAATAATTCAGTGAAGAAATGGGCTGAAGACATGAACAGACACTTTTCCAAAGAAGACATCCAGATGGCTAACAGACACATGAAAAGAAGTTCAACATCGCTCACCATCAGAGAAATACAAATCAAAACCACACTGAGATACCACCTCACACTGGTAGAAGTGGCTAAAATGAACAACTCAGGAAACAACAGATGTTAGCGAGGATGTAGAGAAAGGGGAACCCTCTTGCACTGTTGGTGGGAATGCAAACTGGTGCAGCTGCTCTGGAAAACTGTGGAGTTTCCTCAAAAATTAAAAATAGAACTACCCTACGACCCAGCAATAGCACTACTAGGAATTTATCCAAAGGACACAGGAGTGCTGATTCATAGGGATACTTGTACCCCAATTTTATACCAGCACTTTCAACAATAGCCAAATCATGGAAAGAGCCCAAATGTCCATCAACTGATGAATGGATAAAGAAGATGTGGTTTATACATACAATGGAATACTATTTGACAATGAGAAAGAATGAAATCCTGCCATTTGCAACAACATGGATGGAACTGGAGAGTATTACGTAAAATGAAATCAGTCAGAGAAAGACAGGTATCATATGTTTTCACTCATATGTGGAACTTAAGAAGCTTAACAGAAGACTGAAGGGAAGGGGGAAAAATAGTTTCAAACAGAGAGGAAGGCAAACCCATGAGACTCTTAAATACAGAGAACAAATTGAGGGTTGATGAGGGGACAGGGGAGAGGGGAAAATGGGTGATGGGCATTGAAGAGGGCACTTGCTGAGATGAGAACTGGGTGTTGTACGTAAACGATGAATCACAGGAATGTACTCCCAAAACCAAGAGCACAATTTATACACTGTGTATTAGCTAACTTGACAATAAATTATATTACAAAAATAAAAATAAAAAAATAACAGTCATCATCAAAGTTAAAAAAAAAAAAAAAAAGAAATGTACAGAACAGGCAAATCTACAGATTGGGGAGAAATGAAAGGAAATTAATAAAAGGTACAGTATTTATTTCTGGGTGATACAAATATTCCAAAACTGATTGTATTGACAACTGCACAAGTCTGTGAATATACTAAAAACCCCTGAAGTAAACTTTAAAATGATGAGATATCTCAAGGTATGTGAATTATATCTCAATAAAACTGTCAGAAAACAGAATCTACTGTGATAAAACAACTTTGAGAATTTTATGTTTAAGGATAGTCAGTGTTATCTTCAATAACTATAGTGTATAATATTGCATATTAATATTTTAAAAGACCATTTTTCTTCTGCTAAGGTTAAGATACCCTAGTACTTCAGTTTTCTTGTTGTTCTCAAATCTCATTACAGAAGGGAAGTTAAGACATCTTAAGGCCTTCGAGTAAGTACTACAGAATACTTTCTTTTTCCTAAAAGCACATGTCCCCTTCTGTCTACATAATATGTAGTAGACCTTCCTTAAATTGTAGTAAAGAAAGCCTATCATTCAATAAAATGTATTCACTTTCTCTAAACTAACAACTATGTTTAAATTTTAGGCTCAGAGCCTCTCAATTACCTAAAATGCCAGACTGAGTCTCCAAAAGTTCATAGATTTAAAAAGACAGGAAATGTCTTTTTAAAGACATTTCTTTAGTCTAAAAGCAAAAAGAAAAAAAGAAAAAAAAAGAGCTCTGGTTAATACATAATTTCTGAAAGTATATGGAAACCTGGTCGTAAAAATTCAGGACCTTCTATAAAAAGCCCTCCCTTCACTTCACATGATAAGTTTTTCTTCCCAATCTACCCTTCCTCCTCTCATCAAAACAAACCACATTCAGGAGGGTAACATTACCACTTCCTCTAGCCCTTTATCATACTCATGAATCCTTACCTGGTTCAGGGAGCTCAGGCTGGGGAGTCAAATTGGGAATTCCTGGCTCTTTTTCCATTTCCTCAATGCTGGCACTGGATTTATCACAAACATTCAACCGTGGCCCAACTGAATCTAAGCAGCTAGCATGATTTGGATCTGCCAGGGCATCTTCTAGTATGTTTGTCGAAGTAGGGGGTCTATGCTCTGGGAACTCATCCCCCTTCTTTACCGGGTCAGCTGGAAGCAAAACCCCAAAGGCACCCTCAGAGTTTTCTTTCTCCCTAAATCTGTTAGTGCGCTTACGAGGTTTAGTGCGCCTTTGGTTTAAACGCTGCCACCGCTTTTTAGGCACCGCTTGATTTACACCATTGGGTTCATCATTCTCACTGTTCACTTCAGTATCCAACTCTGGGCCTTTTCTGTTTTCAAAAGAGGGGCCTTTTTCAGGAATTTTATCAGGGTTAGACTGGTTGACTTTGTCATCAAAATTAACACTGGAAAAATGGGCACTGTCTTCACTTGTTAAATGACCCATTAACTGAAGGGGTTCTTCTTTACCAGGGTCTTCTAGTCCACCTCTTGAGCAGCCATTCTCTGAACCCCCACTTGGTCTGTCTCCCTGCAGTGCAGTCTCAAGAGTCACAGCTGGAAGTCGGTTCAGTTTTCTTTTGCGCTCTGTCTTTAAGGCTTTACGGTTTAATGTGTTCTTTCCCATCTGGGATGAAAAACTATCTCGCAATTTAGATGAAGGTTTTGATCGCCCACAGTTGCGCCTAGTAACACAGTTTGCACGACTTTTACCAGAAGCAGGGAGGTCTCTTCTGTCAGACACTAAGCTGGGGACAGATACAGACAACTCCCCAGACAGTGCAGAGTCACCCCCACTAGGGCTAGGACGGACTGGGTTCTGAGTGCCATCTCCATTTTTTTCTGAATTGTGAGTGGAGCTTCCTGAAACCAAGGCCTTAGAAGCAGCTACAGGACTACTGGTAGAACAGTCCCCAAGACCAGGACTCCGATAGGAAACCAAGTTTTGAGCAGTCATTAAGCGTTGCTCCTTGGTCTTACTATCATGCATATCTTTCAACATCATTAATAATGTACTGAATTTGTAGTCTGGTTCAATAGGTATATGATTCTGACCAGAGGCAGGAGAAAAGAGTAATGGTTTTGATGGCTTTGATGTTCCAGAGTCACTGACATCTTCACTTAAGGATCTATAAGAGAGTTCCTTCAACTCTGACAGAACGTGTTTCACCACTGCTGTTTCTATGTCATTTGAATCCCTGGTTTTCTCATGCATGTTGCTCAGTAGTTTTAGCCCATCCACTTTCCCACTTTTGGAAATGCTGGCCAAAGGAGAGCCTTTAGTATCAGAAGAGCAGCATTTCAAACTGCAGTCCTCATTTGTAACTGAAGATTCCACTACAACTGGATTTTCTTTATGTTTGCACTTTATACTTCGGATCTTGGGCTGTTTGCTTTTTGAATGTAACAGAGCTTGACTTGTAGCCCCACCTTTTATTAGGGAATTCTCACTGGAAATGCTTGATGGTGTGTTGAATTTTGGAGAGAAACCATCATTTCTAAACTCTGATTGGGGTTTGCGGATAAGAGTAGACACTTTAAGATCAGAGAGATTAACCTGAGATGTCTCAGTTCCAGGTTCTCCTGTCTTAGTACAATCCATTAAGTGGTCTGTATGTGAATTAGTAATGAGGGACTTCTGCTTTGCTTTTACCTTAGTGTTTGTGGCAGGATACCTAGTATACTTTACCTTTTCATTTTTCTGCACAGATAAAATGTTCTCTGTTCTATCAAAAGCATCTGTAATTTCAAGGACACTGTTATCAGATTCTGAACTATGATCTATGGGATCCAGATCACTGCTTCCATCATCAGAAGTGGTACAGATACTAATGGAATCACTGCGCTTTTCTTCATCACCTGCTCCAATATAACAGAGCTGTACTTTCGAACTACACACCAAACCTCTTTGGAGTTTTTTCTTTTCCCCAGAATGTTTAGAGATCAAGGCACCCTCAGACAAGCCCAGTAAAGAGTCACAATTTGAAGTCTCAAATTCTTTCTTTGCAGTGTTTTTTGCACAAGAAGAAAACAGGAAATTTCCTGGGGCAGTGCTGGACCCTGTGAGGCTGTTTGCTATCCTGGAAAGTTCATTAGAGGCCTGCTTATCAGATACATCCCCAGAAATAAAGTTTAGGCCAAGGTTCTCTGGAATCTTTCCCCTTCGTTCTTCCTTATGTGCTTCAAATTGTATGTGGCCCTTTTTCATACTAGTCCTTTTTGGATTATCAGAACTCTTTCTGGCTCGAGACTTAGCACAAGGCTTTTCCTTCTCATCTGCAGAATGTTCTGAGTCAAAAGCCAGAGATTTCAAGCAGCCATTAAGTAACAGGTCATGTTCTGATTCAGGATCATTTGTACAGTCCTCAAATGGCATGTCCTCCTCACTGTCCAACTTGATTGAACTGGTGACACATCTTCGGTTCTTCGACCCTTTGGGAACATCATACTGTTCAGCAAGACCAACACTGGCTTCCCATTTACTCAAAATTTTCTGAGGAACCTTAAATTTAAAGGAGAAAAAGATTGTAACTTATCAAAAAAAATGCGAAAGGGAACAGGGAGATTATCAGTGAAGACCTCTCAAATAAGCTTTTTCAAGCCTTATAATTTCTTCAAGGCACTTTTTGAAAAAAAAATTTTTAATATTCATTTATGTATTTCGAGAGAGAAAGCAAGCAGGGGAAGGGCAAAGAGAGGGAGAGAGAGAGAATCACAAGCAGGGTCTGCGCTGCCAGTGCAGAGCCCAGTGCAGGGCTCAAACCCACTAACAGTGGGATCATATCTGACCCCAAATCAAGAGTCGGATGCTTAACCGACTGAGCCACCCAGGTGAATCAAGACACTTTTATGGTACTAGCCAGGTGGTTAGCACCCATTGCTCACCCAAAGCCTAACAAATGGGGGGACTCCTCAAAACTACTTCTACCATTAAGATCTATCGTTAGAGGAAAGATTAATCCTATACACCCTCCACTCTCCCATAAAATAAAGAATAAAAGAGTGGATCATTAACCAGGATTGCATTACTCATGCACATGACATTACTAAATCAAGGAATAATCAGAATCTTCCTACCTACCCCTCCACACTTTAAAATAAGGATTTATTTTCTTCCTGACTTATGAAGGTCAAGCACTTGCTCAGCTGTATAAAAGAAAAAGCAAAAGGCTAAAGAAGATGAACATGGAAAAACAAAGAAAGGTGAAATGAGGTCAGATCCACCCTAGGAACCCTAAATTTGAACTTCTGGTTATCACTAAGCCCTTTTATTTCTGGTGATGTATCTGATTGTTCTACACATGTTACATAAAATCTGAATTATAACCAAGCAGTCTCCTAGGCTTAATCATGTAGCCCAGAGACAACAAAAAACCTTGGGTATTACAGATGTTCCTTTCTTGATTCCTCACAACATGGAGATACTGATGCTCCATGCAATACACCTATTTTTTCAAACATTTACTTACCTCCTTGGCTTTATACAAGAGATATTAGGCAAGGTTCCAGTTATCAGCTAACTATACTTTAATACTTGTAAAAGGGGTGTTTCACTGAGCATGTAAAAATTCAAGTCACTGGATAGGTAGCCTCCTCTTATAAAGCAATGAGCTGACCATCTAGTTTATTTTACACTCAAGTACACATTCATTAATTCTCATGACTGTGATAAGAATTAATCAACTTTCCAAAACCTGAAAGCCCTAGTGAACTATTTCACCTTCTAGGACTGACATAAAGGAATAGTAAAAGAAATAAACCAAATTTTATTCAGCCAACGTTAACACAAATCATCAAGCAAATGGAAAAAAACAATGCTCTTTATTAAAATATTACTGGGGAGTGGCGGGGGGGGGTGAGGGGGGACCCTGGGTAGCTCAAGTCGGTTAAGCATCGGACTTTGGCTAAGGTCATGATCTCATGGCTTGTGGGTTCGAGCCCCACAGTGGGCTCTCTACCGTCAGCACAGTGCCCGCTTCAGTTCCTCTGTCTCCCTCTGTCTATGCTCCTCCACTGCTTGCACTCTCCCTCTCTCGAAAATAAACAAACATTAAAAAATTAAAAAACAAGAAAACTGATTATGAAAATGCAACCTTAAGTGTCAACAACCACATACAAAAAACAAAAAACAGCATATGCAACACCATGGATGGAGCTACAGTGTAACGCTAAGTGAAATAAGTCAGTCAGAGAGACAAATCCCCTAAGATTTCACTCATGTGGAATTTAAGAAACAAAAGAGCAAAGGGGTAAAAAGAGAAAGAGAGACAAAAAGAAACAGACTCTTTAAACTATAGAGAACAAACTGATGGTTACCAAAAGGGAGGTGAGCTGGGGGATGGATGAAATAGGTGATAGGGACTGAGGAGTACCAGGTGACTAAACAAAAACAAATAAACCCAAGACAACAAAGAAAAATGTTTGCAGCTTTACATTTCTCATTTTAAAGAGAAATAATTAATCCAGAGAGTGAGAAGTAGAGTATTTCATCTCAATGACCATGTTCTTCTTACAAAAGATATGACCAAAGAAGACTGGTCATGTTATTTTATACTGTCACATCTAAGTGACATGGTAACAGTTATCTGAAATCCTTTCTCAAAAAAATGAAGTATAAATATTTGGAAGGCTAGCCCTATTTCATGCCTGCAAAAATTATTGCTTTCAGCTATTTTCTCACAAATATCCGATTACCAAAGGAAAGAACTTATATTTCAAAATATAATACTTCTTCCTTGCCTTCTCCCTGCTCACCACAAAAAAGACAGTTTGAGAGGCTTTTTTTTTTTTTTTTTTTTTACCTTATGCCTATATCCTTTTTCTTTCTGCTTTCCTCTTCTCCTAAGAACAGGTAGCTCTTCAAATTGATGTCTGCCTTCAAACATGACGATTGCTTTTCCAGCCACCCAGGCTCTCTCTGAAGGGTCCCCAAAAGCCTCCACGTAGTACTGTCGATAGGGCCTCCGGTTTGAAACTAGATAAAGATAAGAACCAGTGTCATTACTTTAAAAAGATGACTGTTCATCATCAAGAGAAGTGCCATGCAATTATTGCCAAAGAAATCTCTATTTTAAAAAAAGAAGAAGAAAAAGTGTTAGAAAACCTATAGAACAATCAACTCTAAGATAGGTCAGGAAGAAGGAAAATTTTAAATATTTCAATTCATGTGGCAAGAAAATGCCCAAGAGTTTCTAAAAGAACTTCAATAGTTTGGTCAGCTGATATACTATGTATTCCAAACCTGTGAGAGATCGATTAGTTGTTAATCATAGAACAAATTAATATAGGAACCAAGTTCCCACTACCAACAATCTATAGAAGTCTTATACCCTTGTTACCAGAAAATACAAAGGGCATTTAATAAGACTCAACACCAGAAATAAAATAATTAGTAAGAACTAACCACCAAACAAACTTTAAAACACTTTGCTAAAATATAATGGAGGGGAAAAAAAAAATTCTTCAACACTATGCCACATATGATATGCTAACATTTATGGAATGGGTACTCTTGACCAGGCACTCATTTACACTAGGTACTTTGCACAGAGTCTTAGGCCTCACAACAACCAACTCTAAGAAATAAGTAGTACAATCCCCATTTTATAGACACAGAAAGTAAATAACTTCAGAGAAGACAAATTCAGAGTGAAACACTGGCTTTACAGAGAAAGCAGAACTTGATACTTCAAAATACTGAAATTAAAAAAAAAAAAAAGCCCAAGAGCAATAAAAATAAAAATATATCCAGTTATTCTAGTTTCTAGTTTATTCTAGTTTCTTAGTTGTCCAAAATTCTAAGCATACAATTAACAACAACAACAAAAATACAGATCTTGTTCAGAAAAGATTATAAGCAAATTTACCTAGTATATGTATCTTCCATCCATACTTAGCATTTTGGCATTTTTCATAGCAGTAAAAAATCTCACAAAAGAAATATACCAAGATTATGGGGCGTCTGGGTGGCGCAGTCGGTTAAGCGTCCGACTTCAGCCAGGTCATGATCTCGCGGTCCGTGAGTTCGAGCCCCGCGTCAGGCTCTGGGCTGATGGCTCAGAGCCTGGAGCCTGTTTCGGATTCTGTGTCTCCCTCTCTCTCTGCCCCTCCCCCGTTCATGCTCTGTCTCTCTCTGTCCCAAAAATAAATAAACGTTAAAAAAAAAAAAAAAAAAAAGAAATATACCAGGACTATACAAGGTCTCTTTTTAGAAAAGGAAATCATCTAATATACAAATTCATTTATACAGGAACTCACAACTAATTCCCTTAACCATTTTTTGAAACACAAAAAATACAAACCTCTCTTTCAATAAAAAATAAGGAAAAGCCTACTTCCTTCAGAATAGAGAAGGAAGGAAGGAAGGAAGGAAGGAAGGAAGGAAGGAAGGAAGGAAGGAAGGAAGGAAGGAAGGAAGGAAGGAAAAAGAACAAACAGAGGGAGAAGGAGCGAGAAGAGAAGAAGAAAGGAAAAACAAAAAGAATAAAAGGAAAAAGGAAAGAAGAAAGAAAGGGAGAGGAAATTTATAAACTGAACTTTAGAACAAAACTAAGGTCTCCATAGTAACTGGAAGAGCCAAAATGTCAAGTAAATTTCAATGGCAACTTTTTTATAAATGCTAATTTCAAAGCTACATAACCAAAGAATGAAGAGTACCTATGAGCTCTCATAAACTTTAGTTGCAATGCCTGAGTTTCTATAAAAATATAGCTTAATAAAAAAATTACATGGTCAAATTTTGTTTTTTAGTCCATTTCAAAAACAATTCTATGAAAAAGGTTTAGCTCCTTATAGTCTCTACCTACTTAAATCCTTTGAATAGAAACCACCTATAAAGGGGGATTAAAATTGGTAAGATATAGGGGTGCCTGGGTGGCTCAGCTGGTTAAGCTCAGCCCCACATTCATGAGTTCATGGGTTCGAGCCCCACATCGGGCTCTGTGCTGACAGCTCAGAGCCTGGGGCCTGCTTCAGATTGTTTCCCCCTCTCTGCCCCTCCCCCACTTGTGCTCTCTCACGCGCTCTCTCTCTCTCCCTCTCCCTCTCTAAAACAACATTTTTAAAAACCTGGTAAGAGGGGCACCTGGGTGGCTTAGTCGGTTGAACGTCCGACTTTGGCTCAGGTTAAGATCTCGTTGTCTGTGAGTTCAAGCCCTGCTTGGGGCTCTGCTGGCAGCTCAGAGCCTAGAGCCTGGAGCCTGCTTTGGATTCTGTCTCTCTCTCTGCCCTTTCCCCACTCGTGCTCACTTGCGCGCTCTCTCTCAAAAATAAATAAACATTTTTAAAAATAACGTAAAATAACATAAAATAAAAAAATAAAATAAAAAACTGGTAAGATACTAGGTGCCTGGGTGGCTCAGTCGGTTAAGCATCTGACTTTGGCTCAGGTCACAACCTCGCAGTTAATGAGTTGGAGACCTGCAATGGGCTCTGTGCTGACAGCTCAGAGCCTGGAGCCTGCTTCGGATTCTGTGTCTCCCTCTCTCTCTGCTCCTCCCCTGCTCATGCTCTGTGTGTCTCTCTCTCTCTTTCAAAAATAAATAAATATTAAAAAATATTTTTAAAAATTGGTAAGACATATATGTACCTATATATAAGTTCAGAAAGTCAATTGAGAAGTAAATAATTCTCCCATATAAACAAGTAAATTCAAACAACACATTATAATGTGCCAGAACTGTAAAGAGGACAAAAAAAGAAAACTCAGGGCCTGGTGGGTTAAGAGATATACAAACAGATTATGGTAAAAGAACATGAGAATTGCAATACCATAAACATTCACTTTTTAAAAAAGCAGAGATCAGGGGCCCCTGAGTGGCTCAGTTGACCATTTGACTTCGGCTCAAATCATGATCTCGTGGTCTGTGAGTTCAAGCCCCATGTCGGGCTCTGTGATGACAGCTGGGATTCTGTCTGTCTGTCTGTCTGTCTCTCTCTCTCTCTCTGCTCCTCCCCCACTCACGCTCTCTCTCTCAAAAATGAATAAACATTTTAAAAAAAGAAAAAGTAGAGATCATCGGGCACCTGAGTGGCTCAGTCAGTTAAGCATCGGCTCTTGGTTTTGGCTCAGGTCATGATCTCACAGTTCATGGGATGGAGCCCCACATTAAACTCTATGCTGACAGTGCTTAGCCTGCTTAAGATTCTCTCTCTCCCCCTCTGTCTCTGCCCCTCCCCCACTCTCTCCTTCAAAATAAATAAACACTAAAAGAGAGAGAAAATCCATAAGGAAGACAAAATAAATTTACAGTACTATAGTATATTTACTGAAAAACATCTGTGTGTAAAAGATTACATAAGGACCCAAACATTTCAAATCTCTGTTGTTCAAGGGTCAACAGCCTAAGGCTCTAGGTGAGGTTTCCAAAAGATGACGAAAATGACAACCAATGTATCAGATCACGTGGAAAAAATTAAAACTAGGAGAGTTTTACTATGAATTCATAATAAATATATAAAAGACTAAGAACCCTCTCCATCACCAACACACACACACACACACACACACACACACACACACACACATAACTGCAGAAAAATCAAAAGGTTGTGAGGGCAAAGTAAGCACAGGACATTACATGGCTAAGCTGTGTATACTGTTAACATGATAACACTAAATTCCTAACCAAAATTATAACAGGTAAGATAGCAGGATGCTGGAGGTTGGTGAGAGGTTAAGGCCCAAAGCAAGGATTAAAATGATTAATCCACAACTTCTATAGTGAGAAGTAAAAAGTAATCCAGAAGGAACTTTGAGATACAGAAATTAACTTTCAAAAGATCCAGCTGACAGTTAAAGCTTAAAGAGAGGGTATAGAAAGAGCAGACTGTTTTCTAAACAAGGTTTACAAAATTAACCACTTGACTTTTTTAATCATATGCACTGTATATAACATAAGTAAACAATGACTTCTAAAAGTGATTTTATAAAAATTTGGGTTTTCTGGGGCACCTGGGTGACTTAGTCGGTTAAGCGACCAACTCCAGATTTCAGCTTACGTCATGATCTCATGGGTTCATGAGTTGAGCCCTGTGTCAGGCTCTAAGCTGACAGTGCAGAGCCTGCATAGGATTTTGTTTCTCCATCTCTCTGCCCCTCTCCTGCTCATTCTCTCTCTCACTCGCTCTCTCCCTCAAAATAAATAAAAAAGCTTTAAAAAAAATGTGGGTTTTTCTAATACCATTTGAAACATTTGGCTTTGCTAAGAAAACAATAAACATGAATGAGCACAATAATATGAACACTGAAGTACAATTTTTAATTTTTCACTGGTATCAACTAAAAAGTGATACAAAGTAGTAATTGTTGAGCCCAAGTAAAGTGTATATGGGTGTTCATTGCGCTATTCTTCAATTTTTTATAGGTTTGAAATATTCAAAATAAAAGGTAGGAAGGAGAAATTATACCACTACAAAACAGTCAGACATTAATACTGGTCATAGTTTCAGTGTGGTGGGAAACAGGTAACTTTGACAGCAGTCTATCCAAAATGTCCTATTACTAGGCAGCGTCAATGGCAAGACAGGTGATTCCACCAGTTGATGTGTTATGAAGGAGACAAGCAAAAAATAAAAAATAAAAAAAAGATCATGTTCAAAGAAAAATGGAGCGTTAACTACTAAGAGTAATAATTAGGATTCCAGAACTTGGCTGACTACAGCTGGCCATAAATATAGGGAAATGAAAACAAAAGTAAAAATTACCAAAAAAAAACAAAGGGGGGGGGGGGGGGGGAGACGTATCATGAGATAACTAGCTGTAAGGTTAAATAGATCCATTTTAACATGTTTTGTCATTTTGTCAATAGGAAGCTGTCTTGAATTTAAGAGTTTTAACCTTTTTATAGTGCAAAAATAAAACATGGTATTTTCCAGTCAGTAATGGCACTTGCTCTCTGGTGTGATCACATTCTTGACTCACGAGAAACAGGCCGGACAGGAATCCTCAAGTATACTACACCAAACCTCCAGTCACTGCACCCTTGCCCTCCCCTAGTGTTAAGGATGCTACCTCTCCTCCCACCGAGGCCAATTTCTCACTGTGATACGACTCCCATCTACCTCTTCCTTTTCCCAAAATCCTGTTATGATCCTGTCTTTGATCCCTTACAACTCCTGTCAATACCCTCTATCTCCAGGACTCTTCTCATCAGCACTACTAACATGATCATCCCCACTTTTAGCAATTCTTCTGGACCCCATATATCTTTCTACCTGTCGCATCTCCACTTCTCTACCTTTGTCTCCATTTCCAGTCTTATCTAACTTCAAAAACATCACTGATCTCCAACCCCCTTACACCTAATGGACATTTTATTTGCTCTCCAGGCAAAGTTCAACCAAATCAATCACATCTTCCTTTGTAAAACATACTAGTCACCAGTACCACATACCAAATAATCCTGGATTTCCGCTTCCATCTCTGATTTTTCCTCCATCTCTCTTCCAAGCTTAGTAGCTACATACAAGCCTCAAATAATGGCTTCCGCAAAGCCACCCTATTTTTCACTGTACATTTTGTCACAAGCCATCTCATCCATGCCTTGTTCATGGCTTCAGTTAACAACAACAAGCAGATGTCACCTTATGGATGTTTCAGTGTTCTCACTAAATGGCACCACTACTGATGTACTGGTGAAGATAAAATCTTGGGAGCCATCCAAAGATACAGAAACCTCAAGACTTTATTCTCCCTCACTCCTCATTACCCATCCATTACCAAATCATATAGATTTATCTCCTAAGTTGTTCTTTATTCTCTATTCACCATATTCGCCTCACCATAATTACTGCAATGACCCTTTTAGCAATTTGCTCTTACTTATTTATAACCTCTTCCAATCCATTTTCTATACTGCAGTCAGAGAAAAGTTTACAAAACACGTATCAAATCACATCATCTTCTGCTCATAGCCCTTTAATGGCATCACACTGTTCTAAGAATAAAGTACAGGAATGCATGAGTGGCTTAGTCGGTTGAGCATCCGACTTCAGCTCGGGTCATGATCTCCCAGTTCGTGAGTTTGAGCCCCGCGTCAGGCTCTGTGCTGACAACTTGGAGCCTGGAGCCTGCTTCAGATGCTGTATCTCCCTCTCTCTGCCCCTTCCCCAATTACACTCTGTCTCTTTCTCTCTCAAAACTGAATAAACATTAAAAAAAAATTAAGAATAAAGTTTAAAATTTTAAGTCCAAAAGATGCTACATGATTTGACTCATATCAACTTTCCCAGCTTCATACTGTGCCACCTTCCATCACTCTATGGGTGGAAGACCACTCAAAGCCAGAGTACACCATTATTTTCTGTGCCTGGAACAATCATCTCCTTCCTTTCCTACTTAATGCCAACTCATCCTCTCAAGTCTCAGATCAAAGACAACTTTACTAACATAACTGCCTCTGAATATCCTGCACCACAAGTCCAAATTAGGTACCTCTGCTATATCACTAATTGTACACCAGTTTGGACACACTTCTCAGTTAAGTAATTATTTGCCTGATTATTTGTTGTTATCTTATCTCTTTAACTAGACTCTAATTATATAAAAGGGCAAGCAGGACTGATGTTTTGCCCATTAATGGATCACAATACCTAGCACACTAACTGTACAATATAGCTAGAAATTGTTGAATAAATGGCATGGACCCAATTAGGGTGCATAGAATAATACAACAAGTAAGAACAGAGGGGGAGGAATAAAATAATTTTCTACTAGTAGTACTTAAATGTCCAAACAAGCCACAAAGAATAAGATATTTAAAAAACAGTGAGCTGGGCTGCCTGGGGGGCTCAATTGGTTAAAGATCCAACTCTTGATTTCAGCTGGGGTCATGATCTCGCAGTTCACGAGTTTGAGCCCATGTCAGGCTGTGCGCTGACAGTGTAGAGCCTGCTTGGGATTCTTTGTTTCTCTCTGCCCCTCTCCTGCTCTCTCTCTCTCAAAATAAATACTTTTAAAAATTCAGATGAATAAAACAAAAAACAGTAGGTCTTTAGACTTCAGATTTAGACTTTAGATTTACAGATGAATAAAACAAAAAACCTATAAAGGTCCTTAGGTATACCTCAATATTCAAAATATAAAATCAAATCCTGCAATTAATCCCACTTTTGGTAAATCATCCTACAGACAGACATGCATATGTGGAAGTTATTCTTTACACTGTTGTGTGTGCAGAGACACATTTATGTTATGTACATATGTATGTAAATATGCATGTATAGGCTTTACAACACAAGATCAGAAACAACCTAAACGTCCATCAACAGGAAAATGGTTATATAAAGTACAGCATATTCAAAAAGTGAAAAACTATGCAGCTGTTAAAAAAAGAGAGAGAGAAACTAGGGCGCCTGGGTGGCTCAGTTAGTTAAGTGTCCAACTTTGGCTCATGTCATGATCTCACAGTTCATGCGATCTCATGGTTCATGAGTTTGAGCCCTGCATTGAGCTCTGTGCTGACAGCTCAGTGTCTGGAGCCTGTTTTTAGATTCTGTATCTCCCTTTCTCTGCCCCTCCCCAGCTAGCGCTAGCTCTCGCACGCACGCTCGCTCGCTCTCTCTCTCAAAAATAAACATTTAAAAAATTAAAAAATTAAAAAAGACAGTCTTCAATGCACTAACATGGAAAACCTCTAACAAAGCAAAAAAAGTAAGCTGTAGAACATGAACAACAACAACAAAAAAAAGTGCTACATTTGTGTTAGAATAAAGATGAGAATATATACTTGGATTTATAGAAAGAAACATTAAAAACTGGTTACTCTTTTTCAAACAGCAGATCAGAGAAAAGGAGGGAGTTGATTTTTTTAAATATTGTGAATATATGACCTATGCAAAAACTAAAATACACATATATTAAAATTAAAATTAAATCACAGAACATCTTAATAGAAAAAAGGCAGCTTAAGATCAAGTTTTGGCCCCCACCTTACATTATTTTAAAGATACTGATATTTATGGGGCGCCTGGGTGGCTCAGTCGGTTAAGGATCTGACTTCATCTCACGGCTCATGATTTTGAGGTGCCACACTGGGCTCTGTGCTGAAAGCTCAGAGCCTGGAGCCTGCTTCAGATTCTGTGTCCCCTCTCTCTCAAGAATAAACATTAAAAAAAAAAAAAAAAGGTATCTGATATTCAAACAAGGCGAATAAGAAAGCACAGTAATTAAAGGGAATACTCTAAATCAAGATTTTAAAATTCAAAATAATTCATAAGCCTTCATTATAATTGTTTCAGCTTGAAAACTTAACAGCAAAGATACAAACCTAAAGACTGAGGTAGATTCTCAAAGTGACAATGTGGAACTTTAGGTAATAAACCTAACATTTTCCTGGCATCTATAAATGGGATAACTGAATTTTTAAATCATAAACTAAAACTTTTAAAAAATTCAAAAAGGTAAAATATATTAATAACAATTCATCCACAAAATACTCAAAGGTAAAAATGGGAGTATTACTAAAGATAGCTACAAATTTTTTATTCCATACTGTATTTTATAACATATAATCAACTACTAGTATTACCTTTCATTTTTGAATGTGTGTTAATCAACGGATCAGAACAAATCCTGCAGGGCCACCATGGGCGTCTCTTGAATTTTGCCCAGATGAGATCTCCAACTTCATACTTCAATGGCGTAGACTTTTTCTTGGGTTGACACTTTAGACAGACAAAACATGGGTCATCAGTAAGAATCAAAACCTTTGAAATGGTGTACTATTTTACTATTAGCCTTCTGAGAAAGCAATGCACAGAATTCTAGATGAAAACGCCCAGCTTAACAGCAATTACAAAGAACTAAATTGTCTTAATTGTTCATAACACAGCCCTTTATACAGCTCTTAACTTATATTTATTTTATGTAAATAATCTACCTACATTCATAAAGAAAAAAAGTAATTATTTTGAACTATAAAAACCTAAAAACTGAAAAAAGACACAGAATCATTCCTAGAAGATGTTTTTGCCCTAGTCTTTGCATCACAACATGGCTAGGTGAGAGCGGGAAGATTATAAAAAGAATTTAGAAATAATGTCAAGGGACTATGTTGTCCCAAATACATGTCAATTATATCTCAATAAAATGGGGGGGGGGGGGGCAGGTAGACTATGATCCCTTCTGCAGGTTATATTTGACATCCTTCTCAAACATACACATTCCTATTAATTACATAACAATAATGGCTCTAATGAAATAATCCTGAATGCTACAGGCTAAGCTCTAGCAGTGCCAAGGCAACTGACCCAGACTTTGGACCTGCAGAACGGTATACTGCACAACTCCAAGGAACACCCTTCATGTAGAATAAAAAGAATACAAATCAAGCTTCTTGGACTTGTCTAATGTAGAGACTCTAGCTGCGTCTTTTCTCCAAAAATAATATGCCTAATTTGTCTGCAATCCAACATCCTCCATCTAAGCTCTAAACCCATGCCTGTGCCTTTAACACACCATAAGCAGACCTCTTGCTTAAGATGAAGACAGCTTTGTGTTCAGTAGGACTGAGCTTCCCACAACACCAAAGGAGTTGTAACTGCACTGAGATATTCCTCGGTAGCCAAAAGAAGCTCCTAGGGTACTTGGATAAAGATCAACCTCTCCCATTTACTTCAAGGAGACATACAAATTTCTGAAAGTGCCATGTCTTGAAAAAGGTTTGGTGAGCTCCTCCTCCAGACTCAATCTTCCCTCCTTAATGCCTAAAATGAATTAAGGATTCAATAAAGAGTATGCTAAATGAACTGACTGAAATCATTCAAATAAATTGAGTATTCAAATGAATAATACTCCACCTCAAGGAAATCAAAAGAATTGAGCTCAATCCAATGACTTGTAAGTTACCAATTCAACTTTAAGACTGTTTTCAGGGCTGCCTGGGTGGCTCAGTGGGTTAAGCATCAAACTCTTGATTTTGGCTCAGGTCATGATTTCATGGTTCTTGAGTTCAAGCCCTCCATTGGGCTCTGTGCTGGCAGCGCAGAGCCTACTTGGAATTCTCTCCCCCTGTCTCTGTCTCTGAAAATAAATAAACTTGACAATAATTTGACAGAAGTTAAATCCCATGGAATGCCCTTATTGAAAATACTGTAATTAGTTCTACAAGTATAGACTTACTGGGAAATAAGACAAACTACATGTTATGCTTTGAAAGGAAAAAAAAAAGGCCATTTTTGCCTGTTATTAGTTTGTAAGTTATCAGGAAAAAAAGGTTTGAAACTTGGCTTTCAAACTTTGAAACTTTAAAACCAAGATACGAAGACAGGATGGGAAAACAAATTTTTTGTTTGCCTGTACTAAAAACTACAATTTGAGTAGGTTCCCATATAATTTATGATCATTTATTTGGCAATCATTGCTAAATATTATATTGGCTGATTTATTCAAGTCCTAAATCACTTTAAAAATAGTAGCTAACATTTACTTGTTTGCTATGTGCTAGACACACATTTTTTAATTCTCTTAAGGTAAATACTGTATTACTACTCTTATTTTACTACATGCCTATGGTCATATGCTATTTAGCAAGTGGCAGAGCCAGGATTCAAATCTGGGTAGTCCAATGCCACAGCCCAAACTCTCAACCACTGCCTTATCATCCAGTAACAATAAAACCCTATGACTATTATCTGCTTTATGATAAACTAAGCCATAATCAATCTATGACATGATATTGGTTCAGTCTTCCTCATGTTACTTCAAAAAAGTGATATTATCAGAAGTATAGCCATAAAACACATGCCTTCAAATGTCAACCGTATCTCAACAAGCAATTTTTTAAAAAACATTTTTTTAGGGGCGCCTGGGTGGCTCAGTTGGTTAAGCACCTGACTTCAGCCCAGGTCATGATCTCACGGTCTGCAGGTTCAAGCCCCACGTTGGGCTCTGTGCTGATAGCTCAGAGCCTGGAGCCTGCTTTGAAATCTGTGTCTCCCTTTCTCTCTGCTCCTTCCCTGCTCATGCTCTGTCTCTCTCTCTCTCCCAAAAATAAATTAAAAAAAGAAAAAAAAAGTTAAAAAAAAACAACTGAGGATTGAAAAGGTTACATCACAACTGTAAAGACCTAAAATTTTAACCTGATTAATTCTAAAGACCATGTTTTTTTTTTTAATACAACACATTTTTTTCCAATTTCAACTGAATGAATATGGCCAGAACTTGTTTTTAAGTGTTTAAATCAAATCTAAAAACCAACAGGTTCAAAATCTCCATTTCCAGTCTTTCATGGACAGCAACATGTCATTTCAACAGTAAAATTTCCTGTAAAACCCTGTCACTGCTATTTTTAAAGCATTTCCTTCAATCACAATCAAGAACTGGCTGTTGAGCCAAAAGCTATGGTTGAAAGACACTTCAGGTGAGATCTTTAAACACTTTCACTAATAAAATTTCCATGAAGAGGTCCACACCAAACTATATTACATTTCTAAGATAAAATGTGCTCAGGTGGTCCAGGTATGTGCCTGGATGTATGGGACAGGACTTAAATTGTGCTCCATTTCAATGTTTATTAAATGCTACCACAGCACAGATAATCCTTGGATATCAATATCCTTACATGCACATCCAAAACTTAGAGTTGAGTGAACTATTTAAAATCAGCTAACTCATATAACAAGGTCTTTTTTTCTCTTTTTAAAATTTTATTCTGGTAAGGACATTTAATGGAGATCTAGCCTCTTAACAAATTTTAACTGTACAATACATGGATGTCTACTGGTACAACAAACAATATCTTCTTTTTTAAAAAAAAATTTTTAACATTTATTTATTTTTGAGACAGAGACAGAGCATGAACAGGGGAGGGTCAGAGAAAGAGGGAGACACCGAATCTGAAACAGGCTCCAGGCTCTGAGCTGTCAGCACAGAGCCCGACACGGGGCTCAAACCCATGGACCGTGAGATCATGACCTGAGCCGAAGTCAGACACTTAACCGACTGAGCCACCCAGGCGCCCCACAAACAATATCTTCTAAAGCAACTTTTTTAACAGTATACATTGATATAGAACTTAAGATAAGGACCTAGGGGTGCAATTACAGAACTTACTGCAACTCAAGGACTCACTTTTTGTTTTAGTTAGTAAAAATATTCTCAACATTTGCTAACAGTCTACTACTGCTTCTATTGATTCCAGAAAGCAAATATTTGTAATAACTTTATTTAAAATACCCAGTTTTAAAGGCTATAGTAAGAACTACACTGTAAAGAGCTATGTGAATTGTACTTTGGAATTTCACCTTTTTCTAACCTACTCAAAAGTGACTCCCTTATTCTTATGATAAAAATAGGTAATGCCTCTATTTTATAAATAGGACACCTAAGGTAAGAGATTATATAAAACATTGTTGTTCTTTTAATAATATATTGAGTGAATAAAATAAAAATACAGATTATCTTACATTTGTGTTAACTTATGTGCTTTATAAAGCATTGATATGATTTCATTATAATTTGATAGTAGCAAAGCTTCTCTGAAAGTCTACATAGCACCAAGCCCACAGTAGGATCTCAGAGACTGTAATCACCTAAAGAGAAAAAAGAGACTTCTCATCCTACCTGTATCTAACACTTAGCCCAGTACCTGGTAGAGAATAGATACTCAGTAAGTACTGCCTAGCTGATTCCACAAACTAACATGGTATATACTTTATTACTAAAAAAAATACTTAAGCATGTATTTCCATTTAAAGGAGAGTCCCTAGCAAATCTGCCTTACAAGAAATTATTATAGAACTCTTTAGCTGAAATAAAGGACCAACAACAGTTCAAATTTTCATGAATAAAGACTGTCTTGATGTGGTATTAATACAAACCACATTGCATCAAATTTAGATGTTAATTGCAATCTTAACTACTTCACCAGAGCAACCACTAAGAAAACGACTGTGTGTGTATTTAGGGAGGGAGGGGGCACTATCATATAAATGACAAGACACTTAAAATGTTACACTCGAAAATATCTATTTAACATAAAAGAAGATAGTAACAGAATCAGAGGAACAAAAAGACCATAAGATACATTAAAAGTAAAATGGCAAACATCAATCCTACCTTATCACTACTTAGATAAAATGTATGGGGATTTAAAACTACAATTCAGGGTCGCCTGAGTGGCTTTATGGTTGAGCATCCAACTCTTGATTTTGGCTCAGCTCATGAGCCCAGGGTTGCAGGATCAAGCCCTACATTCAGCTCTGCACTGAGCGTGGAGCCTGCTTGGGATTCTCTCTTTTCTCCCTCTGCCCCTCTCCCTCAATCCCACTTTCTCTCTAAAATAAAAAAAAATCTAAATAAAAAAAGCCCTGCAATTCAAAGGCAGAGATTGGCAGAATGGACAAAAAATATAATCCAACTATATGCTGTCTACAAAACACTTTATATCAAATTCAAAAAAAGGAGTTGAAAGCAAAAGGTTGGAAATAACACGAAAGCAGTAACAAAAAGGGGTAGCTTCTCTATATTAATATCACAAAATATACTTAAAGGTAAGAAGATTACTAGAGACAAACATGGAAATTGTATAATGACAAAATGTCAATCTAACAGGAAGGTATAACAATTACAAATATACATACAACAAACCAGACTCCCAAATTCATAAAGCAGTAACTCATAGAAATAAATATAGAAAAAGAGAAACAGTAACAGAGACTTCAAAACCCACTTTCAGTAATGGAGAGAACTAGACAGAAGATCACTAAGAACATAAAAGGGGTGAACAGCACTAGGCCTAGGCCTAGGAGGCATCTGAAGAACATTTTACCAAACAACCACAGAATACACAGTCTTCCTAAGTATATATGAACATTCTCAAGGATAGACCATATATTAGGCCACAAAAATAAAATTAAAATAAGTGGAATACAGAATATATTCTCCAACCACAATGGAACGAAATTAGAAACCAAAAAGACAAGGGAAATTGGGAAATTAAACAATATACTACTAAATAACCAGTAAGTCAAAGAATTCACGTGGAAAATTAGAAAATACTTTGAAAAAAAATGAACACAAAATATACCACAACTTAAAAGACAGAGCAAAAGCAGTTCTTAGACGGATTTCATAGCTGAGGACATATATATATTTTTTAAATCTCTCAAATACCCTAAACTTTCACCTTAAGCTAGCAAGGAACAGCAGACTACACCTAAAGCAAGCAGAAAGAACAACGAAGATTAGTGGGAAAATTAAGAGAATCAAGAATAGAAAAAAAAAAATTGGCAAAACCAAAAGCTGGTTCTTTAAAAAAATCAACACAACTCATAAATCTTTAGCAGACCAATAAAAAAGACTCAAATTACTAAAATCAGAAATAAAAGTGTGGCCATCACTACTGATTCTACAGAAACAAAAAGGATTAGAATAAGATGAACAACTGTATGCCTACAAATTAGATAACCTAGATAAAACCCTAAATCCTCAAAACAAAAACTACCAAAACTAAATGACACAGAAACAATATTTGGATAAACCTGTAACTAGCAAAGAGATAGACTCAGTAATGAGTAAACAAAAGCAAAGAAAGAAAAAGAAAGAAAGAGAAAGAAAGAGAAAGAAAGAAAGAGAAAAAGCAAAGAAAAGCCCTGGATCTAATGGCTTCACTGGGAAGTTGTATCAAACATTTAAATAAGAACTAACACCCATCCTTATCAAACTTTTCCAAAAAACTAAATAGGGAGGAATACTCCCTAATTCATTCTTTGAGGCCAGTATTTCTCTGATACCAAAGCCAGATGAAGACACCACAAGAAAAATACAGACCAATATCCTTTACCAACATTGATGCAAATATCTTTAACAAAATACTAGCAAAACAAATTGAAAATTATACTTAAAAAACAGAGTATCAAATCAAAACATTATTTTGTTATATGACACAATGTTACACAACAATTACATGTCAATTAAAAAACAAATGGGGGGCAGCTGGGTGGCTCAGTCAGTTAAGCATCCGACTTCAGCTCAGGTCATGATCTCACAGTTCATGGGTTCAAGCCCTGATCAGACTCTGCTGACAGCTCAGAGCCTGGAGCCTGCTTCGGATTCTGGGTCTCCTCCTCTCTCTGCCCCTCTCCAACTCACGCTCTGTCTCTCTCTCTCAAAAATAAACAAACAAAAAAAATTTTTTTTTAACTGGTTAACTATACTGGAATCAAAAAAATTAATAAAAACAACAACAACAGAAACCATACATCATAACCAAGTGGGATATATTCCTGGAAGACAAGGAATGTTCAACATATAAAACCAGCAAATATAATATACCTCATTAACAGAATGGGGGAAAAAAATCACATGATCATGACCATGGATGCAGAAAAAGTATTTAGCAAAATTCAACACTCATTCATGATAAAAACCCATACACTAGGAATCGGAAACTATCAACATAATAAAAGTCATATATGAAAATCCCAAAGAGAACATCATGCTTAATTGAGAAAGACTGAAAGTCTTTCCTCTGAGATAAAGAACATAGCAAGGATGCCTACTTTCTCCACTTCTATTCAGCAAATTCCGGTATGTCCTAGTCAGAGCAACTAGGCGAGAAAAATAAAAGGCAACCACATTTGAAATGAGTAAGTAAAATTATGTCTATTTGCAGATCTTATATGTAGAAAATCACAAAGATCCCACAAAAAATTTTTTATTTTTGAGAGAGGTGGAGAGGGAGAGAGAGGGAGAGAGAGGGAGAGAGAGGGAGAGAGAGGGAGAGAGAGGGAGAGAGGGGGAGGGAGAGAGAGAGAGAGCAAAAGAGAGAGAGAGAGAGAAGGCACACAGGCAAGTGGGGGAGGGGCAGAGAGAGGGAAAGAGAATCCCAACGTGGGGCTCAAACTCACAAACAAGATCATGACCTGGGCCGACGTCAGAAGCTCAACTGACTGAGCCACCCAGGCACCCTGAAATAAACCTTTTTTTCTAGCACTGGGACTGTTTATAAATATTTACCATGCCCTAAGCAATAAAGTGTATCTCAATCAATTTGAAAGGATTGGAATCATATGGAATATATTTCCTGTCCATAGTGTAATTAAGCTAATAATTAATTACAAAAGGGGCACTGGGGTGGCTGGCTCAGTTGGTTGAGCACCCGACTTTTTTGTTTGTTTTTTAAGTTTATTTATTTATTTTGAGGGAGAGAGGGAGGGTAAGCAGGGGAGCAGCAGAGAGAGGGGGAAAAGAGAATACCAAGCAGGCTCTGCACCACCACTGCAGAGCCTGACCCAGGGCTGGAACTCACAAACCATGAGATCATGACCTGAGCTGAAACCAGGAGTCAGAAGCTCAATAGACTGAGCCACCCAGGTGCTCCTAAAAAGTTGGTATTACCACTGTGGAAACAAAACTTGCATAATAAACAAATACAAAAACTGTAATTGTTAGGTACAGAATTCTGAGGTTTTTTTCATTTTAAACATTCTTTAATCATGCAATTGTTTTACGCAACTTGGTTAAAAAGATGTAACAAGTAGGGGCACCTGGGTGGCTCAGTCAGTTGAGCATCCAACTTCGGCTCAGGTCATGATCTCATGGTTTGTGGTTTAAGCCCCACGTCAGGCTCTGTGCTGACAGCTCAGAGCCTGGAACCTGCTTCGGATTCTGCGTCTTCCTCTCTATCTCTCTGCCCCACCCCTGCTCATGCTCTTTCTCTCAAGAAATGAATAAACATTAAAAAAATTTTTTTTAATAAATAAATAAAGATGTAACAAGTAAAACTGGTTAAATGGGTTTTTTAATTTCTCCCATTACTCCTCAGTCATTTTAAGATATATTGTTTAACAATACTAAAAAACCTAAGTAGAAATGACGGTCTTATCTCTGTCTCTGTAGCATGTCACATAATAGTAGATGCCCAGATGTTTGCTGAATTGATGAAATTTAGTTTAAGTAATTCATGTTGGATCACTCAATCATTCAAATATTTACTAAGTTTGTAAAGTGGTAAAAACAGTGATGTTTCTAGGGGGTGAAAATTATGAAAGACACACTTTATTATTATGTTAGTAAATTATTTTCAAGGAAACTTCTTTATATTTAAGCATTTTATAAATGTTATGAGTGACAAGACTACACTTTCAGGGATCACTTCTATAGTTCATCACTAGAGGACAAAAATATATTCTGACTAGCATATAACTGAATATAGAGATGGAACAAATAAGTCCTCTGGGAGCTCAGTCTCTCTGGGAGAGAGAAATGAACGAAGTAAAACACTATAGCTCCTAAGCTGGGACTGGGATGGGAGGTGTACTCATCTTGGGGAAGAAAGATCACTAGTTTTATTATTAGTAACAAATTTCTCAAAACAAACTTCAAGAGATAGTGACAGTCAAGGTAAGAATAGCTGTAAAATAAGGCTAGAACCTAGATAATATTTCTGTCTCCGATCTCCTATTCCACCAATTCCTACCTCAAAAGCTAACACTACACCAAGCTGTCCACAGTTTCCCTTTTAGATCATACTCTTTGTCCTTCCATTTCCTTTCTGCCTGGAATTCCTCTTTCTCCTAGGTCTTCTCAGAAAGCCTTACTTCCATCACCTCCTATCTCTTGGCTGGGCTAAGTGCTTAAGTGTCTACTATATCCTATCCTATCTCTTGGTTTACCATTATAGAGAATTTAGAATTTGTATTTATCTATTCCAGTCTCTAAACTTCAAGAAGACAAGGTATCATCCACTCCTACATCTCCATTATCTGGGACAAAACACATGTTCAATAAAAATGTTTGAACTGAACTGAAACAGGCTATAATAAGCCATTTCCTAAGCAGCAAAATTAGATGCCAAAACATATGGGTCCTTGGGGCATGTGAGTGGCTCAGTTGGTTAAGCATCCAAATCTTGATCTTTGGTAAGGTCATGATCTCACAGTTCATGAAACTGAGCCCAAGTCAGGATCTGCCAGACAGTGCAGAGATTCTTGGGATTCTCTCTCACCCTCTCTCTTGGGATTCTCTCTCACCCTCTCTGTCCCTCCCCTACACACACTCTCTCTTAAAATAAACATTAAAAAATAAATAAACAAACAAACAAATAAATAAAGGCTTGAAAAAATAAAAACCTTATGGGTCCTTAATCCACAAAACCTCATTTGTCTTAAAAAGATAAATGATAATTTTTAAATTTGTTTTTTTATTTAAAAAAAATTTTTTTAAGTAATTTCTACACCTAACCCATGTGGTGTTCAGAACTGACAAACTGGAGATCAAGAGTCTCATGCTCCACTTACTGAGCCAGCCAGGTCCCCTGACATAGTCAAACATATCTACATTACAGATCTTTACTTCAAAGATGACCAGCAATCAGTCTCTATCCCCTTAACTCCCTGATTTGGAAATGGGGAATATCACTAAATTTGGGAAAGAACAGCACATCAGAAGTTAGTCACAGACTATTAAACTGTGAAATCATAGTTCTCTAAGCAACCTTCAGATAAGCAATTAGTCTCCCAAATATCCAGATTTTGGAAAGGAGGTACTCTGGCTTTCAAAACAAATATCCCAGTACAATGGAATTATCTCTTTCCCCAACATTTATTCATCATGGGAATATGAGCTGCAGTAAGTCCATTTAGACACTGGGTACACTAACAAATTTGGTTTCCTGGTAACGGTAGAAATTCTGGGAAGGGTCACAGATAAACCCTCCTCTCTAAAGCCTCTCTCTCAGCTCTAACTTAAACTTTTCTGAGCACAAGTGAAAATGGAAACCTACTTCTAATGTTGTATTAGTAAGTTAGAAACATCCCAGCGATTTCCTATGTAAGTCTTCACAATTATGTGTGAGTACTCAAAATCATTCTAGGGTCCCCAGTCTCCCTTCAAAGACAGACCAAAAAAAACAAAAAACAAAAAACAAAAAAACCCCAACCAACCAACCAACCAACCTTCCAGCCCAGTGTCACAACAATATTTCATTCAAGTCAGAATTGAAAAGGACTCAGGGCACCTGAGTGGCTGGGTTGGTTAAGCATCCAATATTGGCTCAGGTCACAATCTCATGGTTCATGAGTTCAAGCCCCACATCAGGCTCTGTGCTGACAGTTAAGAACCTGGAGCCTGCCTCAGGCTCAAATTCTGTGTCTCCCTCTCTCTCTGCCCTCTCCCACTCACCTTCTCTCTCTCTCTCTCTCTCTCTCTCCCTCTCTCTCTCCCGTCTCTCCCTCCCTCTCTCTCAAAAATAAAGTAAAACATTAAAAATTGTTTTAAAAAAAGAATTGAAAAGGACTCAAAGTGCATCTCAACCACAGCACACACTGAGGAATTGTTAAATAAAATAACTGTACTAAGTGTAGTGATCTAGCTAGCTACATTTGGCACAAAAATCAGACACTGAACACTTAAATAATTATTTCATAACCTCACAGTAGCTTCTAAGGATAGGCTAGAAGGGTATTTTTCTCCATATTATGGATGAAAAAACTGAGGCAGAAATGAAGTCATTTGTCTACGTTCATAAAACTAGTATTAAAATAGCAATACAGCAGAGGATTCAAACCTGACTCCAGTACAAATGCCTTTTGCAATGACTATTCTCAAAAGATAAACCAGAATTTTCTTAGAAAGGATTCTATACAAATGAATTTTCCACAACATTTAATTTTTTAATTTTTTTACATTGTTTATTTTTGAGACAGAGAGAGAGAGACAGAGTGTGTGCAGGGGAGGGGCCAAGAGAGAGGGAGACACACAATCTGAAGCAAGGTTCAGGCTCTGAGCTGTTAGCACAGGGCCTGACGCAGGGCTCGAACTCACAAATGGTGAGATCATGAACTGAGCTGAAGTTGGATACTTCACCGACTGAGCCACCCAGGCGCCCCTCCACATATTTAAATATAACTTATATTACCCCAAAATTTGGGAAATCCAAATATTCCTGAATCAAGAACAACTTAAAGTTTGGGTGCCTGGGTGGCTCAGTAGATTAAGCATCCGACGCTTGATTTTAGCTCAGATCATGGTCCCAGGGTTGTGGGACTGAGCCCCATTGTCAGGCTCCATGCTGAGCGTGGAGCCTGCTAGTTTCTCTCTTAACCTCACCCCTCTCCCCAGTTTGCAATTTCCCTCTCTCTCACACAAACAAAAACCCAAAAGAACAATCTAAAGTCTATCACACAAGCAAAGCCACTGATGCTGTTCTTCTGCAGCTGTCAACACATTTTCTAGTTTCCTGATATCCTTTTCTTTTTTTTTTTATTTTTAAAAAAAAATTTTTTTTCAACGTTTATTTATTTTTGCGACAGAGAGAGACAGAACATGAACGGGGGAGGGGCAGAGAGAGAGGGAGACACAGAATCGGAAACAGGCTCCAGGCTCTGAGCCATCAGCCCAGAGCCTGACGCGGGGCTCGAACTCACGGACCGCGAGATCATGACCTGGCTGAAGTCGGACGCTTAACCGACTGCGCCACCCAGGCGCCCCCCCTGATATCCTTTTCTTGAGCCAAGGAGAGAACTGAAATCTCAGAAACCGCTTGAAAGAACATGGTATAGTTTAGAAAAGTAATACTTTAAATGTATTTTAGTCTCATTACTTTTTAAACAGCCAAGAAATGGAAATAATCTGTATGTTGAAAAGGGTCTTAGCTCAATAAATTATAGAACATCAATACACTGGCACAAAAACAGACAAATAGACCAATGGAATAGAATAGAAACCCCAGAACTAGACCCACAAACGTATGGCCAACTCATCTTTGACAAAGCAGGAAAGAACATCCAGTGGAAAAAAGACAGCCTCTTTAACAAATGGTGCTGGGAGAACTGGACAGCAACATGCAGAAGGTTGAAACTAGACCACTTTCTCACACCATTCACAAAAATAAACTCAAAATGGATAAAGGACCTAAATGTGAGACAGGAAACCATCAAAACCTTAGAGGAGAAAGCAGGAAAAGACCTCTCTGACCTCAGCCGTAGCAATCTCTTACTCGACACATCCCCAAAAGCAAGGGAATTAAAAGCAAAAGTGAATTACTGGGACCTTATGAAGATAAAAAGCTTCTGCACAGCAAAGGAAACAACCAACAAAACTAAAAGACAACCAACGGAATGGGAAAAGATATTCACAAATGACATATCGGACAAAGGGCTAGTATCCAAAATCTATAAAGAGCTCACCAAACTCCACACCCGAAAAACAAATAACCCAGTGAAGAAATGGGCAGAAAACAGGAATAGACACTTCTCTAAAGAAGACATCCGGATGGCCAACAGGCACATGAAGAGATGTTCAGCGTCGCTCCTTATCAGGGAAATACAAATCAAAACCACACTCAGGTATCACCTCACGCCAGTCAGAGTGGCCAAAATGAACAAATCAGGAGACTATAGATGCTGGAGAGGATGTGGAGAAACGGGAACCCTCTTGCACTGTTGGTGGGAATGCAAATTGGTACAGCCGCTCTGGAAAGCAGTGTGGAGGTTCCTCAGAAAATTAAAAATAGACCTACCCTATGACCCAGCAATAGCACTGCTAGGGATTTATCCAAGGGATACAGGAGTACTGATGCATAGGGCCACTTGTACCCCAATGTTCATAGCAGCACTCTCAACAATAGCCAAATTATGGAAAGAGCCTAAATGTCCATCAAATGATGAATGGATAAAGAAATTGTGGTTTATATACACAATGGAATATTACGTGGCAATGAGAAAAAATGAAATATGGCCTTTTGTAGCAACGTGGATGGAACTGGAGAGTGTGATGCTAAGTGAAATAAGCCATACAGAGAAAGACAGATACCATATGGTTTCACTCTTATGTGGATCCTGAGAAACTTAACAGGAACCCATGGGGGAGGGGAAGGAAAAAAAAAAAAAAACAGGTTAGAGTGGGAGAGAGCCAAAGCATAAGAGACTCTTAAAAACTGAGAACAAACTGAGGGTTGATGGGGGGTGGGAGGGAGGAGAGGGTGGGTGATGGGTATTGAGGAGGGCACCTTTTGGGATGAGCACTGGGTGTTGTATGGAAACCAATTTGTCAATAAATTTCATATAAAAAATAAAAAAAAAAAAAAGAACATCAATACACCGGAATACTATACAAAAATTTTATAGACACAGTGAAAAAAGTTATAAAAAGGCATGTATACAATGATTACAAATTTAAAGATATACACTTTCATATGCAAATTATTTAGAGAAAAGTATGGAAGACAGAATTCACAAAGATTAACTGGACTGCTAGATATTGCCAGTTGTTTTTTTTTTTTTTGGCTATCTACATTTTCTAATTTTTAGACACTCAACATGAATTACATGCATAGTTTTTTAGGTATATTTTTTTATTGAGATAAAATCAACTCACAAGAATCATGGTTTTTGGCTATTTCAAAGTGTCCAAATCAACACTTTCTAGTACAGCTTGCTTAATATTTTGAAGTAAATTTTAACACATACTTCCCTTGTAGGGCAAAATAAAACAGAGAAATGCAACAGGGCAGAATTTCCTAGCAAGACTGAGAGAAGTACACCAACAAAATCAGCATTTCATCCCCTGAATTGTCTTGAAAGAATCTGAAAGTGCCCTGTTTCCATGCCTCATTTGTACCATCTGTAAAATGGGAACAATAGTACCTACTTTCATAGGGCTATTACAAGTACTGAATAAGCTAGTATGTAAACAAATTACTATGTGAAGTGCCAGTAGTGACAATGTGTAAGCACTGTAAGTGTTAGCTGATACGAGTCTCCCCTTATCCACAGTTTTGCTTTCCATGGTTTCAGTTACCCTTGGTCAACCTCAGTCCAGGAGCAGATGATCTTCTTCCTGACATTATCCCCAGGAGGACAATAGTAGCCTAGTGTTTCATCTCAATGCCTATTATCACTTACCTAACATAGGTATTTTATCACCTCATAACATCTCAGGAAGAAGGATAAATACACCACCGATAGATGAATAAAGAAGTTGTGCTGTGTATACATATATATAATGGAATATTACTCAGCCATAAAAAAGGACTAAGGTCTTGCTACTTCCAACAACATGGATAAACCTACAGGATATTATGATAAGTGACATAAGTGAGTAAGACAAATATTATAATGATTTGACTTATATATGAAATCTAAAAAATAAAATAAACAAAACAAAAAGTAAAACCAGGCCTATAAATACAGAGAACTGATGATTGCCAGAAAGGAGGAATTGGAGGAGAGGGGCAAAATGAGTGAAGGGGAGTAGGAGATACAGTCTTTCGGTTATGTAATGAGTAAGTCACAGGAATAAAAGGCACAGCACAGGGAATATGGTCAAAGGTATTATAACAGAGTTGCATGTGACAGTAGCTACACTTCTAGTGAACAAAAGCTTAACATATAGAGTTGCTGAATCACTATGTTGTACACCTCACACTAATATAACACTGTGTCCACTATACTCAAATAAAAATTTTTTTAAATGGATGAATATAGTACAGCAAGATATTAAGACAGACCACATTCACATAACTTTTATTACAGTATATGGGTGTAATTTTTCTATGTTATTACTATTGTTGTTAATCTCTTACTGTATCTAATTTCTAAATTAAACTTCATCATAGGTATATAAGTATAGAAAAAAAACAGTGAATATAGGGTTCGGTTCTAAAATAATTTTTTATTAAAATTAAAATATATAGGGTCGCCTGGGTGGCGCAGTCGGTTAAGCGTCCGACTTCAGCCAGGTCACGATCTCGCGGTCGGTGAGTTCGAGCCCCGCGTCGGGCTCTGGGCTGATGGCTCAGAGCCTGGAGCCTGTTTCCGATTCTGTGTCTCCCTCTCTCTCTGCCCTTCCCCCATTCATGCTCTGTCTCTCTCTGTCCCAAAAATAAATAAACGTTGAAAAAAAAAATTTTTTTTTAAATTAAATTAAAATATATAAAGTTTGATCCTATCCCTGTTTTTAGCCATCACTGGGGGTCTTGGAACATATCTCCCATGGATAATGGGGAGATGGAAACTAGTGAATTCTTTCAAAACGTTGAAATTAGAAGCCTGTTCTCCCTGTCTATTCAAGTCTGACTCTAGCCTAAACAATATTCAAAGGTTCTCTTTTTTATCTTAATTACTAGCGTGAAGCCATTATTTTGAGACAGTACAACGTAATGGTTAAAAGCAAAGACTTTCTGGAGTCATGCTTCATAAAGTTGTCCAAGTGTCTGGCTTATAGTAACAATTCAAAAACCAGTTGCTATAGTATTATTCCCTGTATTTCCTTAAAAAGTTATGTTATTTCCATCACTTTTACACAATTAGATAATTAATATATGACAGTATAGGCACTCTCCATTTAACACTATATTTACGAAAAAATAGTTCAAATTCTGAATAAATGACCTTAAAATAATGCTTAAATAGAAACACAATTTAGCACAATTCCAATACTGTTATGATCTTCCTTAAAAACTAGGGGTGCCTGGGTGGCTCAGTCGGTGAAGCATCTGATTCGATTTCGGCTCAGGTCATGATCTCATGGTTCATGGGTTCAAACCCTGAGTTGGACTCCCCACTAACAGAGAGGAGCCTGCTTGGGATTCTCTCTCTCTGTCCCTTCCTTGCTCGTGCACTCTCTCTCAAAATAAGTTTTGTTTTATTTTTTTAAAGATATCTGACCATTTCTTTAAAAATCAAAACTTTTGATGCCTATTTCTCAAGTAACGTACATACCACATACCCAAATAGTATTCAAGGCCCACCATAAACTGACCCCAATCTGTTCACCCCACCTTATTTCCTACATAATCTCTTTCCTACACCTTAAAATCTAAGCAGAGTGTAATTTGTACTACATATTTCCCCGAATGGTATTCCTCCTGCCTCAGAGTGCTCTATACCTTCATTATGCCTTCTCTAAATCTATCCCATGCTTCCTGCAAGACTCAGGTTGAATAAACCCTTCCCTCTTCAAATAACCTACTCCCACAGCATCTTGCCCCTCCCCCCTTTTTTGGCAGTGCTGATTTGCTATCTTACATGTTAATCACTTTAGAGATGCAGCTACTGCTGCTGCTATTAAGGATTTGTCTTGGATCATTTTTATTAAGAAAACTATTAACATATGACAGGAATATGTAGACACAAAGTCACAACATTATCAAACCCAAAATAGGCTTACAAATCATTACCTTTTCTTTTAAGCCAGCTTAAATCTAATAACAAGATCTACATTATAACTTACTAAAAATAATGTCCTGAGGGATAGAGTATTCTCAAGTAAAAAATGTGAGAGGCAGAGGGAACAAATGACTTGTCCAAGACTAAGGGATAAGCAGGGTAAGAAGATAAAGATCCACACTATTCTGTGCATTGGTAAATCACTAAGTCTTTAAAATCTTAATCCCTTATATACATTACATTCAAATGAGAAATGATACATACTGAATCATACTTTGTATGCCACCATAACAGAAGCTCTGTGTATTGGGTTTTTGTTTACTTTTCTTTTTTTTAATGTAGTTGACACACAATATTACATTAGTTTCAGGTTTACAATTCAGTGATTCGATTTCTCTACACATCATGCTATGTGTTCTGTGTAGAGAAGCTCTGTGTTATACTAGAAATGCATGGGGCTTAATTTCTGCACCAGTGAGATTTTGGAAAGTTATTTCATCTATCTGACCTTGTTTCCTTTAACTGTAAAAGTAGGATAACACTGCCTCCTATTTGTAGGAGGTTGTATCAACTGAACAAATATTAAATCTAAGATTATTCTTAATCCAGTACAGGGCATCAATAATAAACAATAGCTGTGTTTAGCTGGCAACAATTCTACCTTACAAGAATTGTGATTTCTTTTCCCAGTCTCAATTCAAAATTACAAAGAAAGGATTCAATACCATTGTAGGTATGGTGAAATAAAATATACTACAAACATAAGCATTACTCCCACTGCAATATAATCTAATAAATGCATGTGTGTATTCTGTAAGAACCACACAATCCTCTCAATAGATGCATAAAAAGCATTTGACAAAATACAGCATCCTTCCTTGATAAAAATCCTCAAGAAAGTATGGATAGAAGGATCACACCTTAAGATCATTAAAGCCATAAATGAAAGACCCACCACTAATATCATTTATGATATCAATATCATAAATTTAGAGTTTTCCCCCTAAGGTCAGGAAGTGCACAAAGATGTCCACTCTTGTGCTCGCTTTGGCAGCACATATACTAAACATGTCCACTCTAACAACTGTTATCCAACATAGTGTTAGAAGTCCTAGCCTCAGCAATCAGACAACATAAAGAAATAAAAGGCATCCAAATTAGCAAGGAGAAAGTCAAACTCTCATACTTTGCAGATGACATGATACTCTATGTGGAAAACCCAAAAGACTCCACCAAAAAACTGCTAGAACTGAACAATGAATTCGGCAAAGTCACAAGATACAAAATCAATGTACAGAAATCTGTGGCATTTCTATACACCAATAATGAAACAGCAAAAAAAGAAATCAAGGAAATCAATCCCAGTTACAATTGCACCAAAAAACGTAAAATACCTAGGAGTAAACCTAACCAAAGAGGTGAAAAAATCAAACACTAAAAACTATAGAATGCTTATGAAAGAAATTGAAGACACAAAAAAAAATGGAAAAACATTCCATGCTCATGGATTAGAAGAATATGGTTAATATGTCGATACTACCCAAAGCAATCTACATATTCAATGCAATCCTTATCAAAATAACACCAGCATTCTTCACGTAGCTAGAACAATTCTAAAATTTGTACGGCACATGAAAAGACCCCGAATAGCCAAAGCAATCCAGAAAAAGAAAACCAAAGCTGGAGGCATCACAATTCTGGCCTTCAAGCTGTATTACAAAGCTGGAATCATCAAGACAGTATGGTACTGACACAAAAACAGACACATAGATCAATGGAATAGAATGGAGAACCCAGAAATGGACCACAAACATATGGCCAACTAATCTTTGACAAAGCAGGAAAGAATAGCCAATGGAATAAAGACAGTCTCTTCAGCAAACAGTGTTGGGAAAACTGGACAGCTACATGCAGAAGAATGAACCTGGACTACTTTCTTGCACCATACATAAAAATAAACTCAAAATGGATTAAAAACCTAAATGTAAGACAGGAAGCCATCGAAAAAATCTAGAGTAGAAAACAGGCAACAACCTCTTTGACCTCGGCTGCAACACCTTCTTACTTGATGGTCTCCAGAGGCAAGGGAAACAAAAAATGAACTATTGGGACCTCATCAAAATAAAAAGCTTCTGCACGGCAAAGGAAACAATCAACAAACCTAAAAAGCAACCAACGGATTGGGAGAAGACATTTGCCAATGACATATTAAAGAGTTAGTATCCAAAATCTCTAAAGAATTTATCAAACTCAACACCCAAAAAACAAATAATTCAGTGAAACACCCAAAAAACAAATAATTCAGTGAAACAAGACATGAAGAGACACTTTTCCAAAGAAGACATCCAGATGGCCAACCAACACATGAAATGATGCTCAACATCACTCCTCATCAGGGAAATACAAATCAAAACCACAATGAGATACCACCTCACACCTGTCAGAATGGCTAAAATGAACAACTCAGGCAACAACAGATGTTGGCGAGGATGCGGAGAAAGAGGAACCCTTTTGCACTGCTGGTGGGAATGCAAACTGGTGCAGCCACTATGGAAAACAGGGTGGAAGTTCCTCAAAAAATTAAAAATAGAACTACCCTACAACCCAGCAATTGGACTACTAGGCAATTATCTAAAGGGCACAGGAGTGCTGTTTCAAAGGGGCACATGCATCCCAATGTTTATAGCAACACTATCAACAATAGCCCAAGTATGGAAAGAGCCCAAATGTCCATCAACTGATGAATGGATAAAGAACATGTGATACACACACACACACACACACACACACACACACACACACACACACAAAATGGAATATCAGTTGGTGATCAAAAACAATGAAATCTTACCATTTGCAACAATGTGGATGGAACTAGAGTGTATTACGCTAAGTGAAATTAGAGAAAGAATTATCATGACTTCACTCATATGTGGAATTTAGGATACAAAACAGGCGAACATAAGGGAAGGGAAGCAAAAATAATATAAAAACAGGGAGGGGAATAAACCCTATGAGACTCTTAAATACAAAGAAAAAACTGAGTGTTGCTGGAGGGGTTTTGGCTGGCGGGATGGATAAATGGGCAAGGGGCACTAAGAGGACATTTGGCTGGGATGAACACCGGGTGTTACATGTAAGTGATGAATCACTAAATTCTATTCCTGAAATCATTACTACACTATATGTTAGCTAACTTGGATGTAAATTTAAATAATTTTCTAAAAAGGAACACAACAGAAAAAATAAAATAACAATAATATTGTTTTGCATATTTAAAGGTTGCTAAGGGAATATATCTTAGACCTCATCACAAGACAGACTTCTTGTAACTATGTGTGGTATTAGGTGTTAACTAGAGTTGTTGTGGTGATCATTTAGCAATATGTATAAATATGAAATCATGTATTGTACACCTAAAAATAATATAATATGTCAACTCCACCTCAATAAACTAGATGAATAAAAATAATAATAATAAAATAAATGCACGTGTGTTTTTCAAAGCCCTTTTAAAATGTTTTGTATCACCTGAATCTCAGAAACAACCAGGTAAGTAAGGTAGGCGGCACACGTTTTATTATCTCATAACTTCACACAAGAAAAGAGAGGCTCAGAGTGACATTGCCAGAGGTCAAGAGCCTTTTAGCAAAAAGCAGGAATTAGTGGCCAGTATCTTTTGACCCCCTACTCCACCACACCAAGGGCAAAAGAAAGGTGTAAACTAGAGTACTTGAAGTCTCCTCCAGCCAATCCTCTCTACCTTGGCAGAGGGAGTCAGAACTCAGTCGGTTAACTTTTGGTTTGATGAAAAGGGGACCTGGAACCGAGGGAAGCAAATCTAGCAAGGAATAATAGATAAATGATCTCTGGCAGCATTACAGTTTTAGCCTGTGGCAAACAAGGCAAAGGACTAAAAATTACTGTGTAAAAGTTAATTGTTACTGAGTAACTAAGAAATGACCCTTGCTTATTGGCTAGAACCCAAGAACAATAGATCAAATAGAAAGCCTAGACAATAGACCAAAGGAAACTGCTGAAGTCTTGGAAAAGGACAGAGGAAAAACAGAGAGTCCAACAAGAAAGCCAGAAAGAAGAACTAGAAAGCTGGAAAGCTGCTAGTTTGGTTGTAGAAACTGGTACACTGAGGACCATATGGTAAGGTTGGGGCTAGGTGACCATCAGCAGAAGCCCAGCCTTGAGAAAGGAAGCCAAATACCCAAGTACTTAGACACCCAAGTACCATAAACTGCTAAGAACATCCACACATTCTATTCCCTTTGAAACGTCATACTGATAATGAGGCAGGTATTAATTACTATCTCCTTGTTGTTGTTAAGTATAGAATCTGAGGCTCAGAAATGGGAAATCCCAAATGCCAAACAAAGCCATACTTGTGCTCTGTTCGATTACATTCTTTCCACTATGTACAGGGGAAAAAAAGATTGTAACATTAGTCTGTTTCAGCCTTTAGTACCTGTAACTGCACTTAATGGCACAACTGTGACCATACTCTCATTCAATGAGAAAATTCTGTTTACAAACTCTCATCAAGCAAATTTTTCTCACAACACCTTTACACTATAATGCAACTAACGGTAGATGCCCCTGGTCTCTTCAAAACAGACACATCATACACATCTGTGCTCTTTACTGTACTTCTTTACCTAGGTCAAAGCCAATTAATGTTGTTAAAAGGTAAGTCACCATTGAGTAATACTAAACTGGAGATTAGAGTTAGCTTACATTTAAAACAAAGACATTTTCAGGGGGTGCCTGGGTGGCTCAGTTGGTTAAGCGGCCAACTTCGGCTCAGGTCATGATCTCATGGTCCGTGAGTTCGAGCCCCGCGTCGGGCTCTGTGCTGACAGCTCAGAGACTGGAGTCTGTTTCACATTCTGTGTCTCCCTCTCTCTGACCCTCCCCCGTTCATGCTCTGTCTCTCTCTGTCTCAAAAATAAACGTTAAAAAAAAAAAAATTTTTTTTAAAAAGACATTTCCAGAAAACAATAAAACAATTTATACACAGCCTTTTGCGAAATAAATAAATAAATAAATAAATAGATAGATAGCTAGCTAGCTAGCAATCTGGGGCGCCATGGTAGCTCAGTCAGTTGGGTGTCTGACTTCAGCACAGGTCATGGTCTCACAGTTCGTGGGTTGGAGCCCCACATCCAAGCCCTCGTTTTGGGTCCTCTGTTCACTTCTCTGCCTCTCCCCTGCTCACATTCTCTCTCAAAAATAAACATTAAAAAAATTTTTTTTTATTTAAAAACGAACAACTTTTATTAGCCATTTACCTAAACTTTACCTGTGCCTTTAAAAAAGCAAAATGATGCTGACACTTAAGTGATTTCCTTAAGACAAAAAGACTAGAACATCCCATCTTCTGTTCTAATGCCTTTTCTCAAAAACAATGTTGTTTTTCCAGTCATAATATCATATATCCCCGATCCCTCTTGCACAATAGACAAGTCCAGGACACAGGGAATTTTTTTTTTTTTTTTTAAGTAGGCTCTACTCCCAACATGGGGCTTGAACTCATGACTACAATATCAAGAGTTGCATGCTCTACCTACTGAGCCAGCCAGGCCCCCAGGACACAAGAATTTAGGCAGAGGCTGTGGTGCTCAACAAAACTAGGTATGAAGCAATCTTGACACTAACACTTGCTGACTGTAAATTCAGACAAGTTATTTAACTTCTCTGAACTTCAAGTCCTTCACTTGTAAAATGGAGATAATATATTTAGAAATAAATTTCTACACAGGGTCTGGCACAGTTCCAGTATAAGACACTCAATAAGCTATTGGCACACATTACTTTTGAAATTCACCCACAACTCATGATTCAAATAACTGATCATCTTAAATCAAAGATGAGCTTTGGGGGGTATCTGGGTGGCTCAGTAGGTTAAGCACCCGACTCTTGATTTTGGCTCACGTCATGATCATCTCACAGTTCATGAGATCGAACCCTGCATCGGGCTCTGCACTGACAACACAAAGCCAGCTTGAGGTTTTCTCTCTATGCCCCTCCCCAACTCATGGGTGCACACGCTCTCTCTATCAAAACATATAAACGTTTAAAAAAAAAAAAAAAAAAAAGATGTTTGCCTGAATGGTTTAGTCGGTTAAGCGTCCAACACTTGATCTCAGGTCAGGGCATGCATGATCTCACGGTTCATAAGATAGAGCCCCACCTTAGGCTCTGTGCTTATCATGGAACCTGCTTGGGATTCTCCCTCCCCCTCTCTTGACCCCCCTCTCTGCCCCTCCCCTCCGCACAATCTCTCTCTCAAAACAAACAAACTTAACAAAGAAAAAAAAGAAAAAAGAAAGAAAAAAAAATAATAAGCTTTGGTCATTGAGACAGTTACTCCACTTTAGGGTCTGTGTACCTCACCTGTGCCAGGCCTCTGATGTCCCTCCAAGGCTGGTCCAAACCAGTTATTGCCTCAGCAGGAAGAATACAAGAGAAGGAGATAACTCACAAGAACAAGAGAGGGGGTTTATTTTGTATACCGTTTTGTTTTTTTAATTTGAGGGAGTCCATTTAAGAAACTAAACCATAACAAACCTACAAAATATCACTTTTGTTCACTGACCACCAGGCTAAACTAGGCCCTAGGCTACAGAGATGATTAAGACATAATATCTCCCCAACCCCAGCCAAAAACACAGTGAGACATCTCCCTCAAAAAACTAAATCTAGCTCAAGATTTGAATCTGTTCTCCAACTATACAATACACCAGTCTTAATTTGAATTAGATGCTCAATTACAGGGCGTGACCTTCAAATAAACAGTGATGATAATTCAGGTGTTGTGAAGGCCCTACAAGAGTGTCCATTCCCTAGAATCAGAGGTGTACAATCTTGTGCAGTTAATTCCCTTTGAGCTCATCTATAAAATGAATGTAATACCAATCTGCTATTAGTCCCTGGTTAAGTACTGTCAGAATTACTATTAAGTATGCAAAAATATATAGGGTGTAGCACTTTCATCAATATGCCAGGCACATTAAGCCTGTATGAGAACAAAGTTTCTTATTGAGTCAAAACCAATTCCAATACAACCTAAAGTAAATTAATCTGTTTACCTTTGATTACTAATACAGCTTATAACTGACTAAATAGAGATTAACTTTGCAATCGGCTAAAGATATAAAAAATAGGGGTGCCTGAGTGGCTCAGGCAGTTAAGCCTCTGACTCTTTTTTTTTTTTTTAATTTTTTTTTTTCAACATTTATTTATTTTTGGGACAGAGAGAGACAGAGCATGAACGGGGGAGGGGCAGAGAGAGAGGGAGACACAGAATCGGAAACAGGCTCCAGGCTCTGAGCCATCAGCCCAGAGCCCGACGCGGGGCTCGAACTCACAGACCACAAGATCGTGACCTAGCTGAAGTCGGACGCTTAACCGACTGCGCCACCCAGGCGCCCCAAGCCTCTGACTCTTGGTATTGGCTCAGGTCATGATCTCACAGTTTATGGGTTCAAGCCCCGTGTAGGACTCCACATTGGCAGTATGAAGACTGGTTGGGATTTTCTCTCTCTCTCTCTCTCTCTCCCCCCCTTCTCTGCCCCTTCCCAGCTCACTCGCTCTCTTTTTCAAAGTAAATAAACTTAATAAATAAAAATAAAGATATAAAAAATAATTACTCATGAGACTCTTAAACACTGAGAACAAATTGAGGGTTGATGGGGGGTGGGAGGGAGGGGAGGGTGGGTGATGGGTATTGAGGAGGGCACCTTTTGGGATGAGCACTGGGTGTTGTATGGAAACCAATTTGACAATAAATTTCATATATTGAAAAAAAATAATAATTACCCATATTCTTGTATTCATAATTACTCATAAATAATGACTTTATTTAAAAAGCATAATTGGGGCGCCTGGGTGGCTCAGTCGGTTAAGCGGCCGACTTCAGCTCAGGTCATGATCTCGCGGTCCGTGAGTTCCAGCCCCGCGTCAGGCTCTGTGCTGACAGCTCAGAGACTGGAGCCTGTTTCACATTCTGTGTCTCCCTCTCTCTGACCCTCCCCGTTCATGCTCTGTCTCCCTCTGTCTCAAAAATAAATAAACGTTAAAAAAAAATTTTTTTTTAAACAAAACAAAACAAAAAAGCATAATTAATTATAACACTATACCTGGACATTTAAATAACTAAAAGAACTTTCCTTCCAAGAAAAGCACTATAAAAATGATAGGGAATTTTTACATAGTTTGAAATTAGTTTTTAAACACTTAAAAATATATATCTCAGGGGCACCTGGGTGGCTCAGTCGGTTTTAAGGGTCCAACTCTTGGTTTCAGCTCAGGTCATAATCTCATGGTTCACAAGTTCAAGCCCTCTGTTGGGCTCTATGCTGAAGCACGGAGCCTACTTGGGATTCTCTCTCTTCCTCTCTCTGCCCCTCCCCGCCCTCGCAAAATAAACAAACTTCTTCTCAAAAGTATGTGTGTGTGCGTGTTTATATATATTTACATATATATATCAGGGGTGCCTGGATGGCTGAGTTGGTTGGGCATCAAACACTTTTTTTGTTTTAAATGCTAACCAATTTGGATGCACAGCTTTTGTTTTATTTTATTTTATTTTTGAGAGAGAGAGCACAAGTGGGGAAGTGGCAGAGGGAGGGGGGACAGAGGACCAGAAATGGGCTCTGTGCTGAGAACAGGGGCCCAATGTAGGGCTCAAATTCACAAACCGTGAGATCATGAACTTGGAGATCATGACCCTTTGACATCTACCCAAGCTGGTCCCTCTGCCAAAAATGCTCTTTCAATTCTTTTATCCCACTCCCACCCTCTCAGACCCTTTTATACTCAAGTTAACTTTTTTTTTAACGTTTATTTTTTTAAGATAGCGCCAGCAGGGGAGGGGCAGAAGGAAAGGGGGACAGAGGATCCTAAGTGGGCTCTCACAGACTCTGCGCTGAAAGCAGTGAGCCCAATGTGGGGCTCAAATTCACGAGCCCAAGATGAGCGCTCAACTGACGGGAGTTACCTAGGCGCCCCCAAGGTAACTCTTAACTCAATCTTTGGATCCCAGTCTCTATGTCACTTTCTTAGGGAAGCCTTCCTGAACACTAAACCAATTCAGGGCTCCTGGGAATACATGCTCAAAGTTCCTTAACACTTCTCTTCCTATCCTAGGTTTAACTGCAATTATGTAACTATTATGGGATGACTTGTGTAATGTTTTCTCCACACCCTGGACTGAAGATCCATGAGGACTAACCATGTATGTTTTGCTCATTACTGTACTTCCAGACTTCAAACAGTGTCTGGCACACTGTTAATGCTGAGTATTCATTGAAAAACAAATAAATACAAAGAGCAAAAACATAAGGAAATGTTGTAAATGTGAAAGTGTTTATCTTCCACTTCAATCCCTAGAACATAAGTTAACTTTTTTTTTATGTTTATTTTTGAGAGAGAGAGTAAGCGGGGGAGAGGCAGAGAGAGAGGGATAGAGAGAATCGCAAGCAGGCTCTGCACTATCAGTGCCAAGCTCCACGTAGTGCTTGAACCCACAAACCGTGAGATCATGACCTGAGCTGAAACCAATGAGTAGGATGTTCAACTGACTGAGCCACCCAGGCACCCCAAAGCAACGTTAAATACACCTAGGTGAGAAAACACAGCATGCAATGCAAAGGGAAAGTTTAAATGCACAAAGCTAAAAAGTATCCCTTGGAAATGTCACATTAAAAACCACAGCCAAAGGACACTTCGTCCTCCAGTTGCTGGTAATCTACTAGAAATATTCCAGAAACTTAACTAGTGTCTTTGGGTGGAATAAGGGTTGAGTCACACACAGAGGTTAAGTGCTAAGAGATATGGAGGGGACTAGGAAAAAAACAGTATATTCCATAGTCGATCCACACTGCTTAGATTCTCAAAGCTAAACCTACTGGATTTATGGAACTTCTGTATCTAAAGTTTCTGGTGGAGGCACCTGGGTGGCTCAGTCAGTTGAGTGTCCAACTCTTGGGTTTGGGCTCAGATCATGACTGCAAAGTTCCTGACATGGAATCCTGAGACAGGCTCTGCATTGACAACACAGAGCCTGCTTGTGATTCTCTATCTCCCTTTCTCTCTGCCCCTGCCCCCACTCAACCACTCACTTTCTCTAAATAAACTAGAAAAAAAATTTAAGTTTCTGGTGAACAAGTAGGATCAAATACCAACTTAACAAAAGATCAAAGAGCCAACTTAGCAAACTTACTGAGTCAATAAGTATGTTGAACTGATTAGTGACATGTATAATTTGAAAAACCCAATGGTTGGGGTCCAGTATTTGAATTTTAAAAGAAAAGTCTTGGAGTGCCTGGGTGGCTCAGTAGGTTAATCATACTTTGGCTCAGGTCATATCTCACAGTTCCTGAGTTAACACAGAGCCTGCTTCAGATCCTCTTTCTCCCTCTGTTCTTCATTCTTCCCCCGCCCCAAATAAACATTAAAAAAAAGAAGAAAAGAGAAAGAAAAATCGTGAAACTTTAAAAACTGAGACCAAGATGAATCTCAGGCAGAGAGGAAAATAACGTGTGAGAGAACATTCTACTATGTGCCAAGCCTTTCCCATATATAATGAAACAGAATCGGGGTGCCTGGGTGGCTCAGTCAGTTGAGCATCTGACTCCGGCTCAGGTCCTGATCTCATGGTTCATGGGTTCAAGCCCCACATTGGGCTCTGTGCTGACAGCTTGCTCAGAGCCTGGAGTCTGCTTCGGATTCTTTGTCTCCTTCTCTCTGCCCCTCCTCTGCTCACACTCTGTGTCTCTCTGTCTCTCAAAAATAAGTGAAGAAAGAAAGAAAGAAAGAAAGAAAGAAAGAAAGAAAGAGAGAGAGAGAGAGAGAGAGAGAGAGAGAGAGAGAAGAAAGAAAGAAAGAAAGAAAGAAAGAAAGAAAGAAAGAAAGAAAGAAAGAAAGAAAGAAAGAAAGAAAACAGAATAAAAAACCATGGTAGGTAGGTATTACCTGCATATACTATTGAGAAACCCCAGAGAGTTTCCACTAGGATATCATTAATTGCCAAGTTCAACCCTAACTGATCCCAAAGTCTGGGTATCTAGCTGGGCTCTGGACTAAGTTCTGGAGTTAAAAGAATCCTCAGATCACCACCAAAGGCTTTTTGGCAAAATACAAAAAACAAATTTTTTAATGGTCCTAACTTCTTCCAACATGATTTATACTTTACAAAAATGAGTACTTCCAGGGGCGCCTGGGTGGTTCAGTCAGTTAAGCATCCGACTTCGGCTCAGGTTATGATCTTACAGTCCCTGAGTTTGAGCCCCGCATCGGGCTCTGTGCTGACCACTCAGAGCCTGGAGCCTGTTTCAGATTCTGTGTCTCCCTCTCTCTGTGACCCTCCCCCGTTCATGCTCTGTCTCTCTCTGTCTCAAAAATTAATAAACGTTAAAAAAAAATTTTTTTTAATATTTTCAGATTTAAAAAAAAATTGGGGGGGACGGGGGGCAGGGTCCCTGGGTGGCTCAGTCAGGCGTCCAGTCCAACTTTGGCTCAAGTCATGATCTCATGGTTCGTGGGTTCAAGCCCCACATCAGGCTCTGTGCTGACAGCTCGGAGCCTGGAACTTGATTTCGATTCTGTCTCCCTCTCTCGCTGTCCCTCCCCTGTTCGTGCTCTCTCTGTCTCTCTGAAAAATAAATTTAAAAACACTAAAAAAAATTTTTTTGAACATTTATTTCGGCGGGGGGGGGGGGGGGGAATGGGGGATACACGTGCTCACAACTGGGAAAGGGCCAGAAAGAGGGAGGCAGAGGATCTGAAGCAGGCTCCACACAGTGAGCAGAGAACCCAACTCAGGGCTCAAACTCACAAACTGAAATTAGGACCTAAGCAAAAATCAAGAGTCTGCTGCTTAACTGACTCAGCCACCCAGGTGCCACAAGTACTCCCTGATTTTTACTGTGCTAATCAGCAAAAGTAATGACAAAAGCCAATTTAAAATTTTTTGGTTAGGGGCGCCTGGCTGGCTCAGTTAGAACAGTGCATAATTCTTGATCTTGGGGTCATGAGTTCGAGTCCACATTGAGTGTAGAGATTAAATAAATAAAACTTAAAATATACATATATATTTTTTTTTTCCAGTTAAATGCAGACATCATTATACTGGATATACAATCATAAAAACTGATAGAATAATCTAATACTAAATTATTTCTTCAATTTCCTCCTCAATTCAAAACACTGTGAAGTCACTGAAATGAAGAAAGGTAGAATTTTCTCATTTCAATGTTTCATTCACCAATAAACCTTGCTATAAAATGCAGACAGGATGTATCCCTTGCCATTCTAAAGATTAATTCTTGGGGCGCCTGGGTGGCTCAGTCAGTTAAGCGGCCAACTTCGGCTCAGGTCATGATCTCGTGGTCTGTGAGTTCGAGCCCTGTGTCGGGCTCTGTGCTGACATGCTCTGTCTCTGTCTCAAAAATAAATAAACATTAAAAAAAATTAAAAAAAAAAAAAGATTAATTCTTTAAAACTTTACCCTGCATGTTTAAACGACACACAAAGTATCCTTTTTCCATGAGGTTTAAATGATACATCACTATTGTAGTCAAAAGCTTTAACATTTGCCCAAGAAAAAAAAAATCTCTAAACGCAATTTTCAAAATGCGATTACTTTATGTAACTCATGTATGTATTCAAATTATCTTTCTACTCACCACAGAAATTACAGGAAATTAACCCTAATATCTTTTGTGATCACATTTGTGATAATACAACCCAAACAAAATCTACAAAATAAATATATACAAACTATACTCTGATGAGCTAAAAGGAAGATAACTATTTTGGGCAATGGTGCCCTGACTGTATAATAATTTTCTCCAACTGATTCAGTCTCTCACAGGTCCCTAGTTATTTTCTTTTTACATCTCTGAAACACGAACCTAGCTTTCCTCTCTGCAGGAGGGCCAAGATGAGAAATGACTTAGATATTTATAGAATACTCACTATAATTATATAATTGTACAATAGAATATAATTTATATAATTTGTATATTTGCAAATTATATTTACAGAATACTTATATTCATTCCTCCTGAAGTGATCACTATTTACCTGCTTACCAGAGACTGTGCCAGGCCTCAAGGATACAAAATAAAGATAGTTTAACAAACACAAATCCCAAACTTGAAGTCCTAAGTTTAGTGGAGGATACAGGAATAATAATCAAAATGTATTATAAAACATGCTGTAACAGTATTATGGAAACTCCAAAGGACTTTTTACCCTCCTTGCTGAAAATCAAGAAGAAACGCTGACCAAAATGACATGAGAGTATCAGACTACCTATAAATATCCTCCCCGTTAACTAGAAAAGTTGTCATCGTAGTTAATTTAACTACCAAATTACCATCTCCATTCATTAAAACTTAAAATATTAGATGTGCTTAAGAGCAAATAATATTTTGATATACACACCAGAACTTGACAAGCAGGTATTGTCCTTACAAAGCCATTTAATAACTCCGGGATGACATACACAAGAGGTTGATAAATTTTTTCTGTTAAGGGCTGGATAGTAAATATTTTACTCTATAAGACATACAGTCTTTTTCCCAACTACTTAACTCTCATCATAGCACAAAAATAGCCATAAACAACACTTAAAAAAACCATGTTCCAACAGAACTTTGTATATATTGTTATGGAAATCTGATATTTTAACATGTTACAAAATATTTTTTCCTCCTACCCTTTCAAAAATGTATAAGCTATTTTTTTTTAAGTTTATTTATTTTGAAAGAGAGAAAGCACACAGGGGGAAGGGGCAGAGAGAGAGGTAGAGAGACAGAGAGACAGAGAGAATCCCAAGCAGGCTCTGAGCTGTCAGCACAGAGCGTGACTAAGGGCTTGATCTCATGAACCATAAGGTCATGACCTAAGTCGAAATCAAGACTCAAACTTTTAACCAACTGAGCCACCCAGGCACCCCTAAAAGCTATTCTTGGTTCATGAACTGTTACAAACACAGGTGGTTTGCCAAACACTACCACTAAGAAGTGAACTCTACAGATCACATGATAAATATCATTCATGTTAATTTCAAGTCACATTTAGAACCTAAACTGTTATCTATTTAACTTCTTCACCAGCTAAAGCAGCAACTTCTGAAAACAGTTGCAGAAAATAAGTTCCAAAATTTTAAGCAGAGGTTGCCACAGCTACGTGTCTAGAGCAACATCAGAAGAAACAAGTAAATAGACAATTCCAAGGGTCTCACCACAAAAAATAGAACATAAACAGAGAAAAAACTATCACAAGCAACTATCAAAACAGGGTAAACTACTGAACTACTGGGTAACCAAGCAAATATATAATAAAAATTGGAAAAAACACCTCAAAAACGTAAACAAAAGATCACCATACGATCCAGCAATTCCACTCCTATATACTGAAAATAAGTAAAAGCAGGCACTCACAGATATTTGTACCCCCATGTTCGTAGCAGCACTATTCACAATATTCAAAAAGGTGGAAATAACTTAAATACTCCCCAAAATGATGTACATATTCAATGCACACTCTATGAAAATTCCAAAACCCTCTTTGGAGAAATGGAAAAGCTTAATCTCAAATTCATATGGAACTGCAAGCAGACAGAAAAGACAAAACAATATTGAAAAAAAAAAAAACAGGACTCATACATCCTGAATTCAAAACTTAACAGAAAGCTACAGTAATCAAAACAGTGTGATACTGCGTAAGAGAAACAGATCAATGGATAAAATTGAGAGTCCAGATATAAACCCTCACCAATATGTTCAACAGATATTTGACAATGGCACCAACACCATTCAATGGAGAAGGAATAGTCTATGCAAGAATGGTACTGAGATATGTGAATCACAAATGCAAAAGACTGAAGTTGGACTCCTTCCTCATTCCATACACAAATATTAACTCAAATTAGATCAATGGCCTAAATACAAGAACTAAAACTATAAAACTGTTAGAAAACTCCACTCCTAGGTATAGACAGAACAGAAATGAAAATATGTATCCATAAAGACACTTAAACACATGTGTTTACAGCAGTATTACTGATAATAGCCAAAAAGTGAAAAAAATATACAAATGTCCATTGATGCATGGTCAAAAAATTGTGGTAACTAAATAACAATAGACTATTCAGCCATAAAAATAATAATTTTGATCCATTCTTCACGGATGAACTTTGAAAACATTATGTTAAGCAAAAAACATTATTACAGGCATGTAAGTATTACAGGCATGTAAAAAGACATGTATTTTATGATTTCATTTACATGAAATATCCACAATAGGCAAATACAGAGAGACAGAAAGCAGACTGATAAATGTCAAGTGAATGTGGAATGACTGCTTAATGGGTATGGCATTTTCATTTGAGGTGGTAAAAAATTCTTTGGAACTAGATAGAGGCAATAGCTATACAATACTATGAATGTACAAATATCAATGTACAAATATCAAATGACATATTACATTTTGTGCATTCTACCACAGTTCTTTAAAAAGAGGGAGGAGCGGGGCGCCTGGGTGGCTCAGTCGGTTAAGCGGCCGACTTCGGCTCAGGTCATGATCTCGGGGTCTGTGAGTTTGAGCCCCGCGTCGGGCTCTGTGCTGACAGCTCAGAGCCTGGAGCCTGTTTCAATTCTGTGTCTCCCTCTCTCTGACCCTCCCCCTTTCATGCTCTGTCTCTCTCTGTGTCAAAAATAAATAAATGTTAAAAAAAAAATTTAAAAAAAATTAAAAAAAATAAAATAAAAAGGGGGAGGAGAATATTGGAGTTGTACAAGACAACAGGTGTAATAATTCAGAAATAGTTCATTTTAATTATGATACTTAATTTTAAAATTTCAAATAACATTAAATGTGGATTCGTTAGGTATATACCCAAGAAAGATGAAAACATGAACCCACATGAAAACTTATACACAAATCTTCCTAGCAGTATTCATAATAGCCAAAATGTGAAAACAAACCAAAGATCCATCAACTGATGAACAGATAAACAAAATGTGGTATATTCATGCGCCGGAATATTAATTACAAAAAGGAACAAAGTACTGACATGCTACAATATGAATGAACCTTTAAAACATTATGCTAAGTTAAAGAACTCAGTCACAAAGACCACATATTATATGACTCAATTTATATGAAATATTCAAAATGGGAAAATCCATAGAAAAAGAACAGACTGGTGGTTGTTTAGGGCTGAGGGGTGTGACTGCTAATGACATAATGAAAATTTTTAAAGTTTGATTATGGTAATCGATGTGCAACTCAATGAATATATTAAAAATCACTGAATTATATACTTTTTTTTTCTTTCTTTTTAAGATTTTATCTTGGGGCACTTAGGTGGCTCAGGGCAGTTAAACATCCAACTCTGGATTTGGGCTCAGGTCATTATCTCACATTTGTGAGTTCAAGCCTTGCATCTGGCTCTGTGCTGATAGTGCAGAGCCTGCTTGGGATTCCCTCTCCCTCTCTCTCTGCTCCTCCCCCACTCAAGCTAGCTCACTCTCTCTCAAAATAAATAAACTTTAAAAAAAAAAAAAAGATTTTATCTTTAAGTAATCTCTACACCCAATATGGGACTTGAGCTTATAACACCATGTTATCAAAACACTCATGCTCCACTGACTGAACCAGCCAAACACCTAAAATTACATACTTTAAATGGGTATATTGAATGGTGTATGAATTATACCACAATAAAGCTATTAAAAATTTAAAACAAAGTTTTATCTGCCCCCACATACTAAAATTAACTCAAACTCATCAAAAATCTAAATGTTAAGAGCTAAAACTATAAAATTCTTTGAAAATACAAAGCAATAAGTCTTCATAGCCTAGGATTTGGCAACAGATTCATAAAAAGGAAACCAAAAGAACAATCAACAAAAGAATATACAGGTAAATTGGACTTCATCAAACTTAAGTTTTTTGTGGAGAGCACTATCAAGAGTGCTAGGATATCCACCCAATAGGAAAAAACATTTACAAACCACGTATCTAATAAAGGTCTCATATCTAGAATATATACATGACTTCTACAACTCAACAACAGAAAAAGATAAAGGAAACGATATAGGAAAAAGTCTGAAAATGTACGGTGATGATGGCTATACAACAATGTAAATGTACTTAATGCCACTGAAATACACACCTAAAAATCTTTAAAATATAAATTTTATGTGTGTATACTTTACACTCTTTTTTTTAAATAAGGAAAGGACTCAAATAGACATTTCTCCAAAAAAGATGAATAGCCAATTAGCACAGGAAAAGATGCTCATTAGTCATTAAGGCAACGCAAATAAAATGATGAGATACCACTTCACATGCATTAAGATGGATATAATTAAAAAACAAAAAACAAAAAACTAGTAAGTATTGGCCAGGACGTAGAGAAATTAGAATCTTCATACGCTGATGGTAGGAATGTAAAATAGTGCAGTGGGGTAGCCTGGGTAGCTCATTCGGTTAAGCGTCTCACTCTGGATTTCAGCTCAGGTCATGATCTCACGGTTACTGAGATGGAGCCCTGAGTCGGGCTCTGCACTGACAGAATGGGGCCTGCTTGGGATTCTCTCTCCCTCTCTCTCTGTCCCAACCTCATTTGTGTGCACACATGCTCTCTGTCTCTCAAAATAAAGAAAGATGGGGGAAAAAAAGGACCTTTGTGTTCATGAACTGGAAGATTTAATATTGTCAAAATGTATATACTACTGAGGGGCACCTGGCTGGCTCAGCTAGTAGAGCATGGAACTCTTGATCTCAGGGTTGTGGGTTTTAGCCACACACCGGGCATAGAGATTACTTAAAAATAAAATCTTACCCAAAAAAGTACATACTACTGAAAGCCATCTATAGATTCAACTCGATCCTTATCAAAATTACAAAGGCATTTTTTACTGACATAGAAAAAAAGCCCTAAAATTTATATGGAACCATAAGAGACTCCTGAATACTCAAAACAATAATGAGGAGCAAGAAGAACAAAGCAAGAAGTCTCACACTTTCTGATTTCAAAATATATTACACAAAGCTACAGTAAACAAAACAAACATAAAAACAGACATATTGACCAAAAGAACAGAAGAGAGAGGCCAAAAATAAACCCACACATTTATAGTAAACTATCTTCAACAACAAGGGCAAGAATATACAATGGGGAAAGGACAGGCTCTTCAACAGATGTATGGGAAAAGTGAATATCCACTTACAAAAGAATAAAATAGAACCTTTAACTTATACCATATACAAAAATCTACTCTAAATTAAGTAAGCCTTAAACTTAAGACCTTAAAGTTCTAAAAGAAAATATAGAGGAAAAGTTTATTGACACTGGCCTTGGCAATGATTTTCCTGGATGACACCAAAAGCATGGGAAACAAAACGATAGATATGCAGGCTTCTGCACACCAAGGGAAATGATCAGCAAGGTGAAAAGACAACATACAGAATGAGAGAAAATATCTGCAAATCATATATCTGGTAAAAAGGAAATATCCAATTTGTAGAAGGAACTCTTATAACCCAACAGCAAAACTATCCAATTTAAAAACGGGCAAAAAAGGGGCGCCTGGCTGGCTCAGTCAGTAGAGCATGTGACTCTTGATTTTGGGGTCCTGAGTTCAAGCCTAACAGTGGGCATAGAGCTTGCTTAAAAAACAATAAATAAACAATAAATAAGTAAAAATGGGCAAAAGATCTGAATAGACGTTTCTCAAAGACGACATAAAATACAATGGTTTAACAGGCATAGAAAAGCCGCTCAATATAAGTAATTATCAGGGAAATGCAAATCAAAACCACAATGTAGTGTCACCTTACACCTATTAAGATGGCTATTCTCAAAAAAAAAACAAACAAACAAAACAGGTAACTGTTGTTGAGAATGTGGAGGAAAAGGGAACCCTTGTACACTGTTGGTGGGAATGGAAATTGGTACTATGAAAATCAGTATGGAGATCTCTCAAAAAATTAAAACTACAAAAAAATAAAATAAAACTAGAACTACCAGGGCACCTGGGTGGCTCATTGGGTTAAGTCACCCGACTTTGGCTCAGATCATGATCTCCCGGTTTGTGGGTTGGAGCCCCACATTGGGCTGTATGCTGTCAGCACACAGCCTGCTTCAGATCCTTGTCTCCCTCTCTCTCTACACATCCCCTACTCACGCAAGCACACTGTTTCTCAAAAATAAATAACCACCAAAAAAAAAAAAAAATTGAAATCAGGATCTCAAAGAGATATATACATTCCCATGTTCACCACAGCATTATTTACAATAGCAAAGACCTGGAATATTATTTACAATAGCAAAGACCTAGCAAAGACCTGGACCTAAATATCCATCAATACATGAATAGTTAAAGAAAATGTGGTATATATGCATACAATGGAGAGTTATTCAGCCTTTAAAAAAATTTTTTTTTTTTTATGTTTCATTTTATATTTGAGAGAGAAAGCAAGCAGGAAAGGAGCAGAAAAACAGAGACAGAATCCAAAGCAGACTCCAGGCTCCGAGTTGTTAGCACAGAGCCCAATGCGGGGCTTGAACTCACAAGCCATGAGATCATGACCTGAGCCAAAGTCGGACACTTAACCATCTGAGCCACCCAGGCACCCCAACTTTTTTTTTTAAAGCAAGCTCTACACCCAACATGGGGCAACAACTCATGGAACAAATCCAGCCACTTACTACAACATAAATCAACACAGAAGACATTATGCTAAAGGAAATAAGTCAGACACAGAAAAACAAATTCTACACAATCCCACTTATTATCACAAACATAACTAGTCAAATTCACAGAAGTAGAATGGTAGTTGAGGGGGGAAGAGGATATCAGGGAGGTGTTAGTTAAAGCGTACATAGTTTCACACATACGAGATAAATTCTAGAGATCTGCTGCACAGCATAGTGCATACAGTTAACAATACCATATTATATACTTGAAAAATATGTTAAGGGGATAGGTCTTATGTTTGATGTTCGCAAAAGAAGAAAAAGGGGAGGTGCCTGGGTGGCTTACTTGGTTAAGCAACCAACTTTTGATTTTGGCTCAGATCATGATCTCACAGTCATGAGATGGAGGCCTGCATCAGGCCCTGAGCTGAGAGTGGAGCCTCCTTAAGATTCTCTATCTATCTCCCTCTGCCCCTCTCCCTTGCTCACGCTCTAGCTCTCTAAAATAAAATTTTAAAAAATAAAAAACAAGAAATAAACATTTAGGGCACATCCACAAACTAACCGCCTAGGTGCTTAAAAAAAAAGAGGGAAGAAACTTTTAAGCCCATGGTTCGATGTATGACATTATATATGGTGCTAATTCTACAGATGTATACTGATCTTTAAGTTTATCAAGAAGTATAGATTAAATATGTACACTTTTGTGTAACAAAAAAAAAAATTAAAGGGGAAAAAGGTTAAAATTACCATATGGCACAGCAATTCCACCAAGGGGTATTTACACAAGAGATTCAAAAATAGGTATTCAAATAAAACTTGTATACAACTATTCACAGCAACATCATTCATCATAGCCAAAAAATAGAAACAAAAGGAACAACAAGTGTTGGCGAGGATGTGGAAAAAAAGGAACACTTTTGCACTGGTAGTAGCAATGCAAACTGGTACAGGAATTATGGAAAACAGTATGGAGGTTCCTCAAAAAGTTTTAAGTAGAACCACCCTACAATCAAGCAACCACACTATTGGGTGTCTACCAAAAAAATACAAAAACACTAATTTAAAGGGATATCTGCACCCTGATGTTTATAACACCACTATTTACAATAGCCAAAAAATGGAAGCAACCCAAGTGCCCACTGATACATGAATGGATAAAGAAGATGTGATATATGTATACAATGGAGTATTATTCATCCATAAAAAAGAAAGAAATCTTGCCATCTGTAATGACATGGATGGAGCTCGAGAGTATAATACTAAGAGAAATAAGTCAGTCAGAAAAAGACAAATTTCATATGATTTCACTCATATGTGGAATTTAAGAAACTAAACAAATAAGCAAAGGAAGAGAGAAAAGAGACAACCAAGAAATCGACTCTATCTTAAGATAGAGAACTAATAGTCACCAGAAGGGAGGTCAGTGGGAGGAGAGGTAAAACAGGTTATGGAGATTAAGGAGTGCACTTGTGATACACATTGGGTGAGGAATGAAATTGCTGAACTGTATTGTACACCTGAAACTAACATAACATTGTTATGTTAACTATACTGGAATTAAAATTTTTAAAAAAGATATGTGACCAACAAAATAGATAAGTAAAATACAAAAAATGGGAACAAACCAATATCGATGAATTGATGACTAAAAAAATGTGGTAAATCCACATCATGAAATATCATTCGGCCACAAAGAGAAATAAAAGTACTGATACCCACTATAATGTGAATGAAACTTGAAAACACGATACTACATAAAAGAAGTCAAACACAGAAAGCCACATACTTTAATTCCATTTTTATGAAATGTCTAGTGTTGGCATACCCATTAAGACAAAAGAAGAACAGTGGTTTCCATGGGTTAGGGAAAAGGAAGGGGCACCTCGTGGAGCATGTGCCTCTTAAATATCAGGGTTCTGAGTTCAAGACCCACGTTAGGTGTAGAGATAACTTAAAAATAAAATCTTTATAGACAGGTGGGTGGCTCAGTTTATTAAATATCAAACTCTTGCTTTCAGCTCAGGTCATGATCTCACAATTTTTGAGTTTGAGCCCCAAGTTGGGCTCTGTGGTGATGCATGGAGTCTGCTTCAGATTTTCTCCCTCCCTCCCTCTCTCTGCATCTCCCCTGCTGGCCTGCTGGCTCTCTCTCTCTTTCCAAAAAAATATCTTTTTAACTTAAAGAATAAAAAATTTAAAAAACAAAATCTTAAAAAAAAAAAGGAAAAAGGGAAAATGGGGAGCAACTGGTTAAAGAATCAGGAGTTTCTTTTTGAGTGATAAAAATGTTCTGCAATTAAATACTGGTAGTGGTTGCACAACACTGTAAATAAAAGAAATGCCAATGAACTGTATACTTTAAAATCATTAAAATGGTGGGGCACCTGAGTGGCTCAGTCGGTTAAGCATCTAACTTCAGCTTAGGTCATGATCTTGCGGTTTGTGAGGCCTGTGTCAGGCTCTTTGCGGTCAGCAGAGAGCCCACTTTGGATCCTATGTCTCCCTCTCTCTCTCTGCCCCTCTCCCTATCCTGCTCCTGCACAAGCACGCCCTCTCTCTCTCATAAATAAATAAATACATAAATTAAATCGCTAAAATGGTAAATTTTATAAGCTATTTAAATTGCACCTCATTTTTTTTTTATTTTTTTTTTCAACGTTTATTTATTTTTGGGACAGAGAGAGACAGAGCATGAACGGGGGAGGGGCAGACAGAGGGAGACACAGAATCGGAAACAGGCTCCAGGCTCTGAGCCATCAGCCCAGAGCCCGACGCGGGGCTCGAACTCACGGACCGCGAGATCGTGACCTGGCTGAAGTCGGGTGCTTACCGACTGCGCCACCCAGGCGCCCCCCTCATTTTTTTTTTAAGTAGGCTTCAGGCCCAGCATTGAGCCCAAGGTGTGGCTTGAACTCACAACCCTGAGATCAAGACCTGAGCTGAGATCAAGAGTTGGATGCTTAACTGAACTACCCAGATGTCCCTGATCTCATTTTCTTAACAACTAAGTATTTAGGGGCACTTGGGTTGCTTAGTCAGTTAAGCATCCGTCTCTTGGTTTTGGCTGAGGTTATGATCTCACGGTTTCCTGAGTTCGAGCCCCAGGTCAGGGTCCACACTGAAAGTGTAAAGACTGCTTGGGATTCTCTCCCTCTCCTTTTGCCCCTCCCCCACTCACACTGTCCCTTTCTGTATCAAAATAAATAAACTTAAAAAAAGTCTTTTCATTTAAAAAAATAAAACAAAACAAAAAAACTAAGTGTCTAGTTTCCTAAGGTAACTATTTTTTAAATGGAACATTTTGTATATGGTATGATAAACTTAAAGAACATTTCATTACTTCATAGTTACACTGACATCGTAGTTATTTATTAGTAAACAGATATAACTCATCAAACAAATTCTCATACTAGGTAGACGTTAACATGTAGCTTTAAAATACAGTACAGATTTGCAGGTAACATTTGTCTCTCCAATGTTTTTAAGCCAACTTGACATGCAGACATGAAAGAAACTAATAATCAAATGTCTACCTCCAATTTAATCTTCCATTTATAAGACAAGAGTCCACTAAAAATACATTAGAAATGAACAGTGCCCTTAGTCCTTTGTAACCAGAAGAGGCAGCATAGCAGAGAGAAAAATGCTCTGAAACCAGATGGCCCTGACTAGAATACTAGCACCATCACTTGGGAAACCTCTCAATCTGTCTAACCTTGTATTTCCTAATGTGTAAACCTGAAATAATGACTGTGCCTAGCAACTCATGGGGTTGCTCTGAGGATTATAAAATGAGATAATACTTAAGTGCTTAGTAGAGAGCCTGGCTGCCTAGCATATGGAATTCAATATATGTTAAATATTATAATTAACAATAGGAGCCAATATCCACCATATGCCATGCACTGTGCTAAGACTTAATTTTCCAAATATTTTATGCATTAAGATACTAAACATAGGAGTCAAGTGTGGTCTCAAATGGAGATCTGTCCAATTTCAAAGCCCATGTTCTTTCTACAATGCCAAATTGCCTTTCTATACAACATATTCATCGTTATAACTTTGTCATTATTTATCAACTAAGGGAGACGTTAATTAAATTACTTCACATTTCATATAGAAAAGTAAAAACATAATAAGGCTAATTAAATACAATGTTTATAAATACTTAAAAAAAAAAAAAAGAAAAACTACAGGGGAGCCTAGCTGACTCAGTCAGTAGAGCATGTGACTCTTGATCTTAGGGTTGTAAATTTGAGCTTCATGCTGGGTGCAGAGCTTACTTAAAAAGTTAAAAACTATATTTAAAAATAAATACATACATACATACATGCTATGATGATTTCCAGTTTGGTCAATTTAAAAAAATCCTTAACAGCTTAGAAAAACTCTTACGATTTTTTTAAATGGGATTTAATCTATGTTTTTTCCTAAAGAGTAGCAACCAAAAATAAGAAACAACTAAATACAACTAAATACAAGGGGAGGAATATAATCCAATCATTTAAACAAAAAAAGAGAAAACTCAGGTAAAGGCCTAGACCTTGACTACCCACCTTGAACAATATCCTTTCCTGCCCCACCCTCCCTAACTAATCACAACATATTCAACTCTTTATTCTCCTAAAGCAGCAACTATTTCAATCTTTGGAATCCTAAATCATATTCTTCTCAGCCTAGCACACATTCCCCTGCCCCAACTTCTACCATATTCCCATCTTACAAATGGCTCGCAAATAAAAAAATAAAATAAAATAACTGGCAAATGAATGCACTGTCTCAGTTATTGTTAGTAATTATCAAAATGCAATAGTACAATAAAATATACTTGCTAGTGTCACTTTTATTTTTTTATTTTTTTTAAATGTTTATTTATTTTTGAGAGAAAGCATGCAGTGCAAAAATAAAGGAACCAAGGATCCAAAGCAAGCCTCCTGCGGACAGCAGAGAGCCAGATGCAGGGCTTGAACCCACAAACCATGAGATCACAACCCCAGTGGAAGTCGGACACGCAACTGACTGAGCCACCCAGGTGCTCCTAACTTCTAAGTTTTAAAAGTGACTTTGGGGTGCCTGGGTGGCTCAGTCGGTTAAGTGTCCGACTTCAGCTTGGGTCATATCTCACGGCTTATGGGTTCCAGCCCCATTTCGGACTTGCTGATGCCGGGACGGAACCCGCTTTGGATCCTCGATTCCCCTCTCCCTCTCAATGCCCCTCCCCATCTCTAAAAAAAAAAAAAAAAAAAAAAACCTTAGAGAGTAACTCCTACTATAAAAATAACCACATAAAAAATTAAGTAAAATTCATTCTGTCAGGACAATTATTACCCTAATATCAAAACCAGACAGGGACATTCCAAGAGAACCATACACCTATACGCTAGTATCCCTAATGCCTGAAAATGTAAAAATCTTCAAGAAAATACCAGCAACCCAAATACAGCAACCTACAAAAAATATACAACTCTACACAAAATGGATTTTATCCCAAGAATGCAAAACTGGTTCAATATACAAAAAAATCAATATAATACATACATTAAAAATGAAGAGGGGATGGAACTACACCAAAATAAAAAGATTTTGTACAGTGAAGGAAACCATCAACGAAATGACAAGGCAACCTACTGAATGGGAGAAGATATTTGCAAATAATGTATCTGATAAGAAGTTAATGTCCAAAATATACAAAGAACTTACACAACACAAAAAATCTGATTAAAACAAATAGTCTGATTAAAATAATCTGATTAAAAAGGAGCAAAGGACCTGAATACACACTTTCCCAAAGAAGATATACAGACTAACAACAAATCACCCAAGACAAAATTAAGGGGCTAGCTCAGCTGGTAGAATACACGACTCTCAATCTCAGGGTCCTGAGTTCAAGCCCTGTGTTGGGGCATGGAGCCTACTTACAAACAAAACAAAACAATTCCATTTAAAATAGCATCAAAAAAGTTTAGAATTAAATGTTTAAATGGAGTGCGAGGGGCGCCTGGGTGGCTCAGCGGGTTAAGCATCCGACTTTGGCTCAGGTCGTGACCTCATGGTTTGTGCGTTCGAGTCCCACACTGGGCTCTGTAATGACAGCTCAGAGCCTAGAGCCTGCTTCAGATTCTGTGTGTCACTCTCTCTCTCTGCCCCTCCCCTGCTCACACTCTGTCTCTCTCAAAAATAAATAACATTAAGAAATTAGAATAAAATAAAATGTTTAAAAAAAAAAGGAGTGCAAGACTCGTATGCTGAAAACCATAAACCACCACTAAACAATATTAAAGACCTAAATAAATGAAACAATATTTCATGTTTAGGGATTGGAGATAATATTGCTAAGATGAAGAAAAACCTCAAAACAATCTATAAATTCAACACAGTCTCTATCAAAATTCCAGTTCCCTTTTTTGCAGAAAGTGACAAGCTGATCCTAAACTGTATATGAAAATGCAAGGGGACAGAATAAACAAAACCACCTTGAAAATGAAAAACAAAATTAGAGGACATACACTTCCTGATTTCAAACTTACTACAAAGTTATATCAATCATAAATGTGTGGCAGTGGCATAATTATGGATAGACATACAGATCAACAGAAGAACATAATTGAGAGTCCACAAATAAATCCTGACATATTTACAAGGGTGCCAAAATCATTTACTAAGGAAAGAATAATCTTTTCAACAAATGGTGCTGGGACAACTAGATACCCACATGCAAAAGAAGTTGGGCTCCTATCTCACACCATATACAAAACATTCTAAATGGATAAAAGACCTAAATTTAAGAGCAAAAATACAATTTTACAAGAAATCATAGGAGTAAATATTCCTGATTAAGATTTTATTTTTTTTTTTGTTTAGTATGTATCTTTTTAAGATTTTATTTTTAAGTAATCCCTAAACTCAATGTGGGGCTTTAACTTACAACCCCGGGATCAAGAGTTGCATGTTCTACTGACTAAAACCAACCAGATGCCCCATCTTCCTGATTTTCTATTAGACAATGTTTTCTTACATATGACACCAAAAGCACAAAGAAAAAAAAATTAAATAAACTGGACTTGATCAGAATTAAAAACCTTGTGCTTTGGGGTGCCTGGGTGGCTCCATCAGTTAAGCATCTGACTCTTGATTTGGGCTCAGGTCATGATCTCAATGTTCATGAGTTTGAGTCCCATGTCCAACTCCATGCTGCCAGTGCAGAGCCTGCTTGGGATTCTCTCTCCCTCTCTCTACCTCTCCCCAACTCGCTCTTCCCCTCCCTCTCTCCCAAAATAAACTTTTTAAATAAATGGTTAGGGTAGAAAATTTCATGTTATGTGTACTTTACCACAATTAAAAACTAGGGGCACCTAGGTGGTCAACTGGTTAAGCGTCCGACTCTTGATCTCAGCTCAGGTCTTGATCTCAGGGTCATGAGTTCAAGCCCTGTGTTGGACTCCATGCTGGGTGTGAAGTGTACAATAAATAAACAAACAAATAAGTGGATGAATAAATAAATAAAAGGGGTGTCTGGGTGGCTCAATCAGTTAAGCATCCAACTCTTGATTTCAACTCAGGTTATGATCTCACTGTTCATGAGATGGAGCCCTGTGTCAGGTTCCATGCCTATAGCATGGAGCCTGCTTGGGATTCTCTCTTTCCCTCTCTCTGTCCCTCCCCTGCTGGTGCTCTCTCTCACAAAATAAATAAACATTTAAGAAAATAAAAATAAGTTAAAAAATAAAAAATAAAAATTTGAGGTGCCTGGGTGGCTCTCTCAGTTAAGTGTCTGCCTCTTGATTTCAGCTCAGGTCATGATCTCAGTCATGAGATTGAGCCCCACCTCATGCTCCATGCTGGGCATGGAGCCTGTTTAAGATTCTCTCTCTCCCTCTCCCTTTGGCCCTCCCTGTCCCACTCTCTCTCTCTCTCAAAATAAATAAGTAAATAAATAAGTAAATAAATAAATAATAAAAAATAAAGAATTCCCACTGAAACAGGCACATTCATATACTGCTGGTTGGGATTGTAAACATATATACTTACTCTAAGTGGTGAAGCATAGTAATATCTTTTGAAATTATATATATATATTTAATTTTGACCCACAAGCCCAGTTCTTGAGAGTAGAGATTTATTTTACAGATGTATTTACATACACTGAAATATGTGTATGTATGTATGTATGAATTATGCATATGGTTGTTCACTTTTAGCAAAAGAATATATGAATTGAAAATGCCCATATTCATACAATAGAAAAGAATCCACATGTAAAAAAGAATGAGAGAACTATGTTATAAAATGGAAAGATTTCAGGGCACCTGGCTGGCTCAGTTGATAGAGCATGCAACTCTTGAGCTTCAGGTTCTAAGTCTGAGCCCCACATTGGGTATAGAGATTACTTAAAAATAAGATCTTAAAAATGAATAAATGGAAAGATTTCTACAATGTATTAAATGAAAAAGCAAGATTATGTGTGCATAATCTGCTACCTTTGTCATAAAAAGGGTGGGAGGTGCCACAGGAATTGAAGGTATTAAATGAGCAGACAACGAACAAGGGTACTTCACTGGTTACCTTTTTGTACTGTATTTTTGAGCCACATATCTATGCAAAAATTCAATTCAGTTTAAAAGTAAAAAGTGGGGGCAGCTGGGTGGTTCAATCAGTTAAGCATCCAACTTTTGGTTTTAGCTAAGATCATGATCTCAGTTTGTGGGTTCAAGCCCCAGTCGGTCTCTGTATTAACAGTGCAGAGCCTACATGGGATTCTCTCTCTCCCACTCATATTCTCTCTTTCCCTCTCTAAAAATAAATAAACTTTAAAATAAATAAATAAACAAACAAACAAACAAATAAATAAATAAATAAAATAGTAGAGGTGCCTGGGTGGCTCAGTCAGTTTAAGGGTCTGACTCCTTGATTTTGGCTCAAGTCATAATCTTAGGGTCCTGAAATCAAGCCCCACATTGGGTTCCACGCTCAGCGCTGGGCCTGCTTAAGATTTTCTCTCTCCCTTGGGGCAACTAATGGCTCAGTCCATTGACCTTCTGATTCTGTTTTGGCTCAGGTCATGATCCAAAGGTTCGTGAAATCAATCCCCAAGCAGGGCTCTGTGCTGACAGCACTGATCATGCTTGGGATTCTCTCTCCCAATCTCTCTCTCTCTCAAAATAAACATAAAAAAAAAATAGGATTTTCTCTTCCCCCTTGCCCGCTCACAGGAAATTTCTCTCAAAACAAAAAAACAGTAGTTAATCATGGCCTATTTTGCATACTTAAGCACTCTTTTTTTTTTTTTTGAAGGGGGGAGCAAATGAGAGAGAAAAGGAGAAGCAGGGCTCACATTCACCTGAAGAAGGGCTCAAACTCAAGAACCATGAGATAATGACCTGAGCCAAAGTCAGATGCTTAATGACTGAGCCACCCAGGCGCCCCTTAAGCTTTCTCCTTTAATCAAAACTATTCATAGGGGTGCCTGGGTGGCTCAGTCGGTTGAGCGTGCAACTTCAGCTCAGGTTATGATCTCACGGTTCGTGGGTTCGAGCCCCGGGTCAGGCTCTGTGCTGACAACTCAGAGCCTGGAGCCTGCTTCGGATTCTGTGTCTCCCACTCTCTCTGTTCCTCCCCTGCTCGTTCTGTCTCTGTCTCTCAAAAATAAACAAACATTAAAAAAAATTGAAAAAAAAACTATTCATTTCGGGGATTCTGGGTGGCTCAGTCAGTTAAGCCTCCGACTTCAGCACAGGTCGTGACTTCACGGTTCATGAGTTCAAGCCCCATATCAGGCTCTCTGCTGTCAGTGCAGAGCCTGCTTTGGATCCTGTCTCCCTCTCTTTTTGTCCCTCTCCCACTCTCTCTCTCTCAAAAATAAACATTTAAAAAATATTTCAAGGGGCACCTGGGTGGCTCAGTCAGTTGAGTGTCCAACTTCTGCTCAGGTCATGATTTCACAGTTTGTGGGCTCAAGCCCCGCATCGCGATCTATGCTGACAAGCTTGCTCAGAGTCTGCAGCCAGCTTCGGATTCCGTGTCTCCTTCTCTCTCTGCCTCTCTCTCTCTCTCTCAAAAATAAACAAAAGTAAAAACTATTTCAAAAATAGGGATGCCTTGGTGGCTCAGTCGGTTGAGTATCCAACTCTTGGTTTGGGCTCAGGTCGTGACCTCCCTGTTTATAGAATCGGGCCCCATGTCAGGCTCTGTGCTGACAGCTCAAGAGGCTGCAGCCAGCTTCAGATTCTGTGTCTCCCTCCCTCTCCCTCTCTCTCTCTCTCTGCCCCTCCACCACTTGTGCTCTCTCTTTAAAATAAACATTTTAAGAAACTTAAAAAAAATTTTTTTTAAATACGGGCGCCTGGGTGGTTCAGTCAGTTGAACATCCGACTCTTGGTTTTGGCTCAGGTCATGATCTCAGTTTTGTGGGTTTGAGCCCCCCACAGGGCTCTGTTCTGACAGCAATGGGCCTGCTTGGGATTCCTTCTCTCTCTGCCCCTCCCCGACTCACACAGTCTCTCAAAAATAAATAAAACTTTAAAAAACATTATTTAAAAAAAAAATAATTTTTTTAAATTCATTTCTTGTTGGATAGGTGTGGTAACCAGCCTCCAAGATGGTCCCCAATGATTCCCATCTCTAGGTATTCATGGTATTCAACCCATGGTTTTCCCCTCCCACACTTATCCCCTTAATTCTTCCTGCTTGGTCTCTCCTCTCTTGGATCACTCACCCTGGGGGAAACTAGTACATACTATGAGCAGCCCTATGGAAAAGCTCATCTGGCAAGGAACTAAGGACTCCTACAGCCAACCAGCAACATTTTCTTAGACAGGGATCCTAGAGCCTTTAGAGGACTGCAGCACTGGCTGACATCTTGCTTGTAATCTCATGAGACACTGAGACAGAACCACCCAACTAAGCCACTCCCAGATTCCTAACCCTCTGTGATATTAATGTTTGTTTTAGCCTGCTAAATTTGAAAGTAATTTGTTAGGCAAAATAGATAACTAATACAGAGGGAAACATTCCTTTCACAGCTTTAAGAATTTATGTTTTCAAAAAGGTATTAAAGACACTATAAAAATTGTCATCATCATGGTACTGGATATTAAAATAAAATCCATATTAAATCAGTAACTGTGACAGATAGCATTTCTTCACATTTTTATGTCTGTAAAGTTAAGCAAATACATAGAAGCACAATAAGCTTTGAATCAATAAAAGAAATCACTTCAAAACACAGATCTGGGTAAATGAAAAATCAAACTTCAGCTGTACAACTACAGAAAAGCATTCACTAAAACTGAAAAGAGATTGGGGCACCTGGGTGGCTCAGTCAGTTAAGCACCCAACTCTATTTTGGCTCAGGTCATGATCTCACAGTTTGTGAGATCTAGCCCCACATCCGGCTCCATGCTGTCAATGCACAGCCTGCTTGGGATTCTCTCTCTCCCTCTCTCTCTGCGCCTCCTGCACTCTCATTCTCCTTCTCTCAAAATAAATAAAAAATTTAAAAGAAATGCAAAAAAAAAAAAAACAAAACCAAAACTATTGAAATGGTACGATCCTTTTGGAAAGCCATAGAGAAGTACATACATCAACATACAAAAAAATTTAACCCATTACCCTGATATTCTACCACCAGCAGTTTATCCTTAGGAAATAATTCCACAAACATTATTATGAAATTATTACAAGAAAATAATTCCACAGATATTACCTATCAAGACTCTACTTACAACTCTAACATCTACTCCACCAAAGAAATTATTTCAGTGGTTTAATTAACTGCACTGTAATACTTCTGCCCACTCTACTATGTTAAAGAAGAATATCTGAAATGTGGACTTTATTACCTCTCAACAACTGCTCTGCAATTCTTTACTGATGGTGGCATAAGTAGAGGTGCTATTCCTTGATATACTTACTATAAAAACAAATTCAAGACATTGTCAGTTGCACCAAATGTAATTTGAATAAATGCCTTTAGATGTAAAATTCCAAAGACAATTAGGATGGCATTAATGTCTATTATTTTTAGTGAGTACAGAGACAACTTCTACATCACCTACTTGCACCAGGGACCCCCAACAGCTCCAATTACACTATCAAGAGAAATTTGAGATGACAAGGGGAATATACCATTGCAATTTACAAAGACTAACCTTCAGACTCTTCCTGGTATATAAGGGGATATCATATAACCAGTAATTATTTTTAATTTAATCTAATGTGTAAATACAATTGTTCATACTCCAAAATGGATTTTATCCTTCCAGCAATCTTTAGCAGAATATTATGGTATTTTATATAAAATCACTGGAATGTGAAAAGGACTTTAGAAACCTTAATAAGTAATTTTGCCTAATAAAGCAACACTAAAATCTGTTCCAACTTATTAAGGGGAAACCACAAATGTGTATGACTTTGTTGGTTCTCTAGTAAATTATCTAAAAGTGGAAGCAATGTTTAAAATTATGGTTTGTATATAACCATTACAAAGAATGTAAAGCATCTAGAATATATAAAGAACTGTCAAAACTCAACAGTTAAAAAAAAAAATCAATTCAATTAGAAAATGGGCAAAAGAGATGAACATATTTCACTAGAGGATATACAGATGGCAAATAAGCACACAAAAAGATGTTCAACATCATTAGCTATCAGGAAAATGCCAATTAAAACCATAATGAGAGATCATTATATAACTATCAAAATGGTTGAAATAAAAACAGTGACAACACAAGTGCAAATCAAAACCACAATGACACATCACCTCACACCTGTCAGAATGGCTAAAATCAAAAAAACACAAGAAACAAGTGTTGGCAAGTGGAGAAAAAGGAACCCTTGTGTACTGCTGGCAGGAATGCAAACTTGTACGGCCACTGTGGAAAACAGTATGGAGGTTCCTCAAAAAATTAAAAATAGTATTACCAGATGATCCAGTAGTTCCACTACTGGGTATTACCCAAAGAATACAAAAACACTAATTCAAATATATATACATGCACCCCTATGTTTATTGCAACATATTTGCAATAGCCAAGATATAGAAGCAACCCAAATGTTCATCAACATATGAATGAATAAAGAAAATGTGGAAGATATATATATATGCATCAAACAATCCAATTAGAAATGGGCAAAACATACATACATACACATACACACACATATATACATATATAACAGACTATTACTCAGCCATAAAAAAGAATGAGATTTTGCCATTTGCAACAACATGGATGGATCTAGAGGGCATAAGGCTAAGTGAAATAAATCACAGAAAGACAAAAATATATTTTTCACTTGTGGGATTTAAGAAACAAAGAACAATTTTTTTAAAAAGACCGACAAAAAACTAGACTCTTAAATATAGAAAACAAACTGGTGGTTACCAGAGGGCATGTAGATCTCGGGGAAGGGTGAAAAAGAGTAAGATACACTTATCTTGGGGTGCCTGGGGGGCTCAGTTGGTTGACCATCTGACTTGGTTTCAGCTCAGGCATGATCTCACAGCTTATGAGTTCAAGCCCTGTGTCGGACTCTGTGCTGACAGTATGGAGCCTGCTTGGAATTCTCATTCCCTCTCTCTTTTTGCCCCTTCCCCGCCCTCTCTCTCTTTCTCTCAAATGAACTTAAAAAAAAAAAAAAAAAGAGTACACTTATCTTGATGCACACTAATGTATAGAATTGTTGAATCATTATACTGTACACCTCACAGTAATATAACCTGTACATTCATTGTACTGGAATTTTAGGAAGAAAGAAAGAAAGAAAGAAAGAAAGAAAGAAAGAAAGAAAGAAAGAAAGAGAGAGAGAGAGAGAGAGAGAGAGAGAGAAAGAAAGAAAGAAAGAAAGAAAGAAAGAAAGAAAGAAAAGAAAAGAAAAGAAAAGAAAAAAGAAAAAGATTCACTTATATGAGGACTTTAAGACACAGAACATATAAACATAAGGGAAGGAAAGCAAAAGTAATATAAAAACAGGGAGGGGGACAAAACATAAGAGACTTTTAAATATGGAGAACAAACAGGGTTACTGGAGGCATTGCAGGAGGGGGGATGGGCCAAATGGGTAAGGGGCACTAAGGAATCTACTCCTGAAACCATTGTTGCAGTATATGCTAACTAATTTGGAAGTAAATTAAAAAAAGAAGAAAAAAGAAAAAAGGAAAAGAAGCGCCTGGCTGGCTCAGTTGGTACAGCATGTGACTCTTGATTTCAGGGTTGTAAGTTCAAGCCCTACAGTGGGTGTAGAGATTATCAAAAACAAAAAACAAAACAAAACAAAACAAAACTTAAAAAAAGAAAAAAATAGACCAAGAAAAGGAAAGAAATAGTGATAACACCAAATGATGGCAAAGATGCAAAGAGACTCCATCACTCATATACTGCCAGTAAGAATGTAAATGATAGAGTTGCTCTGAAAATCAGCTTGGCAGCTTCTTATAAAACTAAACATGTCACTACCATATGATTCAGCAATTGTACTTGGGCATTTATCCCAGAGAAATGAAAACTTATGTTTACACAAAAACCTATATACAAATGTTCATAACACTTTTACTTCCAACAGACAAAAATTAGAATAAGGCCAGATGTCCTTCAACAGGTGAAGGGCTGAACAAGCTGTGGAATATACACTGTGTGGAATATTACTTAGTAATAAAAAGGAATAAAATATTGATACTTTCAATAAACTGAAGGAATCTCCAGGAACTTACACAATGTAAGTGAAAGAACCCAATCCCCAAAAGCTATATACTATATGATACCATTTACGTAACATTTTTAAAACAACAAAATTTTACAAACAAAGGACAGAGTAAGTAATTAGCAAAGGCTGGGGAAGGAGCTGTAAGAAAAGAAATGGATTTGATGTAAAAGGGCCAAGGGAGGGATTCTTGTGGTGTTGGAACTGTTTAGTATCTTGACCGTGGTGACACATATGTGAACCTACACCAGTGATAAAAATGTAGAGAACTTAATATACACATTATATATTCTACGTACTACACAAAATGAATACAGGTAGATCTGGAGACATCTAGAACACATCTTCTTAGAAATACAAAATTTTCTTCTAGGAAAAAAAAAACATGAAAAACAAAAACTGGGTTCACGTGAACAAGATTGGAGGATTATATCAACATCAATATCCTGGTTGTAATATTTGACGTTTTCATAAAACATTACCATTGCAAAACCAGGCAAAATGCACAAGAGATCCCTCTGTATTATTACTTAAAACTACATGTGAATCTACATTTATCTCAGTAAAAAATTTCAATAATAAAAATGAGAGTGGAGCTCTATCTACATGCTCATATGAAAATATGTCCTTAATATATTAACCAAGGTATTGAACACGTATACAGGCCATTTACATTTCCAAATTTGAAAAAAAGAAAAGGTTTGTATAAAAAGAAAAGTTTAATAGAACATTAAGTACATGAGGGGTGACAGAAATAGAAACTTTTACCTTCCATTTTTAAGTCTGACTTTTTTTTGCCACAAATATTTATTACCTTTCTAACTAAAAAGAATCACAGCCAGGGTGCCTGGGTGGCTCAGTTGGTTAAGCATCTGACTTTTTTTTTTTTAATATTTTTATTAATTTTTGAGAGAGAGGAGAGAGAGTGTGAGCAGTGGGGGGGTGGGGGGGGAGGGAGGGAGGGAGGGAGAGAGAGAGAGAGAGAGAGAGGATCCAAAGCAGGCTCTGTGCTGACAGCAGAGAGAATCTGATATGGGGATTGAACTCACGAACTGTGAGATCATGACCTGAGCCAAAGTCAAATGCTTAACCGACTGAGCCACTCAGGCACCCTGTGTCCCACTCTTGATATCAGCTCAGGTCATGATCTCACAGTTCCTGAGTTTGAGCCCGGCATGGGGCTCTGCACTGACAGGGCGGAGCCTGCTTGGAACTCTGGTCTCTCCCTTTCTCTTTGCCCCTTCCCTGTTTGCTCTTTTAAAACAAATAAATAAACATTAAAAAAAAAATCCTAGCCATTTCTTCAAAAGGCCACACTTGAAATTATTTTAAAAGTCTAAGGAACAATCATTCAATGAAAATCAAACCCACCACTGCAAAAGAGATGGGATCTCCTTTCAGTGGGTTCTTGTGAAAACTAGGGGGTAGAGATGTAACATTTACATCCGTGACAATGACAAAAGACAACCAGCAAAACAACATAATAAAGTTATACCACTTAACAGCTGGGAGTACACAAAGATCCTGATCCCACTACACAAAGTAAATTCTCGTGATTACCAAGAAAAAATGGATAAAATTCTATTAAACAGAAATAGAAACTGTCAACAGTAGTTTATGTCTTTAACTTACCAAGTAAGGCAGAAGAGTTCAGAAGAATAAAGAAAAAAAAGCAAAAACGCAAAGACAGGCTTCTGGAAATTCACGACTAACTCTCCCAAAAGGTGTTTGGTTCTTGCATATAATAGGCATTGCTTACTGAGCACCTACTTCAGAACTAGCATCTAGTATCTTGTTGCACTCTCAAACAAACCTGTAGGTAAGGTACTAGCCCCAATTTAGAGATGAGGAACTGGGCCTCAGAGATTAAAGGGACTTCTCCAACTAAACAGGAAGAACAGTACACACTCAGACACACTCAGAGATCTGTTCAATTTAAGAACATTATGATTCGGGGTACCTGGGTAGCTCAGTAAGTTAAGTGTCCAACTCTTGATTTTGGTTCAGGTCATGATCTCGTGGTTTGAGATTGAACACCACGTCAGGCTCTGTGCTGACAGTGTGAAGCCTGCTTGGGATTCTCTCTCTCTCTCTCTCTCTCTCTCTCTCTCTCTCTCTCTCTCTCTCTCTGCACCCCCTCCCACTCACGTGCTCTCACTCTCTCTCAAAATAAACTCAAAAAAATAATAATAAGACCACTATGATTTAATATTCACAATTAAAAGACTGAAAAGTGAGGGGGCACCAGGCTGGCTCAGTCGGTGAAGCATCCAACTCTTGATCCCAGGGTCATGAGTTCAAGCCCCACGTTGGGTGTGGAGCCCACTTTAAAAAAAAAAAAAAATTACCTTGTTAAAAGATTGAAGGTGAGAATGTGGAGAAAAATATTAGGATATTAGGAAACTCAAGTTCAAAGACCTTAGAAATTGAGTGCATGAGGAGATAAAGTCAAAAAAGTCAAAAAAATTCTGAGGTTTTAAAATTTGGTACACCGAGGAGAAGAGCTGACAGTCCATTCATCACCTTCCTATCTAAAACTTACTTCCTGGAGCACCTAGGTGGCTAAGTCGGTTAAGCCTCTGACTTCGGCTCAGGTCACGATCTCACCTCTTGTGGGTTCAAGCTCCACAATGAGCTCTGTGCTGACAGCTCAGAGCCTAGAGCCTCCTTTGGATTCTGTGTCTCCCTCTCTCTCTGCCCCTCCCTGCCTCTCAAAAACAGATAAACATTAAAAAAAATTTTTTTAGTAAGTAAAATAAAATCTACTTCCCTCCCCAAGTTGTACTGCTGTAATAGCACCATCCACCCTTTCCTTTGGTAACTATATAAAGGACTACTACAAAAAAGGCATCATGCTACATACTATTAATATGCAACGATGAATCAGACCAAGAGAATAAAGACATGAGCCAGGGGAGGGTGTGAAGTAAAGCAAATCTAATCTATTAGTAAATAGCTCAGTCTGACTGAACCCAGAACACCTTGGATATAGCATATATGAGATTTGAGAAAGTCAAGAAAGGGTCCTATCAAAGAGGCACTAAATATGGGCTTTGTTTGTTAGGTAAATAGGGAAAGAAGTGAGGCACTGAAGGTAAAGCTTTAACCAGAGACCTAGAATTTCTCATTTTGGAGGACAGAAGTAATTTTGGATAAGACAGACTGGAAAGAAAAACTGTATGAAGAGTGATAAAGACCTCATAGTAGAATGGGAATTAAGAAATGAAAAAAAGACTGGAGAATCTGTGTAATTTAGAAATCGCATAATGGAGTGCCTGGCTGGCTCAGTCAGAAGAGCAGCATGTGACTCTTAATCTCAGGGTCATGAGTTTGAGTCCCACACTGGGTGAAGATTACTTAAATAAAAATTTAAAAAATAAAAATAAAAATAAAAACTTAAAAAAAAAAGTCAACTCTTGGGGTGCCTTGGTGGCTCAGTCAGTTAAGCATCCAACTTCAGCTCAAGTAATGATCTCGCAGTCAGTGAGTTCAAGTCCCTCGTCAGGCTCTGTGCTGATAGCTCAGAGCCTGGAGCCTGCTTCAGATTCTGTGTTTCCCTCTCTCTGCCCCTCCTCTGCTCATGCTCTTTCTCTCTCAAAAATGCATAAACATTAAAAAAAATTTTTTTAAAAGTCAACTCTATAGGATGGCATACAAGACCTATGTTTATACTTTACCTCCTGACAACCTCATTCTCCCAGATTCCTATCAAAAGAATTTCTTGGCACTTCTATATCCTACTCCTTCTTACTTACTGGCATGCCTCTGTTCAATTATACACAACCTTTCTGTGAAGTTCTTCAGGATTACTCCAGACATGCCACAGTACTGTATTTATAACACCTATTAAACTACTTACTATTCTGTATTGTCAATGTTTACACTGGTGTTCCTTAAATAGTAAAGTTCCTTAAAAACACAAAGTAGGTCTTACGTTTTAATACTAGCAGTGCCTGGCACAGAGAAAGCACTCAAATGTGGTTTGATCATAAAAATGAGGGACTCCAAAGTTTCCAGCCTTGAAATGAACAGGAGGATGATGCTGTCATTAACACAAAAGGAAATGCATGTTTGGCATAAAGGATAGGTTCAAAATTGAATACGATATAGGTAGAAGAGAAAGTTGGTTGGCGATTAGAATTTCTTGGTCTGAAGCTCAGAAGTCAGATCAAGAGCATTTTCACATAGCAGAGTAAGAATAAAGTAAATCCATGAAAGTGGATGAGACTGCAGAGAATCAAAGAGGAAGAAAAGACAGTGAGCAAAGAAGGGCTGTTTAAAGGAGTGGTGGTCAAATACTGCAAATCTAATAGGGTAAGTATTGAAGTGTCACCTGGGACTTATAAAAGAACAGTTGCAGCAGAGTAGAGGATATAGAAGCCAATCCACAGAGCTTTAAGGAGAGGTTAAAAAAGCAGTTAACTCTTGCAAGAAATTCACCATTAAAGGGGAAAGATCATTGGAAGGGTTATAGGATACAAGAAGATGCCTTTAGAATAGGCAGGTATCATCCCGTTTTAGGCAGAAAAAAATGAAGGAGAAAAGCAGAAAATAGACTCCAGAAGAAAAGAGGAAAGAGGAATGAGTAACACCAGGTCCTCTAGCAGGGAGGACATGAGAGCAGAACATGAGAGGTATGGAGATAGGATCTATTTTCTTTTTAGACAGGAAAGAAGAGGGCAGAGAATTGCTGCAACGATGAGGAGAGCAGAGAGAATCTGAGGAACCATTGTCTCAGGGACCACCACAAGCCATACAAAGATCATCTGCACTCATCTCTCCTTCTTTCCTCAAATCCAGACTCTGATTTTGCCTCCAAACCAGATAGCCCAAAATGGCTGCCAATTTCCCTCCTCTGAAATCATCTTTTCGATTTACCCTCTTTCTTTCTACTACTAATTCTGCCCATGTTTTTTTGTTGTTGTTGGGGTTTTTTTTGGTTGTTTTTTTTTTTAATGTTTATTTCTGAGAGAGAGAGACAGCCCATCAGCAGGGAAGGGGCAGAGACAGAGGGAGACACAGAATCTGAAGCAGGCTCCAGGCTCTGAGCTGTCAGCCCACAGCCCAACAGGGGGCTCGAACTCACAAACCGTGAGATCATGACCTGAGCCAAAGTCAGACGCTTAACCGAATGAGCCACCCAGGTGCCCCCAAGTCTAAGTTTTAACTACTATTGCAACAGACTCTGACATCCTAAGGTTGCCTCTATTCTCCCCCAGCCAAAGTTTTTCAAACACAGATTTCATCAGATCACTTCTCAGCTAAAATCCCTTGCTGGCTCCTAGTCCTATCACTTTCAACATCAAATGCCACAGTCCAAACTTTTAGGCCCTATTACCAGACTACACTTATCCTACCCAACCAATCCTCAACAAATACTTCCTGAAAATACTATGTTCACTTAATTCTCTACATGAAAAATACCCTTCTAGGAGGTACCTGGGTGGCTCAGTCAGTTAGGCATCCAGACGCCTGATTTCAGCTCAAGTCATGATCTGTTTGTGGATTTGAGCCCCACACTGACAGCGCAGAGCCTGCTTGAGATTCTCTCACCCCTCTCTGTGCCCCTCCCCTCCTTGTGCTCTCTCTCAAAATAAACTTAAGACGAAAACAGCCTTCTACACCCAACCAAACCCAACCCAGCCAAAGCCAATTCAAGTTCCACTTCTTCCTTGAAGCCTTGACTACTCCAGGTTTCATTCATCTCTCCACTCAACTCTTTAACCACTTAAACATCCACAGCATAGAACTCAGTACAGGTGGGTGGTTTTTGAGTACTTTGTAAATCCCCAAGATTGTATAGGATTGTTACAACGCCAAGATACCTATTTTTAAATGGCAAAAAGAAGCCTCTATTCAAACATCTTCCTATGGACAATATAGTGTCTATCTCCACCTAATAATGAACTACTATTACAGTGCCAGTCAATTACAAGGTAAAACTGCAAACAAATCTGGCAAAAAGATGCTGTGTTTCTTGAAATCAATGTAAATAATAAAGAAAAACCACTCTGATTACAGGTATGGAAAAGATGATCTAGGTCAAGCAGTAAACAAGTGACAACTGACAACAATAATAGGACAGAAACTTCAAAAAGTGACATGATAAACATCAAAGGATTAAGATATGTTGGGGCACCTGGGTGGCTGAGCTGGTTAAGCATCCAACTCTTGGTTTTGGCTCAGGTCATGATCTCACAGTCTTTGAGTTCAAACCTGACGATGGGCTCCTCAATGACACTGTGGAGTCTGCCTCGGATTCTGTTTCTCTCCCTCTCTCTCTCTGACCCTCCGCCAATCACGCATGCACTTTCTCTCTTTAAATAAACTTAAAAACAATGTAAGTCAATGACATAACAGAGGGAAAATAAAACAAGTTCAGTAAAATAGCAGTTACCACTGAGTATGCAAGCATTTCTACGATTCTCTCTTCTTTGGTATATGCTTGAAATTTTCTATTGTGGACTTTTTTTTTTTTTTAAATGTTTGTTTATTTTTGAGAGAGACAGACACAGAGTGTGAGCAGAAGAGGGGCAGAGAGACACAGAGACATAGAATCTGAAGCAGGCTCCAGGCTCTGAGCTGTCAGCAGAGAGCCTGATGCGGGGCTTAAACTCACAAACCACGAGATCATGACCTGAGCTAAAGTCAGATGCTTAACCCACTGAGCCACCCAGGCACCCCTATTGTGGACACTTTTAAAAGAGAACCTTACTGGGGCGCCTGGGTGGCGCAGTCGGTTAAGCGTCCGACTTCAGCCAGGTCACGATCTCGCGGTCCGTGAGTTCGAGCCCCGCGTCGGGCTCTGGGCTGATGGCTCGGAGCCTGGAGCCTGTTTCGGATTCTGTGTCTCCCTCTCTCTCTGCCCCTCCCCCGTTCATGCTCTGTCTCTCTCTGTCCCATAAATAAATAAATAAATAAATAAATGAATGAATGAATAAATAAATAAATAAGAACCTTACTAAAACGGATTACCTCACTATTTTACAAAAATTTAACCTCATTATAATCATGAGAGAGTGAAACAAAATAAAGTATGTCACCTCCCTCTTATGCAATTTCACTGGACAATTTCTTTTTAATTTTTTAATGCTTATTATTTATTTTGAGAGAGAGAAAGAAAAAGGAGGAGCAGAGACGGAATTTCCAAGCAGGCTCCACGCTACCAGCACAGAGCCCCACACAGGGCTTGATCCCACAAACCTTGAGATCCATGACCTGAGGCAAGATTAAAAGTCAGCCGTTCAACTGAGCCACCCAGGTGCCCCTGGACAAAATTTTTTTTACTCTATTTGATTCTTGCCTTATTATAACAAATAGTTGCCATCACAACCAAAGTTTTGATAAAGGTTTAAAAAGTTTATTTTCATATTTCTTCATTTTAATTTTCCGATATAAAATCCTAAGTAAACTCTTTTGTCCTTATTATGAAATTTTAGTTCCCACTGTAAGTGGATTCATTTTTAGTCACCTTCTTTAGATTAAAAGTACAATAGGTACATCAGACTATCCTGGAGCTAGCTAGCTACATCCTAAGAATTTTGAGTATCCCTAAATTCATGAATACCACCACAATATAAATTCTCCATAAAACATCTAAGGGAAGAGTAGAAAACAAACTGCTACAAACAGCCTAGTGAGTAAGCCAGGCCCAGCCAAGAGTGTCAGAGACCTTCAGAAGTCACTACAGAAAACCAAGAGTACTGAGATAGTTCTAGGATTTCAAGGGTTTTAGTTTTGTCTCTAATAATCTCAAGTGTCTTGAAGGATGACCTGTCTTTTATGACATCT